>NW_012147952.1:2022565-2037929 GCF_000956105.1 Propithecus coquereli
TCTCCTTTAACTGCTATTTAACGTAAATTTGGTGTTTCAAAAATAACCCACAATTTGTAAGCCCATACTGATGTAAGTAAATGATTGAATAAATTAATACATGAGAGAGAAGAGATATATCTCCCATACAGAAGAATTCTAAATAATTTACATAAGCACGTGCCCTCATGGAGGTGAAGCATACCTCTGGCTTTCAAGGGCAGGCTGTACATCGTGACTGCCTTCCAAAGAGTACAGTATGGAAAAGAGAGAAAAGAGTAACTTTGTAATAGAGAAACCTTACAAATACTACCTCAGCCAGGTGACCAAGGTCAACGTCATCACTGATAAGTCATATTGACAATATGCAACCTTGGCAAGGTGTGACGAGAGGAGAATGACACTTTATGTCTGTGGTCTTACCCCCCACCCAAGATCATAACCCCAGTCTAATCACAAGAACATCAGACATGCCCAAATTGAGAGACATTCCACAAAATAGCTCACCAAAACTGTCAAGGTCATCAAAAGCAAGGAAAGCCTGAGAGCGTGTTGGAACTAAGAATAGTCTCAGGAGACATAACATCTAAGTGTAATGTAGTATCCTGGATGGGATTGTGAAACAGAAAAAGGATATTAAGTAAAAACTAAGGAAATCTGGTAAAAGTATGGACTTTAATAATAATATATCAATATTCGTTCATTAATTAGAACACATGTACCCTACTAATGTAAGATGTTAACAATAGGAGAAACTTGGTGCAGGATATACTGGAACTCTCTGTACTATCTTTGCAAAATTTCTGTAAATCTGAAATTATTCCAAAATTAAGAGTTTATTAGAAATAAAAATCACCTACATAATAAGCACTGGGTTACACTTAAACTGGGAAGCATGGCCTACAACATCAAGTTATTGACAATAAGAGAATACAATGGTAGGAAACAAGGACTAGTTTCATAACCCAATAGCCAGTTAAAATGCAGTAATTATTCTTTGTTTTCTCTGCAAGTTTGAATAGATTTCTAGTCATTAAGTTTTATGAATGTGAATTACTTCTGTTTATTCTAACACATTAAGGTGAGAGCTTTATGGACAATTACTTACTCAGATATTTAAGTTAAACTTTTTATGTATCAATCTTCATGCAGAAGAGCTTAGTGTTGAAACAGGGAATGTTTTTGTTAGTAATTATGGACTATTAAAAATTAACTTTCACTCCATTACACTCTTGCAATAAATATAATAGAAGCATCATAGAATGTTGGAACTGAAAGGGACATTTAAGAGATTAGTTCAGCTCCTTAACTTTATGTGAAATAACTTGAGTGCCAGAGAATTTGGGACTTGCCCAGGGCCATAATAAATTGGTGGGAGAGCTGGAACTCACTTATTCAGCTGAACAAGTATTCACTTAGTATTTATTATGTTTCAAGCACTGTGACAGGTGCAAGAGATATAAAAATGAGTAAGACTTTATCCTTCAGGAGGAGGAGGCAGGAGCAGGCAGAGGCAGGAAAATGGATGGATGAATATAGTACAATGTGGAAGCATGAGAACAGGGTGCCATGAAAATGAAGGAACAGATCACTTGATGCAGCCCAGACATCACCTGAGCCCTTGGAAGACGGGTAGGATTTACACAGGTGAGGAGGTGGGAACAGATACTCCAAGCTACGCTGATTGTATGAGCAAAGGTAGAAGAGGCGAAATAATGTGTTGTACAGAAACTCTGCTGTCTGCTGTTACCGCAGGACACTATAAGCAGGGAGCAGGGATAGATTAAACTGAAAATGCTGGATCATGGAGAGGATTTTGTGCCATTTAGTAAGCTGAATCTTTATCCTGTAAGAAATGGAAAGTTATTGAAAAGTTCTGAATTATAATTTGGTCACTCGGATGGCTTAGAGAAAGAAAGATTTGAGGAGGACAGGACTAATTACTGGGAATCCTATCAAAGAGGTTACTGTAGTGCTCAAAGAACGGATGGTAAAGGGCTGATTTGGGAAAGTGTAGTAAATATGGAGAGGAAGAGGTGGATTCAAGAACTATTTAAGAAAAATGGTGATTAATTGGTTGGGGGTGGGGTAAGAGGGTGGGTAGATGAAGGTACTGGCCGAGGAGTCTTGAGCGGGACCTTAGTCTGTACCAAGGAGCACGCAGTAGCCCTGGGCTCCATTTACACATTTTTTCACCTCTACCCCAGGAAGCAGCTCGGAATACCAGAAAGTGAATCTGCTTTTGATAAGCATTCAAAAAAAAAAAAAAAAAAGCAACAAAACTCTTATCCTTATCCTAAGCCGTATCCTAGAACGAAAGGTCTCTTCTTGCCCTGTGTATACACAAGCGGGAGAGACCATAGAGAAGATTTCTGTGAAAAGCTAAGAGAATTTGCTTCCAAGGCTTTTGTCTTTGCTCCTAGGCTACAGAGAGCCTGCCTTAAATTTCAAATATACCCCATAAGGGGCATGACCTTGAATCTCTGCCCTGGCACAGCCTGCGTTAGGCTTTGGTGGCTGTGGATGATTGTACTGCCTATGAAAGAGAGACTGTGGGAAGAGGATCAAGAGAAAAGGTAATGAGTTCACCTTTCAAAAAGCTGAATTTTAAATGTCTGTAGAATATTGAGTTAGGAAAATTCAAATGGCAGTCAGATAATCAACTCTAAAATTCAAGGAAGACATATTAAAGAGTTATAGGTCATAGTAAGAAAAAACCTTGAAAGTGGATGCCATTTCTCAAGGACATCTTCTAGGATGGGAAGATTAGTGGGAAGAATAGCAGCTCCAATGTGCGAGTCACATGGTCACTGACAATTCAGTACAACGCTTCAGTAGAAAATTCAATGATGGATGAATATGTTTGGGAGCTCTATTGTACAGCACGGTGACTATAGTTCATGACAATATATTATATACTTTAAAATTGCTAAGAGAGTAGATCTTAAGTATTCTCACCACACCAAAAAAAATAAATAAATAACTATGTGAGGTGATGGATATATTAATTAGCTTGCTTGTGGTAATAATTTCACAATGTATATATATATCGAAACATCACATTGTGTGCTGTAACTATATGCAACTCATATTTGTCAATTATACCCCCAACAAATCTGGAAAAATATTTTTTTAAAAAAGAAATTCAACAAAATAGAAATCTACCAGAAAAACTAGAAGAGAGTGCTACCCCGGAGCATAGAAGTTTAGATAGTGTTCAAGACAGAGTGATCAATTGTATTGAATATAGAAAAGGTGCCACTAAAACAGTTCCTATAAAAATGTCTGTGAAATTTGGCAGTGAAGAGGACATAGGTGACTTCAGCGAGGCAATCAACTGAAGTTGATTGCACTTAATTACAACGAGGTGGTTTGATGGCTGTGTGGGTGATGAAGAAGTGGAGATGCTTTTCTAGGCTATTCTTTGAAGGTTTGGGTGAAATTGAAAGGGAAAACGCAAGAACACATCTAGAGGCAGAGCAAAAGGAGACTCTTGTTTGTCTGATGTGAGATGAGATGTCTGGTGTATTTGTAGGCTGCGAGGAAAGATGCTCACTGGAAAGCAGATGTCGATAAGAGAGGACATGACAATCAGAGTCGCAGAGGAAGCAGGGGGGCCAGGGTCAGGGATACACAGAAGAGGGGCTGGCATTCAACAGTGGAAGAACATTTTGTTTCAGACCCAGAAAGGAAGGAAGCAAACCAGCGTAAATGAATATGTAGACAAGTTTGCAAGAGTGTGTGTGTGTGTGTGGCCTCAGAGGGGGTGGTGGGGCAGTAGGGAGTTGAAGGAGATAGTGCTTGAAGACTTCAGCTGTCATTCTTTTATTTATTCATCTTTTTTTCTAGTAGGAGGTCAGGTAATCTGCTGAGGATGAGGTTGAGTTCTAGAAGAGCCGTGAGTATTTAGATAAGGACCAAGGAGAGTAGGCAAGGGAGTTACTGAGGACAAAAATAAAAAGTTTAAACTGAAGGTGTTAAGAGTGGGAGACTTAATTTGGGCAGCAACAATCTGTAGGCTTGTATGATTTTTTTCAGTTGTATTCAGCTACCATTATTTAGCTGACGGTATTTATTAAGTGTCCTTTACTATATTCTTGGCATTATGCATTGCAAACACTACATCAACTCCGGTAGGTACGTAGGTACGTTTATTACCCCAATTACAGGTTAAGTAACTTCTCCAAGGTTGCACAGCTGGTAAAGAGGCAGAGCACAGGCCTGTCTGACTCCAAACCATATGTTATTTACCATATGTTATATATCCTTCAAAAGAGATGGAGCTTTGAGAATTGATAAGACATTTTGCCTAGCCTTAGGAAACTCCTACTGCACAAAAGAAGATATGCCAATAAATAATCACAAGCAAATGTGAGGAATTAATGTGCTCAAAGAGCAGAGCAGAGGAGCCCATCACTCTAAGGCTTCAGGGAAGCCTTCTTAGGAAGTTGACACCTGAACACACACCAGATCTGAGTTGATACTCACCAGGTAGGCAGGATCTGGGCCATCCTAGATTTTGGGACTGTATGCACAAAGACAAGGAGGCATGAGAAGGCATCACAGTTTTGCTCAGTGCACCTGGGACATAGAGTGACTGTTGGGTAAGGACTGAGAGACATGGGACCATGTAATAAGGGGAATTGTATCTACTGAGAACTTACTTTATCTGATTGTCCACTGGATGACATGTAAGGTTTTAAAGAAGAGAATGATACCAGATTTGAGTTTTGGAAACATGACTCTATCAATAACAGGCAGGAAGGATCATAGAACAGGGAGATAAATAACTATAATAATTATAAGCTGTCACTCTGGATCAGGCACTAAGTAAGTGATTTTCATAGATTTAGTGATTTAATCATAGAAATCCTGTGAGGGGATTATAATTATTCCCACTTCACAGATGAGGAAACCAAAGCCCTGACAGGTTAATTAACTTGCTCAAGGTCTCAAAGCTAAAAAATGGCAGATGCAGAACATGAACCCAGGCACCCTGGCTAAGGCAGGATCTTGGTTAGGGGGATATTGCAATGGCTTTGGGTAAAAGATGCTGAGGACCAGGCCTAAGGCACTAGCAATGAAGCTAGAAAGGAAAGAACCAACTCCAGGTTCCTAGTTCTGAAGCCAGTGTTCTTTCCACTGTTTTCTTAGTTTTCATAGTTTCTTTGTTTATATCTGAACATAGATCCTAAGACACGTGTAATGGGTTGAATAGTATCCTCCCCCCAAATTTGTGTCTATGCAGAACTTCAGAATGTGTTCTTACTTGGACATAGGGTCTTTGTGGATGTCATTAGTTGTTAAGATGAAATTGTTAAGAGAGTGGGCCCTAACTCCGAAGACAGTTTCCTTGGGAGAAGAGGAGAGGTCACCCAGAGGGGAATGTGAACACCAAGACAGAGATTGGAATGATGTAGCCACAAGCCAGGGAACACCAAGGATTGACAAGACCCACCAGAAGCTAGAAAGAGGCAAGGAAAAATTCATTCCTAGAGTCTTCAGAGGGAGCATGGCCCTACTAATATCTTGTCTTTGACTTTGGACTTTTAGCCCCAGGCCACGAGAGAATAAATGTCTATCGTTTTAAGCCACCCACTCTGTGGTGATTTGTTTTGGCCGCCCTAGGAAACTAATACAACACCTTTCTTTACTCAAGTTAAATTTCCAATTAGAGCTACATTCTCATATGTATATAACTGCATACAAATAAGTGCATGGTTTTTAAGGGAAAAATCACTCACGGTTGATGATCTCATGGGCCTGCATTTTTATCTTTATTGCATTTCACTGTCCTTTGCCTGATAGATTAATCTTATTTGGATTTCCTGGGGCAAATCTTGTTTTTATCTTCATGCTGATATTGCTACCCACACTTTAAGTATTTGGGGTTACAAAAACAGAATTCTCTTTTAACCGTAGTCTGGAGCATGACTTTATAACCAAAACAACCACCTCTGTGCTTGAAAAAAGGTATAAAATGCTCCAGCCTGCTTTCGATTTGACTTTTGCACTGACCCGGGAGTTGACAGAATCTGCTCTTATCCAAGACTGGAAATATCAGGAATTGTTTGCAAAGTGCATGATAAGCAAGTTAGGCAATCAAACACAAAGGCAGTCTTTTCACATCTTATTTGAAACCTTGAGTTTTGACAACATAGAGCTGTAGAATTTTAGAGCTAGCCAAATAGAATTGACATGTAATGAATAGGAGGCAAAATCATTCTAATTTCTACCAAAACAGTGGTATTGACTTAAAATTTAACCTTACATCATTTGTCCTTTCGCTGCCAATCATTTTCTTGTTGATATGTCACTTACATTTGTTACCTACTTGACAAATGTTTCTGGGATTGGTTCTCGCTAGCATCCATTTTTCACAGAGAAAAGCTAGACACAAATGCATTTGGGGTTTTCTAGGGCTGCCTACTCAGAATCATCAGTCCTGGAGACAACTCTATGCGTGTACGTGCATGCACACACACTCCCACACAGGCTTTGGGGGTGCCTCCTGATGATAAAGAGGGAGACATGGTGACTAGGGCAGATCTGCTCAGAGAATCTTCACACCTGCTACTCTGATCCCACAATGCAATTCATTTCATGCTTCCCCATCAATAAGAGTATGTGAGTTGTATGTGCATACGGAGGTATATGATTATCCTGTCCTTCAGAAACACCAATAGAGTATCAGAAAGCATGCAACACTTGCCTTATAAAATTCACTCCTGCAGGGTTTTTATGGTTGTTGTTTTGATGAATTAATCGTATTAGGACACAGGATGCAGATCTTAGGGTCAGTGATGAGGAAGCTACTGACATTCAGGATTCAGATAAAATGTTTTCTCCTCAGAAAGGCCCCTTGTCCCTCTGTGTCACCTGACCCCATTTTATTTTATCATAACACTTACTTGGTTTTGTTATTTTTTAAATTTATTCACTGGTCTGTTGTCTGTCTGTCCAGACTTCCATACTCTTACCTTCCTTATTCACTGCATTATCTTCATAGTCTAAAATGGTACCTGTTGATAATCAAATGTTTGACCAATGAATGCAATTTAGATAGCCCAGAAACTATAAGGAGTGAGGATTGAAAGAAAGAAGAGGTGATAGAAGCTGTAGGTCGTTGAAGACAGAGGTTCTTTAGCAGAGTAGAAGCAGGGACTCGGGTGGGGACCTACAGCAAAAATTTTGAGTAATGCTGGGGAGGAGTTGGCTTCAAGATTTGCAGAAACAAAGGAGGGAAGCGTTCAGAAGACTATCACAAAGCAGCTATGGGTGGTGGACGCAAGGGCAATTCCTAAAGGTGTGTCCTTCAGGCGGGTGTGGGGGAGTGTGTGGGCATGTAGGCTGAATATTTCTAAAGCTGGCCTATAAAATATGACAAGTAAATCAGACTGCCAAAAAAAAGGAAACTGCTGAATTCCCAAGCACCACTTTCAAGGGCTTTACATTACTATAAGAGTAGACATTGTGAAATTTGTTATTTACACTTACGTATACGCTCCGTGGAAAATGGCGTTATAATATAGCAGTGGTGTGCAGTACAATAACATGCTGGAAAAAACTAATTTAGACTTTGAAATGAAGTAACTAAATTACAATACGTGAGACACATTCAACAAATATTCAGGTAAATTTACCTGTCAATGGGATATGTCTTTGCCTGTTCTCTTTCCCTGTGATCCCACGTGGCTTTATATCAGAAACAAAAAAGGCTTATTTCACCCAAAATAGCCAAGGTATTTATTGCTAGATGAAGAAATTATAGTACGAAAGCAGAGGATATCATTGTGTTGAAAGAAAAACGGAGAATTGTAGTTATATCAACACTACCCATTGTCACCTAGTTACATTAAAAAGTTCTGACTAAACAGCTCGAGGGGAAAAAGACATTTTCCTTTTCTGAATTAATATATCTCTGTGCTGTTGTCTGGGCACCTTTTCAATTTTCCTTTGTTGACTTGTCTGTTTTTGGATTGGAGGCTTCTTTTTCTTATCTGTGGGGAGGAATGCTTTTCCAACTAGAGCCTTATGATTTTGCTGGGATCACAAGGCTTGTGTGGGTTTACCACAGAACACAAAAGGCTATGTAGCCCATAAAAAACTGAAATATGTCCTATAATGCTCAAGGGTTTACCAAATGGAGAGATAAGACCAACATTCTAACATGGGGAGCTGCCACACCACCTCTCCTGCCTCGGTACCTCTGGCGGTGATTCCACCTGCCCTCCAATCTTTTTTTTTTTTTTTTTTTTTTGGTTTCTTTGCATTCATATTTCTGATTATGGTTAAATAGAACATTTAAAATGTTTTGTTGTAGTATGTTTTTTTTTTTTTTTTTTTTGACAATTACCTGTTCATTTTTTTTCAAAACAAAACAAACCCAAAAGACATTCAAAATTCCACTGTGGTGGAAAGCCAAGTTGATGTGGCCGATCCGGATTGTCTCTCAGGTTGTCTCAGGGAGCATCAGGTACACTGGGGCATGGGCTGTTGCCCCGGCAGGGCTGGATGAACACTTGCACCAGGGCTGGCATCAGAAGAGCTGCAGGCCAGTTTTGAGCCCATGCAGCTGCCCCTGGCTCCAGAGAAGGCCCTCAAAAGTTGCTGCTGCTGCTGTTGCTGCAGTTGCCACTGCCAACACCACAGCTCAGGCCCAGGGTGCCATGTTGCACATTGGGGGTTCCAGCTGCTGCTCTAGCACAGGCTGGTCCAAAAGATACATGGTGTCATAATTCTCCAGCATGAGCTCTGCTGGGTCTTCGCTCTGACCTGGCATTCCACCTAGGGGGAATGTGTCCCATCGCACATCTTCTGAAAACCACAGTGCTTCTTAGTCTCTTTTCTGATTTCATTTCTCTGACTTCATGCCCTGAGCTAACCTGCCATGCAGAGCCCTGCAGAGCTCCTCTCTTCTGGGCCAGGAGCCTGGCATTCTCAGCAGTGGGGGACTCCTGCCCTATAGAGAAAGGCCTGTCCTCCATTCTGTCTTCCTCTTCATCCTCATCATCATCCTCATCATCATCTTCATCATCATCCTCTTCCTTTTCCTCCTGGTCATCATTTTCTTCTTCCTCCTCCTCTTCCTCCTCTTCTACTTGGTCTTGAAAGACCTCTTTCTCTTCCTTCTCCTCTTCCTTGACATCATGAATGCTGCCCTGCTCCTCCTGCTGCTGCTGGGCCTTTGTTTCAGACCTGAGGCTGGAGCTCCAATACAGGCTGTCCAGCATGTACGGACACTTCCCAGTGGTGGAGGCCTCAGAGCCCTCCTGCACCAAGCTGTTTTCTCCACTCTGGGTATAAATGGAACAGATGTGCAGCAGCTTCTCCTGCTCCCAGTCTGGCAGGACCTGCCCCATGGCTTTGAAGATGAGCTGAAGGAGTTGGGGGCTGGCCCAGCAAGGTGAGCCCAAGCAGGACTCCACCACCCAGGGCCAGTCAAGGGAGGCGGAGCAGCTGAACAGCCTCCAGCTCCTTCTTGCTTCCCACTGGCTTGCAGAAAATCGGCAAGCATTCCATCTTGATGTTGGCCACGATCAGTTCAACAGTCCATCTGAGGATGTAGGTGGATCGGATCCCACTGTCCCACAAGGCTGGCAGCTCAGAGAGCATCCTCTCCAGCAGGGCCTGCGTGAAGGTCTGGTAGTGCAGGCCCCTGAGCAGGGGCTGCCAGAACTGAGAACGGCTTTGGCACCAGGATGTCACTCAAGTTCACGTTTTCTTCATAGTCTATCTGCAAAGCTGCCAGCTGCTCAAATGTGGGGATGAGAAAGCCATCATCTAGAAAAACTTCCAGCACAGCCTCCCTGTTCTCCCATGTAATGCCCTTGAGCTCTGCCAGGACGCATTCTACACATGGGGACGGGTCACTCCACACCTTAATGGCCTGAGGTAAATGCCTAAATTTCTCCAGACCTTAAACTGTTTCTCTTCATACCACACCAGCAGTTCTCGGGCTCTTTCATATAGCTCTTTCTGTCTCAGAGCCTTTTTGCAAGAAGAATCCATCTCTTCACTGCCTTTGCTGTCACCATCAGCCCTGACAGCTGTCTGGCCGAGGGTCTGGGCCCATGTTCAGCACAGTGCTCTGAGGGACACTGTTTCACCGGGGGAGGGCACAATCAAGATGTGAGGGGGTGGGAGGGAGGGGATTGCTGTGTTCCTTACTGTGATTCTAAACCGCCACTACTGTTGAGGGTGCTGTGTTTCTTCTACATACAACTTTTCCTGGATTCCAAATTTGATGAGGTAAAACCTGACAGAGAGAAGAGAAGGAAGAGAGGGAAAAAGATATGTAGATGAAAGATGTAGGAGAGGCACAGTCATTGAGATTGGGGGGGGGGATACTATAATATTATTATAAATAATAGTGTATTAGTTAAGTTGTATTCACTACAGGTAATAGAAAATTAAACTAACAGTGGCTTAACAAAGTCAGGATTAATTTTCTCATGCAACAAGAAATCTGGAAGAATTTAGGCCTCCACAGTGTCCTCCACACTAGGGCTCTGTCCGGTCTGCCCTTCTCAGTGTGTCATCCTTATGTTTGTCCTCTCATGGTCACGAGATGGCTGCTCCACCTCCAACCTTACAGATGCATTCCGGTCCAGTGGCAAAGGAACCAAGGAGCTACCAGCGAAGCTTTGCCTTTGCATGGGAAAAGGTGCTCTTCCAGGAATCTCTGCCCATGTCACTTTAGTCAGAACTAAGTCACATGGTAACCCTTACCTGCAAGAGAGTCTGAGAACTTGGAGATTTACTTTTCTAGTCTCTGTGGTAGAGGCTGGCCCAAAAGAAAGTGATGCTAATGGATTTTGAATGAACCACCATGGGTCAAGGCCAAATTATCAGATAATCAAAGGAAAAGAATAAATCTGAGTACAAAACTACTTAAAGCTAAGCAACAGTTAGAATGATAAAAGGCCATGTAGCTAGAGAGCAACAACATTAGCCAATGAATATAACAGCCACCAAAGACAATCGACCAATACCAAAGTGATTTAGACTTTCTTGGCTTTTGTTTTCTGTCTTGTAAAATATTTCTACTCTTACACCAATAACAACCAATACGAGAATATTTTAGAATTAACATAGACAATTTTCTCTCCTGGGACGTTGTAGGAGCATGTGCCCACCTGATTGTCCCTGGAACTGTAACTATGCTCCTTTAGTCTGGGGCAGAATTTTTAGCAGCAAAGACTGGAGTCACTATGGAGCTAGGACAGTGACTGGAAAATAAGACAGAGCTAGGGAGTTAGTGAAGAACAGGAACAGGCCAGAATTATATATTTTTCTCATCTCTCCTTCCTCTTTGGCACCTGATTAACTCTTAGCCTTCAAGTTTAAGCTTAATCATCACCTGCTCCTTGGAGTCGGTTCACACCTCATGCTTTCTCCAGTTGTCTAAAAGAGTTGCCCTCCTGTGTGCACATACCACAGCTGGTGTGTGCCTTCACCAGAGAAACCCTTCCCTCAACAAACAATTACTTAGACTCCACCGTGTTCCAAGCTCTGCCATCAGCCCTGGGTCCAGGGCAGTTCGACCTCTGCACTCCAGAGCAGCACCTCCCAAGAGATATATCTACATTAAAAAAGTCAAAAAGAAATGGCGAAATTAATTTTAACAATATATTTTATTTCAACCAGTATATCCAAAATATTATTTTTATATAATTATTATTACATATAACAATTATTAATCAGAGATTTTGCATCCTTTTTTTCATACTAAGAATAAAAAATTCAGGGTGTATTTTGTACGTATAGCACAACTCCGTTCAGACTTGCCACGTTTCCAGTGCTCAGTAGCCACATATGGTGAGTGGCTGCTATATCGGACAACACTGCTCTAGAGCTTGCAGACTATAAATAATGATTTATTATAGAACTTGTTAATTAGGCCTAATAGATGTCTAATATAGCGAGCTCACAGCGTGTGGTAATGGGGAAGCAGGCTCATGTGAGGAAAGCCAGCTGCTTCTCAAGTCAGTTTCCCAAATGAAGTCATTTGTCTTAGTGATTTCACCATTGCCTGGAGTCTAGATCTCAGCCACATGGGTTTAGAAAAACTTGATTTATTCAAAGACCTAAAATTGATTTACTTCAGAATGCTGGCTTCTGATGACAGAATTCTGAGAGGCTGGTGCACAAAAATGAGAATCCCAGTCCGTTTGTGATGGAACGTGTCAGGAGGTCTCTGCATTTGTGTCCTCCCTGTAGACCAGGGTTTAGCTACCCTAGCCTGTGAAACAAATCCAGCCCCCTCCTCAACTGTTATTGTATAGCCACCAACTCAGAATGGTTCTTACATCTCTAAATTTTAAATGAAGCAAATCAAAGTAAGAATAAAATGTTGTGATAGATGGAAATTGCACACACAAAATTCAAATTTTATTGTCTATAAATAAAGTTTTATTGGAATACGGCCATATACATCCATTTAAGTATTATCTATAACTGCTTTTATGCTACAACAGCAAAATTGAGTAGTTGCAACAGAGACCATATGGCCCACAAAGCCTAAAATATTTACTATCTGGCCCGTTACAGGAAATGTTTGCCAAACCCATGTCGTATATGTGAATCACTTGAGGAGATTTAAAGAAGTACAAATATCCAGTGCTACCCTCAAATAATTCAGATTTAATTAGTCTCTGGTGAGGTCCAAGTATCACTATTAAAAAAAGATTTTAGTACCGTAGCCAATCTATGTAAGAAGCCAAAGTAACCGGAAGGTTGTGTGGAAAGCGTGGACTGAGAACAAAGAGTCAGGAGAGTAACTTGAGTATCCATCCTCACAGTCAGTCTGTGCCTGTCAGCATACAAGCCACTTGAATCAGCATGCCAAGGCACATTCTTCCAAGTCACTGCTCATCCCTCTTTATATTCACCTCTGTGACCCTGATATTCCCCCACTTCCAAACTTAACCAACTTCTCTGTTGATTGACACATTCTTCCTGTGCATTCACCAGTTAATCCACCCTTATCAGCCTGGGGGCCGTTCTGTCTCTTTAACATGATTTTGTTTATGTCTGTTCTGAGTCACTATGTGCTGCTTTTAAAGCTCTCTCCAGACCAATCTAATTTTCCTTTTCTTTTCCCCCAAAATATTTCTTGGTTGCCTCAGTGCCTATGCCTTAGACAACGTACTAATTGCTGCTTTTCTTAAGTATCTTTGCATCTCCAACCTGACATGCACTAGTCACTTGAGTGTTTAGTAGATGGGTTCATTGGTAGTTGAATAATTGAATGAATGAATGAATGAGGAAGAAAGGCAGAAAAAATACAGAGGAATTTTGCAGGCTATGTGTTGTGGATATAGTGAATTCAAAATCAAAATGTCCAGGTTCAAATCCTGACTCTGCTACTTTCCCTGGAAAGCCCCATGGGAAGAGCCCTTTACTGCTCTGAGAACAAGACTTTGAATATCTGCAAGATGGGAAGAGTAATGCCTATTTCACAGAATAGTATGGGGATGACATCAAATACAGTAGCCCCTAATATAATGCCTGACCCATAATAGCTCCTTATAGAATGGGAAGTTCCCTCCTCCTTCCTTCTGCCTGGCTAAGGCATCTTTTTGCACTTAAAAGGTCCTGAATCATTTATAGTTATAAGTAGTTTGCAGTCTTATTTGGTAAATTATTCAGCTGATAGTGGCATTATTAATGATAACTTGGTAAAATATATTTTATTTAAGCATATATTTTATAACACAATTTTTCAAATAATTCTAGATAATAAAAGTCTATATTAACCTTATAGTTCAATACCATGGCTGTAATAATAGATTTTTTTTCAAAGACTTTTTAAGTTTTAAGATGGGATATTACTTCATTTGAACCCATGTCTCATATTTTATATACACTGGAAAAAGATCCATCCCAAAAAAATATTGTTTTTATTATATTTGTTGGTTACAGAATAGTCATAGATATTGAAGGACCAACAAAAAAAAAATGTTTCAGAAACATTTTGTGAAACCTAGCTTCACATTAGAAACTCCTAAGGAGATACTTTTAAATACCGATGCTTTTAAATACCCACCCCAGACCACAGTCTCTGAGGGTGGAACCAGAGCATCATCTGTCTTCAGGCACAGTGATACAAATGTGCAGGCAAGGTTTATCCCACCCTCTACGTTTAACATATGAGGAAAAATAAAGCCCAGAGATTAAATGATTGCCCCTCATGTGAATTGAAACTGAAACCCAGATTTTCTACCCCCAGGCCAGTGTTTCAGGCTAATCCTAAACCAAGAATATTAGGATGTGCAGTTTTCTTGATGCATATGAAAACTTCACTATATGGAATGTTGCTTAAATTAAATATATGGATATAGAAAGTGTATCAGTGATAGAAGAATTAACTGGGTATCTATCCAGTGGAAATCATTTTATCAAAAAGACACTTGCACTCAAATGTTTATCACAGCACAATGCACAATTGCAAAGATAAAGAATCAATCTAAGTACCCATCAATTCATGAGTGGATAAAGAAAATGTGGTATAGATATAACTGTGGAGCATTATTCAGCCATAAAAAGGAATGAAATAATGTCTTTTGCAGCAACTTGCGTGGAACTGGAGACCATTATCCTAAGTGAAATATCTCAGGTATGGAAAAACCAAACACCACATGTTCTCATTAGTAATTGGGAGCTAATAGATGAGTACACACAGGCACAAAAAAATCATCTAAGGCATCTCAGGAAGATTTTAATAGGACTACTTTCCTGTTAAATTTAGTGTGTTGGCAGGGTGTGTCATTTTGTTTTGTTTTCCTTTTTGAAGGCTGAGTGTAAAGGACCCAAGGACCCGTTGGATGAGAGTGGTGAGCAGAATGCACTTACGTCTTGCAAAGGGCCATCTTATAAGGAATTTGGATGGGTCCCAGTACAAGAGAATAGGGGAGAAGTGTATTGAGATGAGGGGATCATGCAGTCTCCAAATATGATCAGAACTAGACTCAACTTGTCGAGATAGATGTTTGACATGTCTCTCCAGAATTCATTAAAATGTTGTTTTAAACATTTAACAATTTCTTAAAACAATAGTGTTGGTGCTTAAAAAGTGATACTAACAAGTTTTTCTTTATTCTTCCTTGAAGTCTAGTTCTTTTGTGCTCTATAGAATGACTGTAATCACAAGATAAGCTACCAAAGTAATGAAAGTTCCTCTGCAGAAATGATAAGGCCACTGAAGCCCAGGGTGGCCACATCCAACATCACATGAAGTAGAATGCAATAAAGATGAATTTAGTGGCTAATACAATTTGACATCAAGTTGAACTACGGATTAAATATAGAAAAATAACTTGTACAAATGTTTCTATTTGGGAAAATTAAAGTCATTTAGAGAGTTAAGGAAATTAAAAGAATA
>NW_012147952.1:2039795-2044310 GCF_000956105.1 Propithecus coquereli
GGGAGAGCATAGCTGCAGGGTTCCAATTACTCTAGCAAAAGAACCTTATTACATTGTCTCCGGCTAAGCATGTAATTAATGTCTCTATTTCAAGGCTATTTCAGCAAATTCAAAACCCAAAGACTATCCATACATATTTAGAGATGCATAGGAACACTTGTGATGTCTTCATTGCAGCAGATAATAATGCCAGAGGAATTTTGAGGGAGAATATGGAATATGTTATCCTGGGTTGCAAAAATGTTATTACAGCTAAAGATGTGGTTTAAAATTAAACACGTCACTCTAAAAAGTCTCCATGGGAATAGAATCACCCTCATCCTGGGAGAGTTTTTTTAATGGGTGAGATGTTTTCAGATTGTCAGAATGTCAGGGCAGAGGTCAAAAGTACTAAATACCTGTCTGCAATGCATGGGGCACTGCACTTTGAATATCATGCTGGACATTTATGTAGGTGAAAAGTCTGTTCACAACCATCTGAATTTAATCCTATCTCCATTTTGCAAATAAACACAAAGTATTTTTGCACTATTTTAATACTCACTAAATTTTGCAGGAGGGCAACTACTGTATAAACCAAGAGACAATTGTAGTTAGTTTTGTTTTAGAACTTTACCAAGAGTTCATCACCATTTCAAAAAATAAAAAAAGCCGTTGGTGGCAGCACAGCTTGTGGCATTTGAGTTGCCAATAAAACATGCCCAAATTATTAGACATTTGCAACAGTTGCAGTTGCAAGGATCCTGTGTTTAGGTGTCACCACCCAACAATTTAATTATACCTTCCAATCAAGTATATCAAGCCCAGACATTCGCCTATTGAAATACATTTTCTTTATGAATTACTTTCCTTATTTTTTTCTTTATATTACATACAGGGATTGTTGGCATTATGGGTTTAGGCAAATCATTTTATTTATGAATTTATTTTCAGGATATTATAGAAGAATTTAATTATATTTTTAAAGGAGCATTAGGTGGAATAAGGTCAAAAACAATTCTTCTAAAACATATCTCTTCGCCAAGGCAAAGGGTGACGATGTAGTGTGCACGCATGTGCACTTTATGCAAAGAAAGGAAAGGCAGGAAAGGGAGATAAGAGAATTAGCCTTGATTTCAGCTCCTATTCTGTCAGGCCCTGTGCCCAACCATTCAAATGCATGATGTCATTTTTTGTGCGCAATCCTGAGAAATGCCATGTCTGCTTTGAATCTCGTAGCCCCGGAGTGCCACATTCAGAGCTGACTGCTTGACATTTGGAGAGCACAGACTGAGAGGAAATGAGTAGATGAATATTCTTGATGTTGCTGGAATGTTAGAATTATTTAAAGTCCTATTAAATAAGTGGCAGTCTCAGAGCCTGATCTATGGAAGTTAATGAAATTTTCACAAAGAAGCAATTATCATGAAATTTGAAAAAGAAACCACAGTAGATGCACACGCAAATTCATATGCATATGAATATCAGTGCACATCGGTGTGCTCGTGCTTCCTATTTATAGCTTTCGGGACACATCGGAAAGTGATAAATGAACATTGAAATGTTACACATATGTTTATATCCACTTTTAGCTATGGGGTTGTTTCAAAAAGTGGTATCTCCACCGAGCCAAATCCCAGGCATTTAGAAAGTACAAGAAATTTAAAACTTCTAAAACGAACCAAAGAGGAGAAGAAGAGAAAACAAAAACTGAGAGGGATAAGCAACCATAAATCTGACACAAAATTATTTTTTGAAAGTACTGTATGAAAAATAAAATGTGTTAGAATTCATTACTAATCCTTATTTTTTGGTCGATTGTAATTTTAAAAGACCAGCAAAAGAGGACCTTTCGGATACATAGACATTGCTGTGCCATTTTTAAGCCTTGAAGATAATTTTACTGTATAGCATTTCAGAGTTGTCAATTTAAATATATTATAATTTTGGGTAAATGACAGATTGCTTTCTTTTTAAAATGCCCATGTAAAGCTAAAGGTTAGTATTTGATAAGGAGTGCATGTATGCATCTCTTTTTTTACTGACCGGAGTATTGCCATAAGAAGGAATAAAACAAGGCGGGAGAGACTGAGTTCAGAAGAGAGGGTACGTGTGCTGAGGATGGCATTTTGCAGCCACTACAATGAAATGAAGGTGCCTGGAACTTAAAAAACTTCTTTCTTAAATTTCCTTTAGTTGCCGGTTTCAGAAACACAAATAAAATTGGTTTAAGCAAAACAGAGAATGTGCTAGGTCACCTAACTGAAAAGTCCAAGGGTCTTACTTGCTTCAGCGACAGCTAGCTAGACACAAGGAATCAAATTTTGTTATTAAGTTGGTATCTCTCTCTTGGACTCGCTGAATTGACTTCACTCTAAAGTAGACCCTTTCAGCGTATTGGTGGACAGAAGCATCATACAAAATTATCCTAATCCAAGCAAAAGGAAACATTCTTTTTCCAAAAATTAAAAAAATAGGGGGAGGGTGTCTTATTGAACCAATTTGGATCACATGCCCGTGAAGCAAATACTGTGGCCTGGGGGATGGATGATGCTGCGTGCCAGACCAAGGTCATGTGCTCTTGAGGTGGGGGTGGGGAAGTGTCAGCTTCACCAGAACCTGAACCAAATGCACTGAGACTGGAGGACATGAGATTCGATATCCTCCAACTGCTGGTGGCCCAATTCAGGAGCAAGCAGCCAGAATTTGCGAAAATTCATTTTACATAAGTTACACTAGCATAAATCTTAATTTTTTTCATCTCCCTCTTGACATGCAAGAATACATAGTTAGGGAGCGAGAGAATTTTAGAACTGAAAGAGATCCTGTAAATTATGTAATCGAGCACCATCAATTTAAATATTTTGTGAGAATTCGCTCATCTTTAAATTGTCTTGCTAATTGCAAGAACTAGTTATCTTACAGCAGTGCAAAGTACTGGAGAGGAGGAATATAAAATATGAATCAAAATTATATTAAAAGCATTTGGTGTATATCCCAAAGATAGTTTAGCAGTAACTCCTGATTTTAGGGATTATTACCAAAAGTTTACACAAAATTAAAAAACAAATCCTTTTTCCTTTCCCAGCTATGTTATCATTTCTGAAGTTTCTGTTACTATATTCTAGTAACGTGTTATTCAGTCTAAAATGTTTAGTGAAAAGTAATTGACTTCTCTTCTTCTTTTTTATATTTTTAGTTCCTCTGATCACTATTTCTCCTAATTTTTGCAGATAAGCACAGTTGATATGCCCTTTTACTAACAGAAAATAATCATTTCATAAATGTATTTATATGTGTTCATTTCAGAAAATGTGTACCTTTAAACGGAACCTAAAATGAACCCCAAATAGACAGACACTTAAAGTATCCAAATTCTAATACCTCACACTAAATAGAGAAGTATTTATGAGAGAAGTATTTATGTTTCTAGTCACCAATGAGTATATAAATATTTGTATTTGTCTATTGTAATCAAGTCATTATTAAATATAATTTATGGAAGCAGTTACAGAATATTAAATATGTTTTGAAGTAATTGCTGAGTGTCTTATTCAAAGTAAGAGAAGTTTGACCCCAAACTAATAATCTCCCATTATTTGAGGTTTAGCATTGTCAGGTCCACGTTTGAGTCCACATTTGAAAATCATGTGACCGTCTGAAATCCCACTCCTGCTCCCCGATAATGATGTGAAGCAGGTGTCATATTTCAAAGCCAGCGAGGACCACAGGGAGCCAAGGGAACTCTTTTGTGTCTGCAACTGGTTACCTCAATTCGATAAAGCTGGTGATAATGAGGCCGGGGTTAGGGATCTGATCTCTGCGAGTGCCCTAAGCGCTCTGGATCTGAGAGCACAGACCATAGCACTGTCTCTGTCCTTAAGGGGAATAAGACTTAAAGGATATGGACAGAACAGCCCTATAAGCACATCTACATAGCATGCTGTCCAGTGCTAGTGGCCAGACTATTCATTCCAGAGGCATTCACATCATAAATGGGAATTAAAAAATGATGGGGATTTTTGCTTACCCATGAAAGCTGATTTAAGGTTTCAATATAATTAGATGTTTTTGTCATATTAAAGACAGTAATATTAAATTTTGCAAGAAATACTGATTTAAAACATTTCAAAGGTCAAAAATTGAAATACAAATAGCTACTGTAATAGGATTAAAGGGCAAGAACAGCTAATGGTGAATCTGTTCATTGAATATAATGAGATTATTCTCAGGCAGATGAGTCCTCAGCTTAAACAAGAAAATGAGCTCTACAGAGCAGAGATGTAATATTGCAACTTCTGTGAAATCACTGCCTTTACTTTTTGTTAATATACATTAATTCTGATTTCTTTTTGAAAAACAGAAATACTTCTCATAATTTCAGCAAAGCTTCATGGAAATAACTAAATTTTTATTTAATCCCAAATTTATCTGTATTAACTTATCCATTAACTATTCCAGTTAGTCAGAATAGCATATCAAATAAAACCTCATAATGCCTCTGAACTGTACTATTTTTCTATTTATCAAAATCTT
>NW_012147952.1:2044776-2052605 GCF_000956105.1 Propithecus coquereli
ACACTTAAAATATATAAAATATTTTGTGATACTCATGAGTGATTTGGAGAGTAAATGCTCTAATAATTAAAAAACTAATAATCATACATGGCTTCTGGTTTCCTATTCTGCTTAAGATCTTCTCTGCCCCACCAAGTAATTTTATTAATTTAAAACTATATACATAGCTCCAACAAGAGAATATACTTGTGAGCTTAATTAAGTCGTATACCCCCATTGTGACTCATGAAGAAGACAGACTCTGTATTTTCTATAGCCCAGTCTAGAGGCATTTTCTTTGAGGTCAGAATGGAGGCCCCAGAGTTAGAGTTTGAAATGAATATGAGGAAGACACTGAATTTTATCCTTGGCATTATCGTCCTTACCTATGGAACTGCCCTGGAGTCCTGTTCTTGAACGAGAATGGTAACCAGCCTTCCTTGAGCACGTTCCATGTGCCAGACGCCGGGCCAGCAGTTCGTCATGCCTTTCACCCACTTCTCACAGCGACCTCATAAAACTCTTCCAAATAGTGTATCAGAGACTTAGATTTGCAGCCCTCTACATGATGCTGAAGAAGTATCAAGTCTACTTTGAAAAAGTATATTTCTAATTTTATTTAGTTATCCTTATTGTATCAAAATGGTCTAATTACTACATTTTAAGGCCATTTCAAATAATTCATATTAAAGCAGAGGGGAAAAACAGTTTACTTTGATTACTAGCACCTTGTTATGCACTTTAGATCCATCTCTTAATAACCAGACTAATAAATAATTATAAGAGAAAGCCTCCCTTTATTCCCACCCAAATGCCAGACTCTCTGAATTATAATTTGAGTTTCAAGGAATAAAGCCACACATTTTTAATGAAGTTTTATTTGACCTCTCATTCTTTATGCATCAAAACAATGATAGCAATTTTAGATCATTCAAACATTTTATAAAATGAAGTAAACAATTGTATATTTCTCCATACAAGTATTTGGTTTAGAAAGAGCCTTGGAGTATACATAGAGTAATCGTCTTAAGGTTCAAGAGCTCATGTCCACTACTAGTTGAAAATAGAGCAGAGGCCAGAACTCAGACCTCCCATCCCCTACCCCAACTGCAGCCCAGTCAGTTACACTGCATTCTGGTCTTATTAGAGCTTGGTCTCATAAAACTTGTTTCTCCTTGTAAACTTCTTCCTCAAATAAACATGCACTTCTGCATTGAACTTAAGGAATTATAACATGATCACTGTATTACAATGAATGTCCCTATTTCCTTATGATTCTTCCATGGCCCTATCAATTCCTAGGCTGCACCAGTGTCAGAGTGTCTGGAGATAATTAGGGAGCTTTCCTAAGAGATTGCACCAGTACAATTGTTCTGGTCTCTATCTGCACTACTTGACTTTGTTCTTGAGGCAACCCCAGAGTCCAGTCTCAGGCCAACAACGACCATCAATAATTGTCTTGGACACAGTCTTCCTATTGTCACACTCCCACTGTTCTCCATGCTTTAAAGGAAACTTCATTTCGGAAGTGGAGTATGGAATGTCATCATTTATAGGCTCATTCTCGATATTTTAATTGTTGCATATAAAAATGTATGTAATAGATTCATGAAAAATCTGGGCCAGAAACAGATACTTAATGGGGAAAAAGTCGCCGCATCGCCTCCTTGCTGAGACCTAAGAGCCATGTCTCTCAGAGTCTGGTGCGGGAATTACTAAGCTTACACATTTCTCCGTGGACCTTAACTCTCACTGGCTTTTCCAAGAGTTTATGCTTAATGGTTTCAGTTTCCAAAAGTAGAGCTTATACCAGCTAGGTCTGCCCAATGTGCCTACACAGACACTGCATCCGTCCTATAAATTAGTTCCTACCATATTTGTCCTCAGAATTCTGGAGCTTTGGCAACACTGTATGATGACTTTGTTTTATATACTACTGAGGAAGAGAAAAGATACTCCTAATATGTTCACAAATCATATCTTCACAAATTACTAGGAAATATTGCTCCTACTTGTTGCCATCAAATACTTTTTACTCAGTTGATTCTTTGACTAAATACTTAATACCATGCTCTTTCTCATCTTTTTTTGTTTTCCTGAAGGGGCTTTTCAGAGATCCCCTAAGAAATAAAAGATTCTTCTTTACTCTTAGAAATAATACTTTTGTTTGTGAGTAATATAAGCCCAATAATCTTCCCTTGAAGATATAGCTAATAACTTTTTAGTAGCTATAAATAGATGTATTTTAGGGGAAGAATAAAGCATAGCTAATTATAAAATTTAGACTCTTGAATATAAGCAAAAGAACTTATAAGTCACATTTATATGACCTTACATGTCACGGTTCTGGCTTTTTTGAGAAATGTTTCACAGTATACTTTATTTCTTCCTGGTGCCTGAAATCTGCTGAAAGGCAACTGGTGATAGAGACCTAAAGAAAGAGACAGGGTGGAAGTGGAGCCCAGACATATCTTGGATTTTGACTTTATCTCTTTATTTGGTGGTCTTGCAGTTTCATGATGCTAAACACGTTCTTCGTGCCTAGATAGAAACTGAAGGTTGCAACTGTTTTCTCTTTGACTTGCTATTGATTGGGATCCTCATTGTACAGTATTAATTTCTTAACTACATTTATAACCATAAAAGAGGATAGAAGCATCATTTTAGACAAGTTTGGTAAACCCAGTTGACACAAGAAATGAGACAGGCAAAAATGCAAAAAAATGACGACACTTGCATCCCGTGAGGAAGGAGTCAGTCCTCTTCTAAATAATGCCCTTAAGAATAAATTTGCTTCCTTATTTATTTTACTTATTGTAAAAGTAACATACATTTATGGGGTAGAGTTGAAAAACTAAGAAAAATAGAACAAAGCTTTCCAATAATCCCATTGAGTACCACCACTACTTAATATGTTGCCATATTTCCTTCTGCTCTTTTTAGAATGTACACGTTTTGCCCATTTTTAGTCACACTATATGTTCTGCTTATAATTACTAAACTTTGAAACATAATCATTTATCTGTGTTATTGAAAATTCTTCATAAAACTTATTCTTAATGGCTTAGTAATAATCTATCACGTGGAATTTCCCTAGTGCTTAACATTTTGGTTATTTCCACTTTTTCACAATTATAAAGTCTTCAATGGCAAACACCTTTGTGCTAAAATATTGTGTGTGTGTGTGTGTGTGTGTGTGTGTGTGTGTGTATCTCAGGTTATGTCCTTGGGATAGATTTCTAGAAGAGGAATTACTAGTTCATAAAGCTATCTCTACACATCTTATAAAATTGGTTTGTCAAAGGTTTATAGCAATTTATAATTTACCCTATCACTACTCCTTTTACTGATGTCTTAATTACCAAATCTACCTATGCAGCAGCTAGGGGTAGGTTTTCAAGTATTAATGTAAATATGAATTTTAAAAAAGAATTTATATAAAAGCTTCTTGGTAATGTGAAACTTAGCTGGTGTGCTCTTTCAGAGTGACATATTAAATGTAGAAATGTTAATATTAAAAGAAGCACTAATTAATTGCCAGGTACTGATTATCATTAGTGAATTACATCATTATATGCACAGATATAAGCATTCAGAATCTAAAATAATTTAATACAGGCTAATGAGAAATAACACTCTTTTATACTGTTTGTTGTCACTGTTGTTTGTTTCTTGTTTCCTCTTCAATTGCATGACTTTTTAAGAATCTTAAAGAGCAGGACAGAGCATGTATCTTTTTCTTCTTTTATGATCATCCATCACCATTAATAATTTTTCACATGCTGCTCTTGCCCCTTAAATGCTTCAGATGGACTTTGACTAAGACTTTGTAAGCTCCAGGCCAGTGGTTTACAGGGCAAGGAGCAAAAATGGGGCTGGCTTGAGGAAATAGGAGTAGGAACCCAGTACTAAAGTTATAGGCCAAAGCAAAATTATGGGAAATATAAGATAAAAATTTAATTCCCCAGTTATATAGGTACATTGGCCCAACATCTTGGAGTCTTGGAATTTTTAGGCAAAGCTTTATTTCTCAGGCAGGACATCTCAAGAGGACCTTTCGAAGTTGTTTGAGCATTATGACTCTCTACTTATTGCCCTACTTTGCCTGTTGCAAATTTTTTTCCTCCAGTTTTGGTCCTTAAGGTTTTTGTTGAGCTAACTCTAACTCTTCATGTTGTCCTTCTGAGGATTAAATGTTTTCTTCTTTTTAATTTTATTTGTTAATTTTCAGTTTTGCTTTTCCCTTTTATGGAAGTAAGATCTACAAACAGCATTACAGCTTGAAAATATCTTTTCTATAAATAATGAATATTCAATACTATAAACAGCTTTTGTTTCTCTTATTATTTATTATATGTATGTCTCATCTCTCATGAACATTTGCCAGTGAGAATTCTCTCAACCTGTGTGGTAAGGTGCATTATTCTAATTATTTATTTGTTTATGCAATTATTTATTTTGATATCATGACATCCTACAGTTCTGCTTTTATGAGTTGAATTATTTAATCAGTTAAGTAGTATTGAAACAGTAAAGGTTTTGATATCAGTATGTCTGGGTTCAATTACTAGCTACATCTTGCTAATCCACATAATATTCATACCATAGGACTTAGTTCATAGTAAGTACTCAATAAATTTTTATTTTGAACCTCATCATGTTGACTTAATATTTACTATGTGTATAGAAATATAATAGATGTTTCAAAGGTATAATTAATTTATGCAATAGTTATCTTTACTCTCAAAAGGGTTAAAATCTATTCAATTATAAATGAAAATTAAATTATCATCTACTGTCAACATCTTTTCACACTTAGAAATTATTTCTCTATTTCACTAAATATCAGGATATCTCCTATCCTGACTAATTTTGAAATGAAGCCCTGGTTCTCAAAGTTTGGAGTGTATCACAGCTACCTGGGGGAGCTTGTTAAGTAGATACACCAGGATCTAGTCCAGGATACACCACAAATCTATTGAATAATTGGGCTCAGCAACTGTGAGGCTCATCAGAGCTTACAAACCACTGAGGTAAATCTTTATTGTCTAACATTCTTACATGAGTTAGTGGATTACGCATCCAACATGCCATTCCTCGTTCTTTGGCCCTCACCAATATCAACTTCCTAGAAGTGACATCTACAATAAGACTTGAAGAATAAATGGTAAGCAGTTGCTCTATGCAAGAGACCGGGACAGGGTGTAGGGAAAGTGTTCCAAGTAGAGGGAACTGCAAGTACAAAGGCCTACAGAGCAAAAGAACATGGTCTTGGGTGGTAACTGTAAGAAGTTCAGTATGACTGTCTTATAGGAAGGGAAGTAGGAAAGGAAGTAAATAGTGTTGAATAACTTGGACTTTATCCTGAAATTATTCAGTTGCCAAAGAACAGTTAGCAGGAGATAGATGTGATCACATGTATGTTTTACTGGCAGCAGTATGGGGAGTTGACTAGGGGTAGAGTGGGGGACAGAAATTGAAGGAAAAAATCAGTGGTGGCCATATTTGGGCTAACAGCAAAGGAAGTGGGGAGAAGTGGACTGATTTGAGTGACATTTAGGAATATCTAAGGAAGGGGGAAGTTGTCGAGTATGCTTTTTGAATATTTACTGCAAACAACTAAATGCACAGTTAAGACAGGAAACATAAAAATCGTATCCACTTTGGGGGTGGGAAAAGTGAAGAGATGTAACAGAAAGAAGCAAAGACTGCATTGATTTCTTTTTCTTTGGTCTGGAATATTTAGTTAAGGTGTCTACATCAACCAAATCAAAACATATCTATTAAGCTTCCACTTTACTGTGTCAGGTGTAACCATCACCAAAACTTGTTATCTTTTTTAAAAACTTGTTATCTTTTAATTACCCATAAATTTTCTTCTATTTCTTACATGACTCATCCTGATGACCCACTGTATCTATTTAAAGTAAATTGATAAATGAAAAGCCCTTTTCACTTGTTATTTGTATGTCTTGTGCCCTGGCACTTTCAAGGATCCTTTCCCAAGCCAAGCAGTGAATGAAGGACCATAAAAGTGACACTCCATTTTTTGAGTCACATCTACGTTGACTAGGTAAAACCTTGCCCAGAGAACACATGTGAAAACAAAAACCCATGTGGGCTGGGTGCTGACCATGTCTGATGTAAATCTGCCCACACAGCCCTTCTCTACAACTTAATCCTAATAATGTCAAGACAAAGAAGCATTTAGCGAGAGTCGTTCTGCCTGGATAACAGAGGTATGCTGCTTTCTAATGCTTCCCCTTACTTTCACTGTTTTATAAAGTTCACAGATGTGCCCTTGATGTGGTCCGGGTATTTTTGTGAACTGCTGGAAAATTTCACTCACACACTAATGGTTCCAATGAACACAAAATACCTCTTCCAGAGAGCAGTTGCCAATAAGCAGTATTTTTAGAGGCACATGTCACAGTTTCTGTTTGCCTCTGTTGTGACTGTTAATGGGCCCTGAATGATTAAGAAATAGCCTCTGATAAAAGGCATTATCCCACTGCTTCATTATATACTACGGGCAGTAAATGTTTACTACGCATTGGGCTCAAGCTAATATGTTATTAAACCGTGTTCCAGTTACACCAGCTCCCAGTGCACATAGCTTTACTTTCTTGAAAGAAAGTTTGTCATTTCCCTTTGCCTGAAGAGCAGATCGTTCCTTTTGGGTTCCTACTGCTAAATGCCCCTTAATGATGATGTCATATCATTTATGCATGCTTTCTCAGGGAAATATTTTAGTTTTCTGAATTTTTTGGTAAACTTTGTTACTCACTCTGGGAGACTATCCCTGTTTCCAGTAATTTCCTCTTAACCTACTGAGTAAAGGAATTCTTTCCTGAGAAGTGGGAAGTAGAGAACACAGAGTACAGGAATCTAAACACTAGATATTGTAGGACATTTTATTGCACAGAATTCATGTACTGTGATATTCTGGTATGTCCCTGGGACTGGCTTTCCTCTGAGGATTGGAGAAAAAGGATTTCTGGTATCCGATCAGAGTCGAAATCTATTTTCCTTTCTCACTGTGGGATTCGTGAAAGTATCAAACTTTCTCACCCTCCAGCGCTGCAAAGAAACTTTCTATTTCCTCTACTGTGTTTGGAAATGAAGGAGGAAATGCTTGCTTTTGAAAACACTCCCAGCTACTATAATGTTAATACTAGAAATTATGACTGCGAGCAATTAGAGGGGAAAAGTCATTCAGGTGCCATTTTGGCTTTCCATAAGCATAGCTATAAAAATAAAGTGCCTCTTTGGGCATGCTTAGTCATTACTTTGGGGTTAAAAAATGAAGAGAGGGAAAAAAACTATCTGAAACATAAACATGTGTTTTTCATTCTAACATTTTCCACAGCTACAACTATGAAGGGTTAGTATCTTTTAATCTGTCTGTTTTCTAAAACAACATGGTAACATTTTATATTGCCTAACCTGGAGTGCTAAGAGTACCCTGTGTCTGGTTCTCCTTGGTACAGAGTATTTGCTTGTATAAACTGATGGTGCATTCCATGTGTTTATACAAAAGCAGGAAAATGTCTTCTTGCCTAAAGCTCATTGTACGTGACGTTGCTCAAGCAAAGATCTCCCCAGGTAGTTCCAAAATGCAGGGGAAGCTGGAAGTTGCCGAGGTCAAAGCCTGTGTGCTAAATAAGCTGCCACCATTGGTATCAAATTTACATAATTCCTTTTTTTTTTTTGTAAGTATGAAACCTTTATTCCTAATGCACATACACATACAAATGCATGTATTCTCTCAGAGAAAGCAGCTAGACTTTGCCCAATTTACAGGATAGCACAACTTTGGGAAAGAAAGCAGTGGGTACAGTTTGTACTAA
>NW_012147952.1:2065475-2066617 GCF_000956105.1 Propithecus coquereli
TCAGCAGAATCATCCATGGTTTTACTTTACTTTTTGAGGTTGCTGTGAGCTAGGGTGACGCCACGGCACTCTAGCCTGGGCAACACAGTGAGACTCTGTCTCAAAAAAAAAAAAAAAAATAGTACATTCAGCAAGGAGTAGTGAGAAACAGTCCTTCTTAAACTTTCCTTGTGTATGAAAGACAGGAGTCAGGTGCAAGTGTTTCACTAACCTGAGAAATACAGAAAGATATCTGGGATATTGTCCAGGGCCTGCTAGGATGTGGTTATTGCCAATGTGAGTAAGAATTGCCTAAGAGTAAAATATTGGGGGAGGTAAAAATGAAGATCTTTCTACTTCCACAACTAAGATAACATATATAGAAGAGTCCATCTTGAAAATAAAATCACATTTAAATGCTATAAATTAATATGGTTATTATTATTAATATTATTATCAACACTAATAGAAATAATGCAAACATACACTCACACTTGCTACTATATATCAAATTGAGAAATGGTAGGGATAAGGCTCAATGTATCCTAGTTTGACAATGATTCAATCCATATGAGAAAACTGATTGTTGTATGTTCATTTTGAATACCTTAAACCAAATATTTATTTTGATGTGCATCATTCATAATTAGATTCTAACAATATGAAACAAACATGATGCTACAGCACAAGTACAAAGGCAGCTTAAAATGCATTATAAAAGTAGGGGTAATACTTCAGAAAAATGTATTAAAATTGAACGCAATTGAGAAAGTACTTCTTGGTGCAATCATGGAACCAGAAGTAAAGCTGAGAAGGACCTAAAGTTTCCCCTGATAGCCTCCTGGTTTTATTATTGGGGAAACTGAGGCCCACAGTGTCCAAGAGCCCCATTAAATAAATACTTACAGACAAATCAAGAAAATATCCTCCATAAATCAGTAAGGCACAAAACATTGCAATAGATTTTATATTTTTGCATTGATTGGTTAATTTTTA
The DNA here is from genome assembly GCF_000956105.1 of Propithecus coquereli. NCBI lineage: Eukaryota > Metazoa > Chordata > Mammalia > Primates > Indriidae > Propithecus > Propithecus coquereli. The sequence goes on from NW_012147952.1 coordinate 2,066,451, forward strand.
AAAAATGTCTAAGTTCAGTTTGAATAAACCTTAACTTATAAGCAATGGAATTAGCCATTCTACCTAATGAGTTTGAAAAAATTATGAATAAGCATTCACACATACTTATTTAAACTTGTATTAAGTGTCAAGAAATGCTGATTAATAAAAAGGAAATTTTATTAAGT
>NW_012147952.1:2066667-2071953 GCF_000956105.1 Propithecus coquereli
TCTAATAAATTCTGAATTCTAGAGAATAAATCATGAAGGCTCATTTGAATGTCATCCGCTACTCAAGTTCTATACAGCCCCTCTTAGAAAAGGATCACAATTTATTTTTCCTATGTTTGTGGTTAAGTATACTATAAATGATACATCTAAGCATCTCTTTCCCACTAAAAAAGAACGCTATATTCCACCAGCAGTTTTCTTAAAAGAGACTCCTCTCAGAATTAATCTTCTGCACTCCCACAGCTTTGTAGCAGTAACAGCGTGTTTCACGGTCGACATGTATGAGGGCTATTTAAGGATGATCCTTTCTGCCCCACTAGATTGAGACCCTGCGGGTGCTAGTTCCAACTGTCACTCATCCTTGGACTCCCTACATGCATAAACAAACACTTTACCTGTAGTAGGTGCTCAAATCATGTTTCCTGAAAGAAATCATATTGAACAGGGAGCCCACAGGGAATATCGTATATACTCTGCTGAAAAGCATTTATTGTTAGCATGCATTTAATGGCAAAACCTCTATGTACACTGTCATGAACTTGGTGCTAAAATTGTGTACACAGGGTACCTTGGAACTGTTGTGATAAAAATTGGTAAGAAAGAGCTAAAGAGCCACTTTGTATGAAGAACATCACTCCTGGCCAGGAATGGAGGCAAGAGGCTTATTAACTTTGTATAGAATGGAGCTAGGTTAATTGGACCGACTTCAGAGGCTAGATCTACTTAGAAGCCATAGTAAATGGCACAAGAAGTACATCCAGTCTTCCTTTCTAAATGTAAGGAAATATTGCAAAGTTTTAGGAACAAGTGAGAGCAAATCACAAAATAAGCAGCAAACCAGGGTACCTACTGTCATGACAATTACTGGGTCAATGGAGAGGCATTTTAAATTAGAAGCATTACTATTTTTTTACTTAAGTGGACTGAAATGCCTGGGTGATTTAAAATCCATTGAGAATTTATTTTTAAGATAGAATTACAATGTAGTACGCACTGTTTTGGAAACATTCCAAGCGAGATTGCTTTCCTGATGAAATCAAGCATAGTTTTTTCTTTTTCTTTTTTATTCTGTACCTAGAGATGCTGTTTATTCACTTTTAAGAGACTATGGTATTTCATCTACTTGATTTTGCAGTTCATTGTATTTGTTTTTATCGGCCACCTGTGACTAAAGTGAACTGTCTGAGAAATGTATATTTAAACCAAACAAAACTTTTAAAATAACCTTCTTTTCAGAGGCTTATTTCCAAGATTCTCCATGTGTGAAGGTCTCACCCTGAAGATATGTTAGGCCAACTGGGGGAATATTTATTTTTTGAATCCTACTCAGGTATAGTTTATTGCTTGGTAACAGTAATATGAGTTTACAAGGTTTTCCATCAGTTTGTTAACATGCTGCATGTATTTGGGAACATAAATGTTTTTATCCAAATGAGCAGCTTCCTCTACTTCCCGCAATTATTAATAATAGGCATTACTTTATCTCACCTCACCTCATGTACCACCTTCTAAAGTGAAAGCTCTAGCCTGTAGTTTTAGCTACTCAGGAGGCTGAGCAGGGAGGATCGCTTGAGCCCAGGAGTTCATTGAATCCAGCCTGGGCAACATAGTGAGACTTCATCTCTACAAAATAAATAAATAAATGAATAAAGTGGATCCTTTACTTTGAATTACAGTTGTCTCCCAATATCCGTGAGGGATTCCAGGACCCCCACAAATACCAAATGATGTTCAAGTTCCTGACATAAAATAATACAAAAATGAAATAAAATGTAGTATTAATATTTGCACAGAACCTATGCACATCCTCCCATATACTTTAAATCATCTCTAGATTACTTATAAATACCTAATACAATTTAAATGCTATGTAAACGGTTGTTATAGTGTGTTTTCTAATTTGCATTATTTCTTATTGTTGTAACATTGTATTTTCTTTTTCAAATATTTTTGATGTGTGATTAATAATTTCTGCAGATGTGAACCTGCGGATACAGAGGGCCGACTGTACCCTGTTGTATTCCTTGGACGGGGCATTTAGGAGCAGTGGCCGGCTATTGCTAGGATATCCTGGATTTGCTGCCGTATTGAGCTTTGGTTTGTGCCACTGTCGCCCAGAACCTGTGGGGCTAGGCAGGATCAGAGCAGGAAAGGACGTAGACAGGGCTGCTGCCAGAACAAAAGCATGACCCAGCACAGAGAGAGGTCCAAGGCCACTGATGACAACAACGACAACACTTTGGGGTAGGGAACAGAATGGAAGGAAAGTCCAGGGGCAGAAGACAAAGGATGGTTTTTGTGTTACAGAAGACCACAAGGGCAGAAAAGGGTTGGATCTCAACTGGAGAAGGCAGAGCCATCATGCTCCAAGGTGGTGGCCCTGTCTACCCTAGGAAAAGAGTGCCTGTGGGGAAGGGGAGCCTCTGAGAGTAGGATGAATTAGGCACATTCCATGTCCCCCTCCACTGCAGTGCAGTGCAGCAGTTCACTGCCCACCTGCAGCCATGCTGCCTGGCTTCCAGTCCTCGCTTTGCTACTTACTGTGTCACTTTCAAGAGGTAACTAGAGCTTGCCTGGCCCCTGTTTCTTCATCTGTAAAATAAGGGTTATAAAATCCTTACCAACCTCATAGATTCCTGTGGAGATTACTTAGAAAACACAAAATACTCTAGCTCACTCCTGTGACACAGGAAGTTGTTAAGTATTTTTGCATTGTATTGTCTGTTGCAACTTCAAGCACATACCATTGAACTCTTTAATTTCTGTATGGCTTTCTTCTATCACTAGTATTTGCTATGGTCTCTGTTTCCTTGTCAAATCCTTGCAGTAAATTAATTTTTAAATTTAAATCCAGGGGTTACTCAGGTGTAATGCATCTAAGCATAGAAGTATAGGCACAGCCTTGCCTTTTTTCATCTTGTTAATTGACAAAGGCACTGGGGACACTGCCAATCTAGGCCACAGTGACAATGAGCAGAGTAACTTTTCTTGATTGTTTTTGTATGCATTTTTGTTAAAGCAGAACACCTTTACTTAGAGTTTTAAGTAGGAGACAATTTGTCAGAATAGAGCACTTACTTAGAGTGTTAAATGAGAAACAATTTGGTCTGATGTTCATAATTTTGCATGACTTTTTACGTTGAATCTTGTCAGCTGATTTCAGAAAGCAAACAGCAAATATCAGACAGGGGAGTGCATGGGAAGAGGAGTGCATTAGAGAAGTAGAACGTGGTAACTAAATCCCATAAAGCATAGGATTCAGTTTTATATCATATACGAATATACAACATTCCAGGGCTTGGTGTTTTAGAGATACAAAGAAGAATCAGACATAGTTTTTACTCCCAAGGAGCCCGGTAGAGTCTGGTAGGTGTTATAAGACATGTACCTGGGAACTTTACAACCCCAGGACCTAACACATACCTGGCATGTAAGAATGATGAATCACTCATTTTTTATCCCTAGAACACAGCGAAATGAGGAAATGTTATAAAAGGTTAAAAACAGATTTTTACAAGCACCCTAAGACAGGCGTAAAGTTGTATGTGGCAAAAAGAAAGGAGAGCTGAGGGAAAGACATGCAAGAGCAAGTGCACGAGCCGGGTCTTCAGCGGTATGCAGGATATGTGCTTCGCGGGCAGAGAGGATGTGAGCATGGACAATGAGGTGTGGGGATTCAGGAAACGTGGTAGTCATTGTGAGTAGATTAGTTTGACAAAAGGGAAGTGGTGAGAAATGAGGTTGAAAAGTAGATTGGCTCCAAACCCATCAGGATTCTCAAAGTTAGGCTTAGAAATGTGGACTCCATTCCACAGGGAATGAGGGCCCAAGGAAGACTTTAGAACAGGGTGATAGATGATTCAGTTAAGCTTTAGAAGGATGATTCATTAAAATGGATCAGCAAATTTTGAATGATGAATCCGGGGGGGATGAGAGTTGGGCCATCTGGCAGTGAGTTTAAAAATGAGAAGATCCATGCAAGATCTTCTTAAAAGATAAAATTGATATGACTCATTTTGAGCCTCTAAGTGACAGATGATGGGGCCATTAGTAGAGCCAGGCAGCCCCAAAAGAAGAGCTGGTTTGACAGGAAGATGATGAGTTTAACTTGGGACATCTTAAGTTGAAGGTGCTGGCAGGACATACAACACTAGGACTCAAGAGAGAGATTTTCAGTGAAGAGATCATTCTCATGCAGAAGATAATTAAAGCCTTGGAATTACCAAAGGAGAAAGTGCCTAAGAACAGAGGATAAAGGACATTTCCTTAAGGAACATCCCATTTACAGAGCAAGAGCACATAAAGAGGGAATGGCAAGAAATGAGGTGAACACCTTGGAGTGTTGCAGAAGTCACAGGGGGGAAAGTTTCAGAAAGGTAAGATGAGACAAGAATTTTATGGTTGCAAATGAATATGAAACCTGAGAAGAGATGCTAAATTTGGTGACCAAGAGGAAACTGGTGACCTTTCATGAGAGTGGAAGAGCAGTGAGGGCCAGAGCCATGCTGTAAAACATTAGGGAGGGAATATGAGTGAGAAAGTAGAAGCAAGGAGCATAGAAGACTGTTTCTAGGATTTTTGACAGTAAAAGGAAAGAGTTCTTAGAATTATCTCAATTCTACAATTCCTGTAGAAGTCACCAACTTTGCCTGACAATTTAAGGAATAGTAAAATTAAAGTAACTTTGTAAGAACAGGGAGACTTCAACAGGCCCATAAACTGAAGAGAGGCTCCAGTGCCCCATAAAGGAGGAAAATTGAAAAGTAACAGTGGACGGTGCAAGATCCCAAAGCAAGTGGGAAAATATGGGATCAAGGACATATAATTGATGAGTTCTGATTTTATGAAATCCACATTATCTATCTAGATTATTATAACAACGTGGTCTCCAAAACAGCTCAGAACTGGCCACGAGGGGAATCCCAGTGGTAGGTGAGTCATTTTATAATCTAGCAATATGGTCACCCATGGATATGGCCTGTCTTCCCAAGGACAAATTAATTACCTTATCTCTTTATTACCATTGTCTTTCCATTGTCATTGTCTTAGTACCATCAGAGAAGTAGCTAAGTAATCTCTTCATAAGAAAGTTCCTCAAGATGGAAAAGGAAACCAGACTTTCAATAGTACATTCAGGGCCAGGCACGGTGGCTCACACCTGTAATCCTAGCACTCTGGGAGGCCGAGGCGGGTGGATCATTTGAGCTCAGGAGTTCGAGACCAGCCTGAGCAAGAGCGAGACCCCGTCTCTACTAAAAATAGAAAAAAATTGGCCAAACAACTAAA
>NW_012147952.1:2073768-2090006 GCF_000956105.1 Propithecus coquereli
TTAATTGTTTTAATAACAGGATTAGACTTGTAAAGTTTTTTATTTCACAGTAATGCTTCAGTTGGATACATGCATATGCTTTGTTAGACATGACACGCGCTCTGAAAAGAGAGTTAATGAATGTGCATGCATTCATTATGGGGTGGAAAGTTCTTACTACTACTGATTCTGTTATTTCATGATTTGAAAAGCTGAGAAGCCAGTAAGATGTTCAATAGATATAGGGAATTAATATTCATCCAGCAATAAAGCTACAAAAAATCAGCATATCTATAAATAAAAGTGTGAAGAATTTAAAATAAAATCATGATATTACATAACTTAATTCATGTTTGTAGATAATTTAAAGCTCCTTTTTTTCTTTCTTTTTACAAAATCACTACTAAAATCAAAGCTCGTTAGTGTTTCTTCCAAGAGTGTTCAAGAGTAAGAATTAGCTGATATTCCAAAAGCAACCCAAGTAAGGAATATCTAAAGTGAATAGTTGGTAAAACTGTTGGGTCCTGCAGATGGGTCCCCTTGCTCCAGGAAGGACTCCTCTCCCTCATCTCCCAGCTTCTAGTCCAAAGTCCCAGGGACTCTGCCTAACAGACTGGGTTGAGCCATCACACCTCTTTGGCACATCTCACTCGCTGGAGTAACTTCTCACCTATCATGTTTCACCATCTCAGCTTTGGCCCAGGGCCTCTTGAGCTTCTCCAAAGGTGACCTAAGCTTCCTGTTTGTCTGCCTGCTGCAGTGGCACCTGATTTCCACGTCCTGACCAGCCTGTTGACTTGGGAATAGAGCCCCACACTTGGTTTCTGCTCCTTACTCTTTCTGTGCACACTTGGTTTCTGCTCCCTACTCTTTCTGTGCTTCCTCTCTGGTCTCCTGTGCTCTCATTCCTTCCACTCAATTGCTTTTCAGATCACCTTTATTGAGGCTCTTTTAGCTGGACATTACTCCTCCATTTTTCTCACTCTTCAGATCTGGGGCCTTGGAGCCCAATGTACCCTTGTAGACCCACTAGGGACAGATGCTTCCACTCTCTATCATAGTAAGTGTGTCTTAGTTTATATTTTTCTTTGGCAACACCTGTCAAATTCTCTTGTCATAGTGTGTGGAAGTTTAGATTGAACAAGTAGAGGACCTCATGGTTCCCATCTGAGGGCCAAAATACTATTATCATCAACTGGATATTTGGGGAAACTGGGGCATAAAGAGGTTAAATCACTTGAACAAGCCACCCAGCTTGTGAGATTTATAGCTGGGATTCAAATCCAGAGAGTCTGGATGCCCAAGTGTGTGTTATTAAGCACGTACCCTGACAACATGAGGGTATGCAGGCAGGGTGGATATTGAGGATTCTACCAACAAACCTAGTCACCCTTTACATGTTATCAGCAGGTTCTTATATTTCTATTTTTGTAAGTAGATTTAATAGGTTGTGAGTTTATGTATAAATTACAAAAAGTAGTATGTTCTTTAATAAGCAGTGTATTTTGAATCTCTCATTTTTCTATAGTAGGGAGAGAATAAAACACATTAAAAATAGGAAGACAGAGTAGGCCTAGGGGAAAAGTTCAGAGAAGATGGCAGCTTTTTTGCTCTCCCTGGCATAAGATCAAAGACAGACACAAAAAAAGACAGGCAACCCTCAAGATATCAGTGAAATGTACCATTTCCCTCTGTAGTGAGGACCTGTCTCTGGACACAAGCAAAGCCTTAGAGCCATAGCCGCACATGTGGTGTTTGTGAATTGAGGGTTTTTTAGAAGTATTATAAGAATTGTCATTTTCCAAATAGCGTTTTGTACGTTCATCTTGTGCTTCCTGGAACATTTTGTGAGTACATTTATAAATTGTCTTGCTGGACTTTGGGCTGGGCTTCTGGAAGCAAAGCTGACACACAGATGATGACTATGCATGTTGCGACACAGATGCAAGGGCAGAGGGAAAAAGGCAGCAGATACCACCAAGGACTGTGTGGCTTCAAAGGCTGATGGAACAGGCAAGATTATGTGGGGATGCTGAGATGAGACAAAGAGACGAATAAAACTGGTAACTATGAGGGACAGATGCTAGGGATGTATCAGGGGTTGCAACTGTATTGTATAAGCGGTAGTGGAATATTCCGCATGGTCACCTAACATTCGTGTTCTCTAAAGCAATTTGAAATCTTCCACGAAAGGTGCTTTCTACTAAAATCCCTATTCCGCATCCCAACCTCTCCCCCAAAAAGCTGTTCTAAGGAAGGAATACCAGAGATCCATCCTAGGCTCTAATCCTCCTCTCTAACATTTGGACACTTACAGACATTATCCTTTCTTTTCCTTGCGCTCAACTGCAGCATGCATATAAATGAGAGACACATTTACTTGCCTACCTCCCAAATTGTCTTTCACTGAATTTCACATATTATGTCCTGTCGCTGTGGAAGACATTTTGAGCTAAATATGCCATCACAACTGAAGTGCCACAGCCATTTATCTCTCCTTCTGAATAGTGTTTATTGCAGGGTGGCCACTCATGAAGTTTCAAGGGAAATCTAAAAAATACATTGGAGCTTTCTCTACATCTGGTAATTTCTGACATTACTCATCTTTTAAATCATCCCTTCATCTCCTTTGCTTTTACTTTTATTTAAAAACGATTATTTCTTACCTGGGCTATTTTACTCGTCTTCTGTTGCATTTTTTGGGGTCTGAGACTCTAGTACCCTCTCACTGCAGTACCTTAGTGTTGCCACCAAAACTGCCCTTCTACAGCTCTGTTTAGTGATTTCTAGTTTTTCTCTTCGGGCTCCTGACTGTGCTTCTTATTACGTAATAAAGCAGGAACAATGAATTCAGTCTGTGCATCAGGTTCTCATCACAGCCCCTGAACAGCCCTGTCTCACCCCTTATGCCTCCTCTCTGGGACTCCCAGAAAGGCTGTTCATTTCCTAGTCAGTCTTTTCCCTATGGGCATAGCGTGCTCCGTACCACCCTCTTTTCCCCCCAAAGGATATTTGCAAATCTATCTCCTGCATACATCCTTCTCTGACCGTCTGCAGAGACAATCGAATCCGTCAAATGACCAAAGATGTAACTTCTAGGCCTCCTCACCCTACATACCAATTTGGATTTTCTTCCTAGGAGACATTACTGTATCCCAGCCAGCATCTGCTGCTATATATGGTCATTCGAGTGACTGTATTTCTGCACATTCTCCACTGAACACAAAGGATGTTTATAATAAACATTTACAGATTTACTAATTGATAAAAATTGTAGAATGATATGCATGTTTTCTTTAGAACTTTTTCAACTCACCATTCCTCGTGTGTTATCTGCCAGCTTTGTTCATGAGGATGGTGACCAGGTGTTAAAATTACAAAGTGGCAATAGGAGAGATGTCCACAAGATGCTTCCACAAAGCATGCCTTCTTAATCTATGCATCTGGGAACTTTCAGGTGCTTCTGTTTCTTTGGTTTTTTCTTTTTTTCTTCCTTAGAAGCAGGTTCTTGCTCTGCTGCCCAGGCTGGAGTGCAGTGGAACAATCATAGTTCATTGCAACCTCCCATTGGGCTCAAGGGATCCTCCTGCCTCAGCTTCCCAAGTAGCTGGAAATATAGGCCTGCACCACCATTCCTGGCTAATTTTTTTTTTTTTTTTTTTGTAGAAACAGGGTCTCGCTATATTGCCCAGGTTGGTCTCGAACTTCTGGCCTCAAGTGATCCTCCCCCCTGGCCTCCCAAAGTGCTGAAATTACAGGTGCGAGCCACCAAACCCAGACTGGCTTTTTCTTAAATAACTTTTATCTTCTGTCTACTATTATTGAACATCTGGCATTTATGGAGAATAGGGCAACAAATCAATTTGTAAACACTTTTAGTTTCCTATTACTGATGTAACAAATTACCACAAACTTAGAGCTTAAGACAACATAAATTTATCACCTTACAGTTTGGGAGCTCAGAAGTCCAAAATGGGTCCTATGGGGCTAAAATATAGGTATAGACAGAGCTATAATCCTTCTGGAGGCTCTAGGAGACAATCCATTTCCTTCCCTTCTTCAGATTCTAGAAGCCACCTGCATTCCTTGGCTCATGACACCGCATCACCCAGACCCTGCTTCCATTGTCACATCTCCTTCTCTGACTCTGACCCTCCTGTGTCCCTTTTATAAGGACCATTGTGATCACATTGGGCCCGCCCTGATCATTCAGGGTAATCTCCCCACCCCAAGATTCTTAACTTCCCCAAAGTCCCTTTGTCATGTAAGGCAATATATTCACAGGTTCCAGGGATTAGGACATGGACATATTTGGGGGACTACATTTGTACCTACCCTACTCTACTTAATTGTAAATTTGAACCTGTGTTTTATCCTTTTCACATATTGAATTGAAAATAAACATATTAATATTCAAATGAAGAGAGGAAAGTTGTTTTTTAAGATCATAGTTAACAGGTGGTTAGTGGTTGATAGAGCATTATGTTGAAATTTTTTATGGAAGAATATTAATCACATAATACACCATGGTGCTTATATATCAAAATTACTAGTGCTGATTTCTTTACACTGATTGTATGTAGCGTTAAAAATGAACAAGACCTAAAACTGCAAGAGTTCATTCACTATAAGTATTTATAGGAAACCAAGAATTTCCACATGTAGGAATACATCAAATTTCTGAAAAAATTCTACCCAGTGACACGTTTTCTTACTCTGCCTATGCTTTTTTTCAGAAGTAATATTTAGACATAAATACCTTCCCCAGTAACAACCTATAAGCCAATAACAGCCGCAGAAGGGAGCCCTGCATGACATTGGCAGGCACTGGAGTCCCCGACCCAGGCCTTTTCTGGGTCTACTAGATGCTTCACAGTTCCCTGCACATCCTACTTCTGAGACACCACTGAGGTTGCACCTTGTAGTCCAAACCATATCTAACTCAAGGGCTCAGAAAGAGAGAACATTGAAATGATAAAATTCTCATTAACTTTGTACACCAAATATACATGGATAGATTGTGGGAATTGTGAAGACAAGATGTTCAAATAATTTCATATAGTAAAGTCTGGGCAACTTCGAATCAGTTAATTTTATCTACTTCATCCATTACATTTGTGTAAGATTACCTTTCCTTCATAGTACACAAATATGTAAAACATTTTAATGTGTTTTCATTAGATTCATTTTGTTTCCAAATTATTTCTATTAATAAGAAATTTTAAATGCTCTCTCCTGTAACTGTTGTTTTCATCCAAAATCACTATATTCCAGTTTTAAAAAAATTAAACATTAAAGGTTTGTCTCTAATATTGTTTTAGAAAATTAGTTTCTCTTTTAAAATAGTTACTAATACTTGAAGATTATGAATCAAAAACTAATTGCAAGCTCCCTACTTACTATCTTAGAAGCAATTGAGCAATAGAAATTGCCTCCAAATTTACCAATTCCTGATGTCTAGTAAATTCTTTTGTAGGGGGGTGTCTGTGAAATAATAAAGAAGAAAAAATGTGATGTTTTTAAAATAGAACAAAAGAAAATTGTTTTTACTTTTTGTATCAAAATATTCAATGATTTTGCCATTTGCTACACATGCCTTTTTTTTTTTTTTTTTTTTTTGAGGCAGGGTCTCACTCTGTCACCCAGGCTGTAGAGCTTTGGCCTCATCATAGCTCACTGCAGCCTCAAACTGGATTCAAGTGATCCTCCTGCCTCAGCTTCCCAAGTAACTGGGACTACAGGCACACTCCACCGTGCCCAGCTAATTTTTATATTTGTTGTAGAAATGGGGTCTTGCTCTTGCTCAGGCTGGTCACAAACTCCTAACCTCAAGTGATCCTACCACCTCGGCTTCCCAAAGTGCTAGGATTATAGGCGTGAGCCACCGTGCCCAGCCATGTTATGTATTCTTAAAGGAAATATTTTCTCATCAGTTTTTCTCTTTTTCACTTGACAATTATTGATATTTTTTCTATTGCCTAGGTAACTTAAGAGCCTGCAAAATTAACCTGCCTTTCAATTTACACATTTACTTATTAGGGTAAAAATCAATATTTTACCCTAGAATTGATCCTGTGCTTTACAGTCTAATATAGTAAGGAGCAAAGTAACCTCAGAAGAACAAAGCTGTGCTGGCCATCAGTGGTGATTTGTGGTAGGAAAGGAAGGGTGTCTCTTCATCTGGACGTAGTCAGCTAACAGCTTGATATGTATGATTACGAGCCACACCCTCCCATGTTTAGCCTCTCTCTCTCTCTCTCTCTCTCTCTCTCTCTCTCTCTCTCTCTCTCTCTCTCTCTCTCATATTTATACTACAATTAATAATGTTTGGATACAGGAATAGTCACTCCATTTATTTCTAACACAATTCTGCGATAGTAATGCCTTGCCAGTGTGTAGAGTTTCATTGTTTTCAACATACCTTTACAGCCATTCTCTCCTTTGATCCTCACAACAGTCCTGAGAGGTGGGCAGGAGAGACATAATATTCCCATTTCGTTGCATGAAAAGACCTCTTCAGGCGTCAGTGTCTTTGAGGACCTCTGAGTGGTGTTATCATCATCCACAGCAAGCCCATAACTGCCAGGTAAACACTGGTTAAGGAGCAGGCTAGGGAAAAACAAAAAGCAACAAAACACATTTGTCTGGTGCACTTCCGGTTATACCCTGACCCCCTTTACCCTTCTCACTTGGTATAATGTTCACCCACACTTTCAAATGTTCCATGCCTTCAGCCTGTCTTTCTCCCTATCACCCCTCCAAATCTACTCTGCGAAGAGGATGACACCCACCCACCATCCCCAACAGTTTTGTTCTCCTTCCCTGCTTTCTTTTTTTTCCAGAGCACTTAGTACTTTTGTGTGTACTACACTGTATATATTTCATTTATTTACTTAATGTACTGGTTGTCTGGCTTCCCCACTAGATTGTAAGATACTTGGCGGTAAGGATTTTTGTTTGTTTTATACATATATCCCCAATAACTAGAATAGTTCCACTGGCAAAGGGCACAAGGAAATGGCAACATGAGTCACCGGGTGCGGGCTAGAACTGAGGCAGGAATGGTCATCTGGTTTCCACTGAGAGAGTTCTTTCCTTCTCATGGGTGAGCGTGGGAATAGTCTTATAAGAAAGATGTCAAGCTAAGTCAAGCTTGACTTAGAGTAACAGTTTGGCCTAAGGTATCAGCCCTTCACAGAAGCTTATGGGACCCCCAGTGTGCAACATGTGGAACTTTGAGGGCTTTGAATAAGCTGAGTTTGGGAGCAGGCCCACTTGCCTGGGGAAGGGAATTCCCTCAGTTCATTCCTGGTCCACCTGGAAATAGTTGTTAGGATCCATCGATACTGTTTGTCTGCCTGCACTGGCACACGGGATGCATTGTATTTGTTGAGTAAACGTCTAAATGAAACTAGTCATTCATATAATAAGGTAAACAAATGTCTTGGAATATTTAATGCTTAATCTTAGAGAGAAAGCCTCATTCAGACAAAACTCAGCAAAATACAGGAGGGATATTTGGGGTCTAGGAGGCTGACTCAGTTGCCCAATCACAACTGCTTTCATGGAGTCAACCTTAGGTGTTGTTCCAGCAAGCAATCGCACTTTCCTGATTCAAAAGCCACTCTCTGATTTTGGAGCCATTCTTCCACCACTCCCTTCATAGATCCATGGCAAGAAGCTTCAACCCTGGAGACTGTAATTTGCGCATACCATTTCAGGGTATAAAAGCAAAACTACATGCTTGTAAGGTAAAGATACCAGTTCAACTTGCTCTAACCATCAAAAGATAAGTACATGACATCAGGAATGCTTTAGTCACCAGGCATTCTTCCTGTGAGATTAGTCATTAGATCCCCTGCTTGGCCTTGTTAATGCCTTGGGAAAAACCAGATAATTATAATGAACTAAATTTAGAAACAACAGTCATCTTTTGTGGATTAGAAATAGTGAAAGTCAGGGTCTCTTTATCAATCTTTCCACCTCAAAAGCAATAAGAAAATTATAAGAAATAATGAGTAGAAAGAAGTATGTCATACTTCTAGTTGAAAAATGTTTTTTAAAAATAAATAAATAAATAAATAAATAAAAAAGAAAATTTCAGCTGCCTTATAAGCCTATCTGCTTAAATATAAGCATGTTTATGTTTAATATCACCCAAGTGTTCCTGCTATGATCTTAAATTTTTTTCTTAAAATTGCTCATGATTTTAATACAACCTACAAAATAAATTTTTTAATATATATACATATTACACATATATGTATGTATCTCTTTATATAAATTTATATGTACATAAACATGTATGCATAGAGATGCTCTCATATACTTTCTTCCAAGAAACCCAACATGTTTCCCATTCTGCATCAAGATCTCTCATGAAGATGCTCTTATCAACTAACTATTGCTCATTTCGATACATTCCTGAAATCTGAAAAACCAAGACAGCAAAGGAATTTTTTTTAAATGGAGTTTCATACAGCAATTAGATGAGAAATATTTTTGGCCCAAGGCATTTTGTAGTTCATACCGGGTAAAGGAGCCTTTTTGGTTCTGCTTATAAATGATTTTACCATAGTATTAAAAGCCTCTCTCTCTCTCTCTCTCCCTCTCTCTTTCATTCATTCATTCATCACATACTTAATGAATGCATTTCATGTGCAAGGCATAATGCTAAGAACTGTAGGAAAGGTTTTAGACTCATAAGCCACTTACCCAGAACTCTACAGTATGAATTTGCAACATGAATAGTTTAAACAATTCTACAGGTGCCGTAGGAGTTCCAGGAGAAAGAATGCTTCTGGCCCAAAGGATCAGAGTAGCATTCAGGGAGGAGGTGGCATCCGGACTAGCAAAGAGGGCATTAAATATAAGTAGAAGTTCAGTAAGTGGAGGAGAAGACAAAGGGAAAAGATGGTAAAAAAGTGTATGTGAGGGAGAGTGAATAGATGTTTGAGACAAGACAAATTTTGAAGTTCACGTGAAGTAGAAGATTTTTCTAAAAGAGTGGTGGGAAAGTGGGACTAGAAAGTCGCGTGGTGGACAGATTGTGAGTTATTCCAAATGCGGCTGAGGGACTTTAATTTGTGTATCATTAGGTGAAGAAGGCCTTTATGGATACCTCTAAGGGAGTAGCGTGATTGGAGAGCTCCTTTACTAGGGTTAAACTGTAGTACAGAGAAGATTGGAGTGGGGCTTTGGTGAAGTGATGTGGGCCTGGTTTCAAGGAATGTGTAATTGCCCGGAATTCCTGAATTGTAAAGGAGGAGTATGGGGCTAACAGAAAGGGAGGAGCCAAAGGTAATGAAGGTGTTAATCCTGGATGTCTGGTGGGATAGTGGGGCCTTTAATGGAATCAGAAAGTCAGGAAGAGGGCAATCTCAATTTCCTAGAGGTGATAGCAGGTTGCTCACAGAGAAATATCCAGCAGGTAGCAGGAAAGAGAGAGGACTGGGATTTGGGAGAGAGTCTGGACTGAAGGTGCACATTTGGGAGTCACTCACAAAGAGATGAAAATTGACGAGATGTGGCAATGGGTGAGACATGTGAAAGAATGAGAGGAGAGAGAATAACTGAGAGCAGAATCCTTCTTGTTTTAACCAAATTTTAGTAACCAGCTTTTACCATCCTCCCTGTTGTAGATGACTCTCTACACCAGTAGTTCTCAACTGAGGGCGATTTTGTTAACAGTGCAGGAGAGAGCGGGTGCGATGCCACTGGCACCCAATGGGCAGAGGCCAGGGAAGCCCCTCTGCAGCCTGTAAAGCACAGGACAGCCCCCACAGCAAAGAATTGTCTGGCTCCAAACGTCACTAGTGCCAACGTTGATAAACCTTGCTCCGTGTTTGCCAAAAGAAAACCCTTCAACATCTTTAGTCAAACAAACGTCATCTCCTAAATGTGCTCATTTCTTACAAGAACTGAAAAATGGAAATGCTTTCAGAACCAAATAAGGTCTCCGACAAGAGTCTCCACCTTTCCCTATAAAATAAAAACTAAATACTCAAGAATGAAGATTTGAGAACAAATTATTTTCACAAAAGCAAGCAAACATTTTTTTCAAGTTATTCCAACTGTACGCAAATATGGTAAAACCAATGGGAGGAAAGCGAGGAACAAGCTCACACTTGGTCATATTAGGTCAGGATGGTCACAGATGCACGATGCCTTTGATCCTTCTCACCTGGAGCCGGTGGCAGCACCGGTCCACCCCGGCTGTGGTGTGCCTGTACTTCATTGCACAGGTTCCCAGTGATTCTGCACTTGGAAATAAGATTTTATTCTTGGAACTTTCCCTGCTTGATGCCTGCTTGATTCATTGTGATAAAATTGGAACAATAAGTAAATGTGAAAGAGTCAAAATATTCATGAACTCTTCAACAGGCCACTTAACTTGTCTGTGTGAGAGCAGTTTAGCGCAGAGTTTAAGGTAGGAAATTCTGTGCTGTTCCATCCAGATCCACGTTTTGGTCACACTTGTTATTAATGTGAATTACCTAATATCTCTTTCTCGGTTTCCTTATCTGTAAAGTGAGAATGGCAACATGCTTACCTCACAGGGCTGCTGGGGGGCCTGAATGGGGTAAGTGCCTGGCGTGTCAGAAACCACACAATAATTGTTAGCTTTGACGGTTATCATGATAACTATGATTAATAGGCTGGTTGTAAAAATTAAATGAGAACAGCACCTGGAACATAGTAGGCATGCAACAAAAAGTATTATCTAAACTTACTTCTATCATTAAAGGCCTAGAAATTATGTGATTTAAACATGCGATTGTCAATAATTATCAATTAGAGCTGAAAAACTATGAGAATCTAAATACTCCTCATAGCCTAAATGTAAATTGTTAGCCACGTTCCAAAAGATATGGAACCATCATAATGACATTATTTAGCATTGCTTAGCATTTGACCAAACCAAACTCTTCATATTTTATATCTATATATTACTCCACATGGATATAGTAATTTCTTCCCTGTGAAAAACACAAAAATATAATCACTGAATATTGCTTAGCGTAAAAAAGTAGATTGTTCACTGGGATGTCATTTTGTAAATATGTGTATGTATCTATCTTTCTCTAAAAATCCCCCATACCAAAAATGTTGATGGAGTCTTAATATTTATTTAACTTTCTAGATAGTCGGATTGAAAGAGATTTTGTTCTTTGCTTGTTTAAATTGTTTGCATTGGAATTAAATTTTTAAATTAAAATTTGGAAAACGAATTTTAATTGACAAATAATAATTGTACATATTCATGGGGTACATAGTGATGTTTTGCTGCGTGTAGTGTATAGTAATCAGATCAAGGTAATTAGTGTATCATTTCTTTGTATTGGGAACATTCAATATCCTCCTTCTATCTATTTGAAACTATTAATATATAGTATATTATTGTTAACTGTAGCCATCCTACAGTGGTATAGAACACTAGAACTTATTCTTCCTATCTAGCAGTGATTTTGTATCCTTTAAAAAATCTCTCCCTATCCCTCCCTAACCCCCTACTCTTCCAAAGAAAACAACAAATTTTTAAAGAAGACAAATTACATGGGGGTTTTTTTTCAGTATTTTTTAGAAAAACCTAAAAATCCATCCACAGGAAAACAGAAAATAAATTGACACATGCATATGATGGAGTAACTTTACAGCAATTAAAAAGAATGACATATCTGTATTTGTTGATGTCAATAGATCTCAAAAATAAAAAGTTGAATGAAAGAAGAATGGTACAAAATAATATGTAAAGTTATACTACTTGTGTAAATGTAATAAAAAACATTATGCAATACTGTAAATGGATTATGGGTAGCAGTTGTATCTGGTGAAGGGAGGTAGAAGAATAGGCTGGGGAAGAAAGAAGAGATCTCAACTTTATCAAAAGTTCTGTAGTTCTTTTATAAAACCAAATAAATATGTAAGAAACAAAAATGACATAATGTTAACAGATGTGAATTTAGGGGTTGGATACATGAGTATTTTTTCCATTATTTTTTGTAATTTTCTATATTTTTTAGCTTTAAAAAAGAAAAAGAAAAGAGTGTTCATTAAATGGGGCTTGAGTGTAGAAAAAAAGAATTAAATTGACTGCAAAATAGCTACCCTAAAATTAGGATAATTTGCCAAGACCTGTACTGCTCAAAAGTAATTCTTGTTCCCATTCCAGTAAGACATTCAGTATTGAATATTATGGATGTTCATTTGACTCTTAAGTATGTACCCAAAAAGGATAAATGATTTTGGTTTTTTCAGTAGAGGTTCTAAAGAGAATACGCTAGAAGATGCCTGCAAAATCTAGGAATTGATTTTTATAATTTTAGAAACCTGATTGTAGGTAGTCTGACACTTGTCAATTGTTTTATACAAAATAGTTCCACAGAGCATAAGCTGCCCCTTGATAAGAAGGCCAAGGAACAATTAAATTTTACTTTTTTATCTTAAGGAAATTTTAGAATTGGCTGCCTTCTGTGAGACCCTAGTGGCCTTGCATATTTTATGTGGAAATGGAATTGTTATACTGCTTGTAAAGCCAAAAGCAAGGCCTATAATCTTTTCTTAACATGCATGTGTAACTTCCATTAACACATATCCCAAATAATATTCCAACATTGCTATTTTTGTTGTATGGCTCTCAAACAAAATGTGGAAAAATAGCCAGGAATGATTTGTCTTTTGGTTGCAAGTCCCATTTACTTTATATCATTTTCCAGCTACCCCTCCCCCAAAAAACGACTGAATTGAGCCAGTTTTGTTTTCTGGCTCCGTGACCATATATTATATACATTTTTTATGAAGTCACCATCATATTTTAGTTAACCTCCATTTCAAATGTGTGATACCCCAAACTCAGGAATATGTTCAAATGATGGGTTTTTTTTTCCTTTCCTTTACAAGCAGAGTACAACATGAATTTTTTTCAGGCACTATAAGCATAGACCCAGATCAAGGATGTTCAATGCATGTAATGATTTCTTTTCCCTCCATTGCTAACCATAGTAGCTATTGCTTATATATTAAAGTTCTCTGTCCTGCCAATCCTAGAAGCAGCCTCAGAATCTTTCTCAACATGACACTCTCAATTAACCAGGATTTATACCTGAGATGAAACCTATTTGCTCTTGCTGCAAATGTATTCCAGAATGTATGGAATTCTGTTCTGCCTCACAATCTAGCTAATGAAACATTGCATCAGTCATACTAGTCAAGATCATTTTTCCCTTACAGTTTCTCCTAGTAGAGTACCAGTGGATGTCTAGGAAGCAAAATTTACTAAAATTTTGTGATTCTTAGATCACAAAATAAGAAGTATATTTTCTCATTAATAAAATTCCACTCATATTTTTCATCACAACCAGAGTGATTTTATCAACAGTGTGCTATTTATAATACGTGGAATAAATTATTATGTTTCAGACACTGTACTAAGTGTAATACATGTATTTCCTCATTTTATCTTTGCAACAACCCTACCAAGTATGTACTATAATTATACAGATGAAAACACTGAGGCTTAGAAAGATTAGTCAATTTGACAAGGAACACCCGGAAGTGGCAAAGTTTAGTTTCAAATCTATATACCATACCCTTTAACCATTCATCACTCTACACTCAGTGCTGCGCTGGAGCCTGTTCAGACTAGCTCTCAAGAGCCAACCATTGAATTTTCAGGAATTTTGCAAGCTAGTCATTAAACATGGCCATTATTAAAAATTAAATTATATAAAATTAAAATTAAATAAGTTGCATAAAAAAATAATAACACTAAAAAAACCATATATTCCTAATTATTTACTCCATTTTGCTGTTTAATATTATAACTCCAGAGGTTATGTGTATCTATTGTGTCTTCATGGCAGAATGACTATATAATAGTATATATTACTGTGCTTCTCTTCTCAACTGCCAATTCAGTAACATCACATTGGT
Organism: Propithecus coquereli; assembly: GCF_000956105.1. NCBI lineage: Eukaryota > Metazoa > Chordata > Mammalia > Primates > Indriidae > Propithecus > Propithecus coquereli. Next base: position 2,087,680 of record NW_012147952.1, read on the forward strand.
AGCTTGAAATCAGCCATGGATGGAAAATTTATGGCACAGAAGTTGGCCAATGCTACAAATCACGGTTTTGTTTTGTTTTCTTGAGAGCCAGTTATTAGACGTTTACCAGCACACCACTGACCACATTGGTAGTGGTGGTCTTGTTTTTCTTTATTTGTTATTTTTGTAGTTGGTTTTGCCTTCATTGGATTCTTCACTAATAACATAATTTTAAATGTGACTTGAGATTTTGGTGGATGCATCTAATCAGAAAGTGAGAAGAATGATAAGAGCCTCATTAGATTATCTAGCTAGGCTATAGGTTACTAACAAAGCAGGCCTAATTTTAAGAACAGAAATATTTATTAGATGACAAACTGGAAAGTAGAAAATGGGGCTCCTGTACATAAGCTGATGATTATATGACCCTCAGATAAAATATCAGAAATTTGGATTGTAATTATTAGAGCAAAAGTAGAGGAGAATTTGTAAATTGAATAGTATATATATCCATTTTTATATAAGTATGATGATTTATTTTACAGTCTTCAGCTACCTCCAATGTCTGGGGACACTATCCATATCAGATAATTTATTGTTTCAGTTTTTAAAGCAAAGTTGCAAGGTTTTGAGAACCAGGGCCATGCCTTTTTTTTATCTTTCTATTTCCATTCTCCATTCTACCCTCTGTCTTTGGATAATACATTGCAACTTGCAGATGCTGGCAAATAACTGTGACATTCATCCAGTCATAAGATTCATACGTGGTATTCTCTTTATAAATGTCATATATTGTACTTCCCAAAAGTCTGATAGAATATGGAACTGAATACAACATTTGCATATTTCCGTTCTCATCTAGAATTGCCAAATTTTTTAGTTCACCTTTTATATAAACCTTCAAATGAACCACTTAACACCTCCTGGAGATCAAAGTGAGATAAAATTTCCAAGTTAATAAAATAATGACATAATAGAATTACATCATTATTCATTCATCTGTTCAACAAATTTTTTTTTTTTTTTTCGAGACAGAGTCTGACTGTGTTGCCTGGGCTAGAGTGCTGTGGCGTCATCTTAGCTCACAGCAACCTCAAACTCCTGGGCTCAATGATCCTCCTGCCTCAGCCTCCCGAGTAGTTGGGACTACAGGCATGCGCCACCATGCCCGGCTAATTTTTTCTGTATATTTTTAGTTGTCCAATTAATTTCTTTCTATTTTTAGTAGAGACGGGGTCTCGCTCTTGCTCAGGCTGGTTTCGAACTCCTGAGCTCAAACAATCCGCCCGCCTCGGCCTCCCAGAGAGCTAGGATTACAGGCGTGAGCCACCGCGCCTGGCCTGTTCAACAAATTTTTGATAAAGTACAATAATAATATAAGCATAATAACTACTATTTATTGAGCTCCTACTATGTTCCAGGTTCTAACAATTACTTGCTCCGTACTATCCGAAACACACAACAACTTTATGAGGTAGCTGTTAATATTATTTCCATTTAAAAGATGAGGAAACTATCATTTAGAAAGTTCGTATTACTTATCCAGATCTGAACTCAGATAATTGTTTCTTAATTTTGAGCTCCTAACTACCTAGTACCTTGCCTTTGTATTTAACATCTGTGCGAGGAGCTATGTGGAATATCAGAGAAACATGTAATATAGTTATGAATATTGAAGAGCTTTCAGCTTCATTGGAGAAAAGATACATGGGAATGAATACATTAAAAAGGTGGGTATATATCCATTGAACCACAAAAAAAAAACCCAAAAGGCATAAATGAAGGTCTTACTTCTCAATTAGTAATACTGGGTTTCTTTTTGCCAGTATAAAATATTCATATTATCAATCCTGGCAAAAGAGATCCGAGAAGTCATGTTATATATATTGTTACCTTTAATATTTGGAGAATACACTACAGCTTGAATTAATGTGACTAAAAAGAAACCTGAAAACATATATTATGGACACCAAAGTTTTTGATAGCTTTTTCACAGTTTCTTCAAACACCACTCTCTATCACCGACTCTCTAAATGGAGTATCAATGTCCAAGACAGTAGCTCTTTTCCTGTGCACCTCCCTGTTAATTGAATAATTCCTTTGCTTCTTATACAGTGTCCTAGAAAGTTCTCATCCAATAGAGCAAAATAGATCTCTGTATTCCCTGAAGAAAAAAACAAAATAATATTTTGTAAAAGGAAATCAGTAAATGAGATACACTAATCATTCACAAATATTCCCTACCATCTTTTCTGTGACTAATACCTACAAAACATCACAACGTAGTTTTAAGAACATTGTTCACACATTATATAACTTCAATTTTCATGAATTAAGTTTATAAATTT
>NW_012147952.1:2090576-2124638 GCF_000956105.1 Propithecus coquereli
CACATTGAGCATATTATAATAGCTGCTTTAAAGTATTTGTCTTATAATTCCGAAATTTGGGTCATCTTGGGGTTGACATCTGTTGGTTGTTTTTCCCTGGAAAGTGGGTCATATTTTCATGGCTCTTGGTCAAATAATTTTGAATTATGTTCTGGACGTTGTGAGGATTATGTTGTGGAGACTCTGGATTCTATTATATTACTCTAAAGGGTGTTGATGTTTTTGCTTGACTAAGCAATTATTTTGTTTAGACTCAAACTGCAAACTGTCTCCCATACATTGTCTTGGCAGCTCAGTTTACCATTCAGATTGCTTATTTTATTGGTTTCTTATTTTTTATTTTTTATTGACAAATTATAAATGTATATATTTATGGGGTACAATGTGGTATTTGATATATGTATTCAATAGGAAATAATTAAGGTAATTAACATATCCATCACTTCACATACTTAATGTTGTGATGAGAACATTTGAAATTTACCCTTAGTAATTTTGAAATATACACTACATTGCTAAGTATAGTCACCATATTGTGCAACAGATCTCAAAAACTTATTCCTCCTATCTGACTGAAATCTTGAACCCTTTGGCCAACATTGCCCATTCCCCCACAGCTCCCAGCCTGTAGCAACCACCATTCTACTTTCTGCCTGTGTAAGTTTGATTGTTTTAGATTCCACATAAAAGTGAGATCATGTAGTATTCGTCTTTCTGCGCCTGGCTTATTTCATTTATCATAGTGTTCTCCAGTATTATCCATGTTGTCACAAATAACTGAATTTCCTTCTTTTTAAGGCTGAATAGTATTCCATTGTGTATATATACCATGTTTCTTCTATCCACTGATATACACTTAGATCTTGGCTATTGTGAATAATCTTCAGTGAACATGGGAATGCAGATATCTCTTTGACATACTGATTTCAAATCCTTTGGATATGTACCCAGAAGTTGGATTCCTGGATCATATGGTAGTTCTATTTTTAGTGTTTTGAAGGAAGCTCCATCCAGTTTTCCATAAAGCTTTTAGTGTGTCTTGCGCTTGCCTGCTTCAAGGGTTAGCAACTTGAGCAGGGTTTATACACGAAACTTGTGGTTCTCTTTCTCATGCTCTCTCCTTTATGAAGCTCCCCACTTCATTCTCCAGTGGCTCTTTCCCCCTTTTTGCGCCAGCTACCCCCAGGGTAGAACCGTGAAAATCTGAAACTCCACCCGTGCTAGTCACTTATTCCGAGTATTTACTCCCCTTCAAAATATTCCTACTTTTGTTTACTCTCCAAGTCCCTCAGACAGTTGCTGTTCTGTCTTTTGACCAGAATTTGTAATTATTTGAAGGAGATTCAATTAGGAGCTTACTCTTCCATACAACAAATGGAAAGTCCTATACTTAAATTATAGAGCAAAACATTTGACTGACATTTGCCAGAAACACATTGCCATAATATATGAATCTATGAAGTCTGTGATTCCGGTGGCTCCCTCTAGGGCTAGGCAGTGTACAATCTTTTGTGTGCAGCACCCCTGATAATGTATGCAGATTATGCCATAAGCACACAGTTACTTTGATACAGTCATACCATTAACCCTATGAGTGACTGTTTTATATAAGATCTAGGGTAATGTTTTACATTTGTCCCTGGTCCTCACCTCCACTGAGACACTCACCTAAAGCACCCAGTCTATTAGGAATCAGTCCTGCTTGCTCTCAAGTCACTACAGAGAGAGCTTTCTCATCATGCTTTGAGTAATCCATTGCTATACTTACTATAAAATTGCCAAGAAAGTCTAACTTAAATCTAGCCCACCACCTCCGTCACTGCCACAATTTGCAAGCTAATTCCTAGGCTGTTTGTAAAATTATCCTAATTTCTATTAGTTTTGTAAAAACTATTTTGACTGTGAATCTTTGATGGTGACGACCAGCCAGGTGCCTCTTATTACTTAACACATTGAGTCAAAACTTCTGTCTAGTTTGAAAGGACCTTATCAAACTGAATTGATCCCATTTTTCCAACTTTCTATACTGCTATGTTATGGACCTGCCCCCTTCCTTATTCTGTCATAGATATGCCATATCACTCTCCATCCAGAACTCTGTCATGAAATGCGTAGGATATTGAAAGAAATACCGCTAAATATTTACATTCTTTCTTATGTTTATTCCTCCCAAAACTAATTATTAAAGATGACAGTGCTGTATTTCTTCCTTGCTGTTTTTATTCACCATAGCTCCTTCTCTGCCGATATTACACCAGATTATTCCTGAAGAATCATGTATACATGAAAATGTCCCTTCTCTCATTTGGATATATAATGCTAATTAAACACTGAATCCCAGTACTTTCTTAATGAGAACTCATCTGTCCACTTGTATCAATAACAGATTAATTGTATATGTTACTTTAATTATTATGAAGCATTTAAGGGATGTGGATATTCAAATCAAATACAGCGCAAAACAGGTGTGCCAAAAAGATGATGATGTTAAATAACTTTTAGAAGCTTTTTGTCGATCATGGTTGTCATGGAGTCTTTAATTGCTACAATACTGCCTCTTGGTTAATGCACATAAAGTATAAAAGTAATTTTAATTAAAAATAACCCAAGAGTGGAATAAATAAGAAATATCACAGGATTAGTAATGTCTATTAACTGGACATTCACAAGCAGCATAAAGCTGTTCATGAGAGATCAGGCTGAAAAGTTTTCAGGTGGAGGATTGTCAACTCTAAAAAAAAAAAAACATTTGGAAGTTGATGGGATGTGGAAATGAGCATGCCAGTATTTTGACATCATCTGTTGAAATGATTTCCAGAAAGAGAAACACTTTTCTCTCTTAATTTTCAAGTCAATTTTCAAGTCTCTACTGTCCATTCTACTTTGGCCACTGTCTTTGCATAATAGCTAGAAAGTATTCACTCTGCCTGTAGGACTAAGTAGCAACAGCAATGTTAACAAGAAGAATTAACAACTGTGATTCATTAAATGTGTACTGTTACGCATACGCTGTGCTCATTTGTGTGGCCAGACTATCTGTAAAGCAGTTATCATAATCATTTTTCAGAGGAAGAACCTGATGCTCAGAGACACTGTATACTTTATGCAAGGTCACACTGATAGAAATGGCAGAACAAGGCTTATAACTCACATCCATCTAACTCTCAAGATTGAGCTTGTAACCACTGTGTGGCACAATGCTTTTTGGAGGGAATGATCTCATCTAATAAGAACATACCTTGTAAGCACTCTCTAGAAAGATTCGAGTCATAGATATGAAAAAAATCTTTGAAAGCTAGACAGTGCTACAGAGACGCAAGGCATTGTTCCTTCTAGTTTGCTCATTTTTCTTTGTTTTTCCCTTTTTCTCTCATCACACTTGGTAAATAGATGAGTCATCCTGAAAATGTGCACTTTTCTTCAGTTTATTCATCTCTAGATCTATTCTATAATGAAACAGATTCTTCAGTAACTGAAGACAGTATAAAAATAGTAGAATTATAATAAACCACTGTAATTCGAACAATGTGTATCTGTATTTTGTATTAATCTAACTTTCTGTTATGGCTAACTATAATACAGAAACATGGGAATGAACCAATAAACCTGACTCAAGTCTTCCCCTTCAAGTATTGCATAAAAGCTAAATTATACTGATGGAAATAAAAGTCCTCCAAAAAAATCCCACAAAGTACATAATTTTAAAAAATGAAACAAATTGTAAAGTAATCAATTCTATAGAAATGACATCCTAAACCTTTCCCTAAATTACACGAAGGTTGTGACATTTAATGGCCACTGACACAGCTAAATATAAAGAGATTATTCTGTGCCTGCTCCCTATGCTTTTGCTGACTGACACAACAATTAAGGAAACAAGTTTCCTTTGTAAATTACAGCTCCATGCAGCTTTGAGTAAGCAGAAAGTGTACATTAGAAATATTTTTAGCTTGACACGAAACTTTCCAAAGGCTCCTAATTAAGCATTTAAGTCCAAGAAACAATAATTGCTACTGCCAAAATAACTGGGAAATCATACCTTTGGTGGGAGCCATCTTAAACTCAAACTATTGTTTGGAAAACCTTATGGAAAGGCTTTATTATTCTTTAACATCCTCTTAAACAAAAGGGTACTTCTAATATTGTCCACTTAATGAGAAGTTCAGGTGCACTGTTTATATGCAGAGTAAATACAGTGAGTGTGTAAACAAATACAAGTGAAAAGAATGACTGTACACATTGGTCATTTCTGACTAGCAGATGAATCTCCAGAATCTTATTCTAGTGAACATCAAGGCAGAGCATCACCAACCCATGGGTCAGATTTGGATTCTGACTGTGGAATTCAGCTATCAGAAACACCAGAAGAGGTCTTATTAACACACCAGCTCACTTACAACTTGATCCAAATACTACTTAATCTCCATGGATGTGTCACATTTCCAAAAGAATAGGAACAGAGTTTTATGCAGACTATTTCTATACAGCTCAGACTTCAAATATTGTTATATAAAGGTAATATGCTTTTTGCACTTTAAATGCTAAAAGCTTACAAATTGAAACATCAGTTGCTTTAATGAGGAATGTCAGAGCCATTAGCATATATGAATTTAAAATAACAGCCATCTAGCTACTGTTGTCATAACAAGTCATATTACGGTCACTGGTGCAGTTACCTAGATAAATCTTCTGTGAATGTGTTTTGGATTTTATATGTATGCAATTTTAAATAAATAAGCATGCTAATGTGTTTATTTCACTGTTATTTTTATTTAAATTTATTGAAGTTATTATTTTTATGATTCAGTCTAATCCCAAATCAGGAATTTTGTCAGCACAGTGAGTGGCATAAAATGGGCTGTCAGTTGAACTTTGTTGACAGCTGACTTTTGTAGAGTTATTTCTGTGGGCACCGGGCAATGCATGCTTTCAATCACTGAAGCCCCCCAGCACTAATATTATAGCCATTCTACTCAGATGAGGAGACTAAGGACCACAAAGATTAGGTAGCCTATAGGGGGGAAAACAGTAAATTGGATTTGTATTCAACCAGTCCCTCTATTAACATCAACACTGTGTTAATGAGTGAATCTGTTAAATGAGCACATGAATGAATGAATACTACTCCATCTTAGAGAAAACCATTAAACTATAATAGAATATGGTATAAAACAATGAGACTTATTTTTAAACAAATACATCACATTGGTTTTATATGTATATAATTTCAGAATAGGTCCCTTGGGACACTTTCATCTTATTATACTAATGTCACCACCATTTGTCAAAACAATTGTGGGTTATTCTTGAGAACCGAGTTTAGAACCAATTTATAAACTGTAATCTTACACAATTTAGCCTAATGGCTTTATAGTCCCACCACTTTTTTTAAAACCAAAGGGGATTACCCTGGCTGATTATGTACCTTTCTCATCAAAGGTGGCTCTGAATGACATTCAGCTGTAAAGAGTCAAATCTACCCTCAAAGGCTAAAAATGTGCTCACTGTCAAAGTATTCAGAAGGTTCTATTGTAAATTATTTTAATCAATTCCAAAAACGTTTTGGGTAATAAAGGACTATACATATGTGGTCCATTAAATTGAAAGCTCTGATGAGTATCCTATTTTTTGGATAAATAAGTTATTTAGAATACCCAAAAACTGGCCTTATTCCTTTAAAACCCATGTATGAAAACCTGTGCCTTGCTCCATGTTATGTGCTAGACAATAAAGGATGGAATAAAAAGTAAGGAAGATCACTACTGATTTTTTTCCCTGGAATGTTGTAAGGTTGACATCTCTGGAAAAAATCTCTTGCCCTACAAAAAAATCTTTTAATGGTGGTGGTGATGATAGAAGTGTGGTCAACAGCAATTTACCAGAAGTGGAAAAGTATTTTTTTTTTAAATATTATGAAATTTTAATGTTTCCTTATCGGTTTCTGAGAAACACAACAGATACAATGCTGTAAGTATGTAGAAAATCTGAGCAATTAACAAACTTGGCCTAGTCATCATGTATGGAACACGATACCTAACTGCAGAAAACTGAATTCTTTTGTTTATTGATACATAATATTTGTACATATTTATGGGTTACATATGATATTTTGTTACATTTTTATTGAGAATTGGCCTTAGGCAAAGCATAAAAGTCAAAACTTTGTCTTTTGAAACCCTGTTAGGTCTGTCTTCAGTCTCTATTTCCTCTCCCGGTGAGCTTCCCCCTATCCCCAGCATTTCACTTCTTCTTCTACGCTTGCTGTCAGGAAAGGCCTAGCTAAGGGCAGCTTACCATTATGTTTATGGCCAACCACTTATATTTGCATTATACCAAGAAACTTTCACAAAAGGAAAAAGCAGCCTAACTCTGCCACAGAGGAAAGTTTCTATCCTCTGCACACCCTTCTTTTGATGGAGACTTTCAAACCAAACCATCTCTGAAACTCCAAAATGATGTTGCCATCTTTCTTAGGGAAAACCAAATAGCTTAAACCTGATGGTATAATCAGAATAATGTATCACAAACAGTGAATATCTGAAGAGAACCTTAAATTTCTGTCATTGTATCCAGAAAAACTGGAAAAGGCAACCCCCAACAAAAACCATCAAGTTTCGAAGGAAATATCTGGAACTAGTCTAATCCATGTCCCAGAGGAAGCAAGGATGGCATTGCTAAGCACTTGAAAGGCCAGCAATATCTTCCTCATGTAATATCTTCACGATGAACTCTCACGACAGCCTTTTAATATCTGTAAAGTTTACCCTTGACAAGAATGTAACGTTGATAAACATTAACATTGACTAATGCTGATTCATTAATAACAAATGTACTTAGTTAACAAGATTAAAATTAAAGTTTTCTTGTGCAATTTGGAATGAAGAGGGGAATTCTGACCTGCCTTTGTAATTCAGATAACTTTACCCATCCCTAAAAGTCTAAACTAACCCAAATGGGAAATGACTGGCAGTCAACTTATAAAAACATCATTTCAGCCTTTAGCTATCTGATAGACAAGGTTAAATATCTGTATGAATCTGCTCCATTGTAAAACAGCCAACTGTGTATTTATTGATTCAAAGAAAAAAAAGGAGGGGCAGGCCAATTTAACTAGACATATATCCAACAGAATTTGAAATTTAAATTATTAAATCTAAGTATCCCCAAAGCAATTATTAAATATTCAAGTAAATGAAGGAGAACCAATGCAATGATCCAAGATCAATGCTGTTAAAATGCATAGGAAGATGAAGGCAGATATTTCTGATTCCTGAAAAGGCACTGTTCTTCAGCAGATCTGAGAGATACAGGTGAGTCACAAACTGGTGCCATGAGGCTCCATGTTGACATGTGAAAAATTGATGATGAAGCTAAATACCTAAATAAATACCCATCAAATAGATTCAAGGGAAAGGGGGCAAGTAGAGAGGGCTAAATGATTCCAGCAATTTAAAACTTTAACAGTGCACCCATGTTTCTTTTTATGTAGCCTTCCCTGTTTGTAGAGAGAGAAGTCCTCTTCAAGAGTGTTGCCTCAGCAATGGGAGTCTTCGAATCATCCATCCTGTCATGTCTTCATTCCCCACTCATGAACCTTCTCTCTCCCTACTCTATAGTATTTATTTCCAGTAATTCACAAATGGCCCCGGAGGCTCCAGCTTCTTGGAATTTTTTTTTTTTAGGTCAAATCAAGTTTATTGTTACATTGAGATGTTTTTATTTGGCACTCCACAGAAATATCAAAGGTTAAACTTGATTGCTTTTAAATTAGGAACAAGGAGAATTTATAATAAATGCTCAGAAATAAATCTTAAACACTCTAACATTTCAAAACATTTTTCTGCATCAAACATACTCCTTATCTAAATATATTGGTCTACTGAGTATGTTTTTGAAGATGTCAGCTTTTGCTCATTTCCTTCTTGAAAGCTTAATCAATTTATGACTTTTTTAAGACAAGAAATTTTATAACATTAGGGGTTTTTTAACCCAAAGAAGAAAATATTTACTTAGAAGCATGTATGTGTTCTAAGGAAGTTTGTTGTCAGGTAATAGATATAAGGCCGGCTCCGTCTTAGATCAGCCAATAGCAGGGAGAAGAGAGTTACTGTACAGCCTAAATGAAATACGAGTCAATGTCTGGACTTGAGTTTGGATCTACAGTATTATAGTTTACTTATCTGAGATGGCTTGCACAGTTGGCACGATCTAGAATGACATTTATTTTTGAGTTACTCGAGGTTTGCTTTCTATGTAAAGGACAGGCAGAGCTGTGACTCCTTAGCTCAGGCTCTGATTCAGATCCATTAAATGGTATTTATTGAGAACCTACTGTACGCACAGCATAAGCATTCCATAAGTTTCATTGTGACTTCTGGCAGATACATCTCTTATAGGACTCTTGCCTCCAACTCCCCTGTGGAAATAATCTTTGACACTTATCTAGTTCCTGAAAATGCTGTGAAAATTGACAAGTGAATATTTGTGAAGTACAAGAACTCCTCAGATGAATGTGTTATGTAAACATGAAAGAATGCTGCCTTTCCAGGTCATAGCCATAGCCTGGAGCTTCTCTAAAAACCCAGGTTTTTTCAGTTGGGTGCTACCTGCCTGGGGCTGTGTGATTCTGAGATGGCTGGTAGGTCCATTATTAATATGTGTCCCTGACTCATGGCCCAGTGGAAGACAAGGATATGAAGATCAAATTATATTTTACATGAACTAAATGTCTCCTAATCCCTTCCATCTCTGGGATGAAGTACCTCAAATCTTGGTGATTATTATACGTAAAAAGAGAGAGAGAGAAAAAACTTGCTTCTTGACTAACAAATATTCCTTGTATTGAGGAAGATTCTTGCAAAGATATTCAAAACCCAAAAGTAATTGATTGCTTCAAAGCTGGTTCATATATAACCAAAGGGAATAATTTCTAAAGTTCTATCGAATTTCAAAACAATTTAAGAAATCATCACATTAACAAAATGTGTTATCAGATTAAGGATGTTGTTGTTATCACTTTTTCAAGTAGTTCAAACATTAGAAAGCAATTCATATGAAGAGTTTTAATGGATTCACTAAATAGGTTATAAATTTATTTTGTAAGTTTCCAAAAACCTCTACTATTTAAACTTGTCAACATACATTGAAATTATTAGTTCAATGATACTTTCTGCAAAATACAATTTTGTGTCTCTTATAATGTGTGTCAGCAGTTATTGGTATTAATTAGCACTCAGCAGTCAGGAACTAAGCTTATTTCCAGCTGTTAATCTGGGACCAACTCAACAAAGAGTCCTCTGATCTAAACAAGCCTGGCTACTGGTCCATGAATTTCACAACATGTCATACATTTCTGGCTAGAGCTTTATTCACATTGGTTTTTTAAATACCTAAACTATTATAGTCAGTTCTTACAATTAATTTACTGAAAATAATACTTTCTGAAGAAATCAGCATGCACAAGGCAAAATACAAAATCCTACCTAAGGTAGATTATAGTTCATTTCAATTTTGATATATTCCATCAATTTGAGTCCCACCAACTTCTCTCCACCCTCTACAGTCATTTGCATAAAACCTAAGTTATTCTATAAACACTGCAGGGTTAAATTAATGCTTTTTAAAATTATCTATGCTTATTAATAACATTAAGAGTAATTATGATTAGTTTTGTAAAATTACACTTCGCAGTTGTTTTTCTTGAAAATAATTGAGATTTTTTTCAAAAACAGTTATATGTATTCATAGGTAGATTGATACATATAAATTTCACCATCTTAATCTAGATCAATAGAGACAGATAATATATAGATAGAGATGGAGATATTTTTTCCATAGATAAATACACATAGACATAATATTAGTAGATAATAAACTAGCTCTTCCTATTCTCATTTTTCTTCAGTAAGACTGATTATTATATAAACAGCAAGCTTCACTACGGCCTTCTTAATAATATTTAAAATGAACTCTTTAAGAATATTGAAGAGAACACAACAATTTAAGCATGAGTAAGCAGCACATATTTCATTGTATTTATAAAAACATGAAAGTCTACTTATCCCAGTGGTATGTTGGAAGTGACTCACACCAGCTTGTGAGAGCTGGGTGTTAAATTTTCAGGAATTTTGTGAGCCGGTTGTTAAACACACACATTATTAAATTATTAATTATATAAACTTAGAATAAATTACATTAAAAACAAAATAAATACTCAAAATTCATCACTTCCTAATCATTTCATTATCTGTGTTCTTGAAGTTATGTACTGCATCTACATGATGGGAATATTATATAATAGTGAGCTATTGTGCATCTCTTTCCAACTTTGCATTCAGTGACATCTCATTGGAAGCTTGAAATCAGCCATGGTAGGAGTATTTACACCAGGGACATCAGAAATGCTATAGATTAGGGGAAGTTGGTTTGTCTCTTAGAGAGTTGGTTGTTAAACAATTAGTAGCACACCACTGACTTGCTGATTAACTAAATTATTGGGTAAATACTTCTGTCGATTCTTTATATCAATTTATCCTTTTCCTTCTGATAGACTTTAAAGTGAGGAAAGTACAATATTTTATATTCCAATCAACTTTGCATTTCTCTTATATTCTGTAAAAAAAGTACTTTGAGATTTTGTGATTCTAAGCCCTCTTTCTAAGCTTGAACTTCAGTGGGATCTTAGGCAAAATTGAAAATTTCACTTTGAGTGTAGGTTGGCAAATAGCTTTTGCAGCCTTCTATAGGGCAGCCCTCGCTGATGGGCAGCCAGGTTGAACAGCTTGCCCTTGTGTCCAAGAGCTGAAGTGAAGCTCAGTCAACATCCAGTGAAGGGAAGTGGAGAAACCTTGGGAATGGGGAGGACCCTCAGTTTAAATGTGACTCACCAAAGTAATTCATCAGCAGTGCTTGTCCAGCAATGCCTCCAAATCTTCACAGTCCGGTTTCCATTCATTTTTATTTTATAGCATATTTTATCATGTTTCTTGTAAACATTTAGAGAAAGGTATAGTTGAGTTATTAACATATATACTGAAACCTTAAAGTAAAGCTATATTTATGACTTACTGCACACCTTCTGGATGGACTCAATTTGTCTTTTTGTGTAAAACACTTCCAACAGAGGCCACAATGAACCAAACCATGGCAATGCCTACTTTGTGATGAAGTGTCTGCACGATGAAGTTTCAATGACCCAATAAATGGAAATACCATGAGAATGCTTTTTTAAAAATCTGCATGCAGCATTACCTTCGAGATTTAAATTGAGATCTTAAGTGATTTCTCCTAGAATATAAGACAGGGCTTTACAACTTAGTAGAAAAGCATGCTTGTCTCAACTAATAAAGTTAGAAAAAAAGGGGGAAAAGATGTGTGAATGTGAATAAATCATTTCTTTATAATATGTTTTCATTGAAATTCAAATTAAACTAATGTTACATATAAAATACTTATAATCACACTTTAACACATATTTAGACAACACTAAATATGGAATGATCAGAGTGTTATCTATGGTGACAAAATGGTTAGCACATTACATAGCTTTAACTGATGACAATATTTCTTTTTCCTATCAGTATGTTCATTTGGTAAAAAAAACCCCACAATATTACTATAAAATTCTGCCATAGTTTTTTTAAGTAATCCAAAAAAGTTTACAATGTCTATCATAAATTCTTGAAAGAAAGAATAAGTGTGAGTATAGGTTAAAGGATTCTTTTTTTATACTTTAGTCCTTTGAGTGCTGTATTTTCTATTCATCTTTTTTGTAATGTCAAAACATAAAGAAATCATATCTAAATGACTTGCTAAGCTGGTAACAAACTCTCCCATTCCCTCTCTCATTATCTACACACACACACACACACACACACACACACACCATGATATATGGGTGATCAGAGCAAGTAGATTAATTTTCTCATGCTGGTTGAGAAGTTTCATTTATGAGTTCACAATTTTCCTATTATAATTACATGGCCTTGTGGAAGAAAAGGCATAATTATCATTTTCAGTGTCCCTGGCCTCACTGAGAAAATGGCTCTTGATATTGACATTTTGTACCATGAATAATGATACTCTTGCTTCATTCAGAGGAACAGGAAATGCTACACAAGCATTCACTCATCAATGGCTATTGTTTCATTATCGATTATCACACATTAGAAAAGAAACAATGTAATACTCAGCCATAAAAACAATGGTGAACTAATACCTCTTGTATTATCCTGGATGGAGTGAGAGCCCATTCTTCAAAGTGAAGTATCACAAGAATGGGAAAAAAGCACCACATGTACTCACCATTAAATTGGCACTAACAGATCAACACTTATGTGCTCATATGGAAGTAACATCCATCGAATATTGGTCAGGAGAGGTGGGAGAAGGGGATGGGTAAATGCACACCTAATGGGTACGGTGCACACTTTCTGGGGGAAAGTGGTTATAGCTCTGACTCAGGTGATTCAAAGGCAATATGTGTAACCAAAGTGTTTGTAACCCCTGTAATAGTCTGAAAAAAAAAACCCAAAGAAACGGCCTCACCCAGTGCAAATTATTATGTTCTCACGAAGCCTCACCAGTATTAAACATTCAAATTAAGTTAATGCTTTTGATAGGAAGATAAGAAACTATGCCATAGTAGACCAAATTTTTTTGTATCAGTTCTAGCCTTTTTTTTTTTTTTTTTTTAGTTCTAGCATTTTAAACAGAGTAAATTAAAACTACTTGGAATTTAAAAGTTTCTTTTTAAAGAACATGAAAACCCTGATTAAAATTAACTGGATACTTAAAAAAATGCTCATCAAGTCTTAGTTACTTACATTAAATGCATTATTTAACTAAAACACTGAGTTAAAAGAAACAATTTTTAAAATAAATGGCAATGCAAATAAACATAATCAACCTATGTTTCTGTCTGTATCGGTCTATATATACATACATGCACAAAATATAATTTAAGCAGAAATAAGTAAGTCTTTTTTTTTCAATACTTGGAAGTCCAAGATGAGGATAGACCTTAATTTTATACACCACAGTCCATTACATTTGTAGACAAAGTTAGAATACAAAAATTTCATTCAGTTTGGCCAAGTATTTTCAGTTATTCTGACAAGACACCAAGGAAATGATGTTCATATGGTTCAATGTGGTTTGGAAAGGCACTCAGGTGAAATTTTGGCTAGTATTAGGCTGGGGGGAAAAAGCACTATTATGGAAACCCAGGGCTTGGAAGTGAGTGGTTTTTGAGTCAGGAGCATATTAAGCTGTAGAAATAATGAGTGCTATCAGCTGAAATGTAAAATTCACCATGCAGATTTCACCCTCCGGTATAGATGAGATTTTAAATTAGATTTTAGCTAAAGGCTTTTTTTCTGGAAATCTTAACTGAAAATGTTTCCTCAATTTGTCAGTATTATCTGAATGTATCTTGACTTAATTAACCAAGAAGTCAGACAATACTAACATAGACAGGAATATGGGATCCTGTGTAAAACCATTGTAATTTATATCCATACCTCTCTAAAGAAGCAAAAATGAGAGGTTTTGTTCCCTGTGAATTGAGGAAAGTATACACTCTTACTATGTAAATTTTCAATGAACATTTTAGAATATCCTTATTAGGCACAGCTGCATACAAATGGTGTTTCTATTTTGGCTCTGTTCTGTTAGTGATTCTGTTGTTTTTGTCATTGACTTTTTTCTCAACTTCTTCAAGCATTCTGAATAGAGGCCTTCTATGAAGTCAACACACATGAGACTGGTTTAGATTACAATCTACCTGGCATGTATTTCCTTGCCCAATTTTTTATTGCAATTATCTTGAGATTAACGGTGATATTATTTGGGTGAGCCTCTTGCCTTAAAAGGTTCAAAGATTCCCTACATGAATTTTAGTCTCTTAGTTAAGGGTTTATTTCATAGTTAGGAAATGTATGATTTGGTAAGAATTTAATAATAAAAGTGGGCCAATTATAATTTTACCAAATCCTTGACAGCAACATATATATGTGTGTGTGTGTGTGTGTGTGTGTGTGTGTGTGTTTAAATGAAGATGTTTTCAGCATGATAGAGAAGTTGGGAAAAGGAAACATGATATGAACTGTTTTCTTTGTGATACTTCCTCGTACTGAATCTTCATAAAAATATCAGCCTAGTGATGGAAATTTGTCAACAGTTACAGAACAAGAAAATACATTAAATTTGAATATATAGTGCCAAACATAACCAATAAATAATCTTTTTAAAACTCATCTGATGTAGAAATATTTGTATGCTAATTAAGTAAATCTGAGTGATGAGTATTCTTTTGATTCTAGTTCATGCTTTCCTTGAGTTAAACTGACTTTCCAAAAGTTTCTCACAGAAACATTTAATATTAATGTGTACAGGTAATTTTCACTTTGCACAATTCCAATATACACAAATTTCAGTTACCAATGTTCAGTTAAGTAACAGCAGATTCCAAAAAGTAGGTTAGTATATTAGCTGTGAATAACTGTAAAAAGCACAAACTTCACTGCCAGTTCTTCAGTTCAATAATCAATATGTAAATAACAGATTCACCTAATCAGTGGCCAATTATTGCACTTCCTCCAAGGCCATCAATGACTGGTCACTGCTGATCTGTTATTCAGTTCATGCATAGGCAGCAAAGAGTACAGTTTTATTGTTTCCTTGACTCCCAGTGGTAAATCACGTGATATCTTACAAAACTGGATAATCCAAAGAGGAGCTTGTCCAACAAAAATGAAAATGCAGCAAAGAAACAAAAAGCAATAATGCCAAGAGTAAAATTCGAATCAAACCAATCAATGGAAGAAATAGCTAATGGTGGGAATGGTCACACTGTCACTATTCAGTAGTCTCTAGGTCTTCAGCCAGAGGAACTTGATGAAGGGGAACCTATTGACCTACATGGTGAAAGTGGTTACGATGAAAAGAATGACGATGTCCCAGAAAAAGTGACATTAGCAAAAAAAATTTCACACCAATGGAACTCTCAGAGAGATTTCACGTCAGCAAAGTATGAAGGACAAAATGTTGGAAGCGAATCCAAACTTAAGGAGTATGACAATTTTCCAAGTCATAGAAAAAAATGCTTGTTCCATATCATGAATGTTTCATCATTCACTAGCCAGTCTGTCTGGCATAGTTTAGAGGACAGATAAGCACCTCCCAGGGAAGAGACCAGTGTGTGATTCGAGGTCACTGAGAACAGATAACACGCACACCAGACTCAACTGGTACAGCAAGAGAAGAGGGAGAATGTACAAGATCCAGCCCCTAGCATTGTGGTGGTCCCCGTGGCCAGCAGATCCACTCGGGCAATATAGCTGCACACACCCTACTTTGTGTTGCAGTAGGACCCCAGACCCTGACCGCCCCACCCATGGAGTCTGAAGTGCAGAAAGCTGGGGATGTGCCTGAGGGCCATGCTTAAGCGAAACAACAGAGTATAAATCAGGCCTGGAACGGGGAAAGATACTCCCTCACAAGGCGACAAGCCCAGCACCGGCTCTGAGGACTCTTTACCTCCCAGTAAGGAAAAGTTCTGGGCCCAAAGCCACTCTTACATGGCCATGCAGGGGGTGACAAGCTGGGCATGATTGCCTTGCCCAACGTACATTATATGACCAGAAAAGAAAGCAAGCACTGTTCAAACTATTCTTAAAGAAATAAAGCACTTTTTTCTTAATGTTTCTAATGTTTAAAGTTATGGTATACTAAACAAATATTCATTTTACTCTTTTTTTCACTTCTTTATATATTTATAATTGACGATGAGAGAATCTTTAATGTTTTTTAAAAAAATTTTTTTCAAGGTCATGGATCAGTCATAATTTTTCCCATCGATTGTTAAGATCACTTTGCACAGTTTCAGTTTGCAGTCATTTTTGCAGTCCCACACTACTGTACAAAGCAAAGACTGGTGGTCTACTTCTAATGTTGGTATCTTCTACAAGAAGGACAGTTTGCACACAAGTTTACAAGATGAAGCCTTTGCAATTGGTTCAATACTGACCTTGATATTCTGTCTTTGGTATTAAGCATAAAATTAGAAGATCTTACAGTGCAAATGAACATCTATCCAGTGAAATAATTTGTGTTTATTGAATATTTACAATTTGGGGAGAGAAAACAATGGTGGTTTTGTTGACCCACAGCACTAACTTGTGACTTGAAATAAAGGGAATTCTCTCAGTATGTGTTACAGGACTCAACCTTATTATTAACAATTATTACTCATAGCCCACTATGTATACAGGAGAGGATATCCAAGTACATGGCATGGACACCACTCTCGTAGAGTTTGCAACTTCACTGGAGAATAAAAACATATTCATTATTACTCAATAAACATTTCTTGAATGCCTACTATGTAGTAAGCATTGGACAAACTCTTGGGATTCATAAGAAAACAAAATGCACAAAGAACTCTCCCCCATAGAACTTGCATTCCTCAACAGTGAGTAAGAAAAATACAGTTAAGTAAAATATGGTGTGGATCAGAAAGGAGAGCAAATGGTAAGGGCTTAAGAGGTTGAGAGAAGTCATTGGAGAAAGTAGAATTTGAGCTGAATCATAGCTAGTAGAACTATATATGGAGTATACCTTAGAATAAACTTATTCTAAATTTTTCCCATGGCATTTAACTTTAAAATACTTTTTTAGTTTGAAAAAATGCATTTATAAATATAGAGAAAAGTTTGCAGATACTAAGCTTGTTTCTCCATTTCTATTAAAATGTATACGTAGCAGTGTTGCTAGGGAGGCAACCATCATGAAGCTCTCTGTGCTTTTAAAATGCATGGCAGCCATTATATGAATCATTTCTACTGGATAAGTTCTTCGCCTTCAACTAATCAACACATAAATGCACATATAAGAATAACATCTATTGGATGTTGGGTAGTGGGGAGGGTCTGGGGGGAGGGGGGAGGAAGGAGGAGGGGACGGGTATTTGTATACACAAGGAGTGCAATGTGCACCACCCAAAGGATGGACATATTTGAAACAAGGACTTGGGGGGGGGGACCAAGGGCAACATACGTAACCTAAACATCTGTACCCCCATAATATGCTGAAATAAAAGAAAAAGAAAAAAAAATAAACATAGTTAAGATTGATGGTTTTGAACCATCTTTTGTCAATAAGGACATTCAACTTCTTTCTCTAGATGGATGCAAACTTTTGATAAAACTGAGAGAATTCCATTCCTGGAGAGAACTACCATTGTTCGTCCAAATTTGGTGATTTTTTTCTATTTTACAGAATTTCTGTCCTCTTTGTCTCCTTTCAAGAAAGAAAAAACATCACAGACCCAAATAATATGTATGTATATGTATATATGAAGCACAAAGAATCATTCATTATCATAAAGTCTGAAAATAGCCTTTCTCTTGACAAAAAAGAGCTAATCTCTAAGACTCCCAAGTTCTGAAGTTGAAAAATATATTTAGCCATCAAATATACTT
The DNA here is from genome assembly GCF_000956105.1 of Propithecus coquereli. Classification (NCBI taxonomy): domain Eukaryota; kingdom Metazoa; phylum Chordata; class Mammalia; order Primates; family Indriidae; genus Propithecus; species Propithecus coquereli. The sequence continues at coordinate 2,108,057 of NW_012147952.1, forward strand.
ACAAAGGAACAGTCTTAAAATCAGCATTTACATTTTTCTTTTTTATTACTCCAGTTCCCTTTTCATACCTGCCTTTACCACCAACAGCTTCCAAACCATAAATTCTTTGGTGTAAAAAAAAAATTTAAAAAAAAACCTTACAGATTTTTTTTTTCTATCTCGAAGATAAAATTGAGATTCTTTGGCCCATTCTTGGCTTTTGATCATTTTTATTCCATGTATTCATAAATACATCATTAGAAAATGTAATGACATAAAGGCCATAGTGTAGTGCTAAATATATTAATCGTATATAGTATTTAATTAGTGACTGAGATCATATGTTTCTGTCACTTTATGCTCTTTTTTAAAAGAAAGACTGTTTTTCTGAGACATGTAAATTTTGAGGAGGTTTGACCATTTCCTCATTGTGGAACATGACATTGTATAAAAATATTTATATTTTTCCAAGTCTTTTCTGAAGGTACTAACCTTCAAAATATGATTTTTTTACATTGTTGCTCTCCAACCTCTATATTTATATTTTCAGTTTATTACATTTTTGTCCTTTATATTTAATTTTCTATTTTTTTCTTTTAACTCTTCTGGTCTTATATTCCATTTATTTATCTTTCTTAAGATAGCTTTCCTATGAGCATCTCTCTATTATTGTATCCTTCCTTGCCAAGGTATTCTCCAGTCCTATATCTTGATTGTGGTGGTGGTTATACAAATGTACACATGTAATAAAATTTCATAGTGTTATAAACACACACATTCAAAAAAGCATAAAAACTGGTGAAATTCAACTAATGTTCTATAGCTTAGTTAATTGTATTGTGCCAATGCCAATTTCTTGGTTTTGGCAAAATGTTAAAGTATTAACAAAGTGTTAAAGTTATGTTACCATTGTGGGAAGCTGTGTGAAGGGTATACAAGAGCTCTCAATACTAGCTTTGTAACTTCTGTGAGTCTATATGTATTTCAAAGTAAAAAGTTTTTTCTTTAAGGTTGTTCTCTAGTTTTCATCTTTCTTCAAATTAGACCTCTTTATGCCATATATTGTGTAAATTTATAATTTAGAATGTTTATATACTCATAGTAACTTCCTCATTAAAAAATTCTAAGCCTCTCTCCTATGATGATAACGTTTTATTATAATAGAATTCTATAATAATAATTAACTTTTCTTTTTAACTACATATATTCTTTTATTCCATAATGCTGTGAGAAAAAACTCCCATCAATGGTATTAAAGTATCTATTGGTATAAATTGTATTTTTTTAAACATAAGTAACAAAAGTTAATCTTACTCCAATGTGTAGACATGGTTGACAAATAATTTATCATTACTTTTCCCAAGTTACTCATTTTTTTGCAATTTGACTATATCACACATCATTTTTTCTAATATATGATTTTATCTTTGCTTCTTCTAAAATGCCTTCATTCCTCTATTTTTCTCATATTTAAACTGTATATTTTTTTGTATGTTTGTGCCTGCCTCCTTTACTTATTCCTGATTTTTAAATACCTGTGTGTCCTCATATTCTGTTATTTCTTTATCATTATGTAATCCTGTTTACCAAAAAAAATCTTTTTTCCCTTTTGTTGTTTCTGCCCTCAATAAACAGTTATTAACTTTCTTCTCTGTGCAAGTCATGGGCAGGACACCAAAGGGAAGACAGTGTCCTTTCCTAAAAAGCCAAGGCCAAGTGGAGAGAAGAGAGGCAGGTACAATGATACAAATGCAAATGGTAGGAATAAAAATACAAATGATATGAGGCTCCTAGTTTTAAGTGTCCCAAGTGTGATTACAGTCCCCAGCTCTATTCCCATTTTTACTTTATCTGACTAATTTTGTCTTCCTTTGAAGTCTCACCTGCAAGGTAGCAGAACATAACAAATACCTGATCCTCTAATTCTGCTTAAACTTTACTTCAATTCAGTTGTTTCAACAGGAACTTTTCAAAGTGCTCAGTCTTTCTTGGGAGAAAAAGTTTTACAAGCCCTGGAATACAGGCATTGGAGTGCTGGCTTCACCCTTTACTCAGTGTGTGACTTTGGCTTGCTTACTTAATCTTTTCTAAGCTTCAGTTTCCTCATCTGTAAAATAATGGGAGTAATAATATAGAACTGTTCTGAGGATTATGTGAGACAATTCATGGAAAACACTTAGTACAATACAAAATAAAAAATATTAGTCAGCCCAGTGCATATTTTTCCTTCCTTTTTTAATTATCAGCGTCAGTGACTTGTAGAAAATCAGTTATTCATTTTCTACTATGAGAACTTTAATCAAGCAGTATCAATTTTCACTATAAAAATCTATTCATTCCAGGGATAGTTCCTTCTTCAAAAATATTACTGTATTTCATACACTTTGGGGTATGAATTTTATTCCTATGATCTTTATTTCTGGTTTTTCTTGGTCCTAATGTATTTCTGGCTCACTCCTGTCCTTTTAAGACTCTTGTGTGTATATATATGTGTTTGTGTGTGTGTGTGAGTGAGTGTGTTGGGGAGACGGAAGGAGGGAAAAGAGATCACACTCTACTTTGAGTAGTTTTCCCTTTGATTGTATTTTTTTTGTCCACTTCATGGAGATTAGTATTGACGTACACAAATTGGAAGCTTTATCTAAAGTATCCTGTGTATATTGGGGTTGAGCCCACATTTTTAGGTGGCAACATGAGTACTGCTGTCCAGTCTCCTAATGTATTCCAAGGCTGATAGGATAGAAGAATGACCACTGGGCAATTTGAAACCCTTTGAGGTCATGATGAGAATGGAGAAGTCCAGCCAAACAGGGAAACAGCATGTGCCTCATGAATTTTCTTTTTTATTAATAATGACTCAAGAAGAAAACAGGTGGTTGTAACTATGCAGACCAACCAGCAAAATTCCAAATACAGAAAATAAACATCAGAGATTCCTTTAAAAGTTAATTTAAAACACAAATAAATTCCCAGAGGTCCAGTAGCACAATTGAAATATGTAGAAGGAGGACGAGTGAGGGATGTGGGGAATTAAAGAATGAGTTGTGAGTGCAGCTCTCAGAACCCCAGGAGTACATAGGCTTCCAGAGATGGAATGGCCAAAAGAAAGAATTCACCAGAATATCCCTAATTAAAGGTCTCTAGAAAAAACTTTCCTTTAAAATTCAGTCCAGATTCCTCCTGACCTACTACAAAAGGTGCCTTTTAGTATGTTTTTGGATGTCTTCATCAAAAATCACTTGATTGTAAACAGAGATGAAAGAAACGTAACAGAGCTTGAGCTTCAGGGTCCTTCATTTGAGCTTCATGGGCCCCTCTACCGAATTTTCTACTATCGTTGCAAATTCTTCTTCTGAAAAAAGGCTCCTCGAAAGATATTAATATATATTTCAGGCCCCACAAAATCTGGATCCACCGCCAGCTGTCAAGGATAGAAACTCCTTTAAACCAACTCAAGTAACTCATCTCTTGTGGGGTCTCTAGCTTCTTGTTTCTACTCTCCTGGCTGTGTTCCCTCCATTTTCCTGCCACTGCAAAACAGTCTTCTCGGCCTACTTGTGGCTTCCCAGCCCTCCTAAATCTGTAGGCTTGCATGTGGTTCTGGCTGGCAGTGGTGCTAAGTCTGGCTCAGACTCTGCATGAACTTTCAAACCAAACCCCAGCAGGCAAGTAAGTGACTCCAGTCTTCTGCCCCAATTCTAAATTCCTTGGTGAGGGGACTTGTCCAGTTTGAGTTGGTTTCACCCCAATCCAATCAGCTGTAGCTGGACTAATTGGGGAGGGTCCTCTCATGGGCTAAGTAGAACTGTTTCTTAGGGAGTGAATGGGCAAATTCTCTAAGGAGGAATGAGTGGGGATGCAACAAATGTCATGTTTACTGTATTTAAAAAGGAAATTGACTCAGTGTTTTCAATCTACTGAAAATATACTAATAACTGAACAGGGAGAGGCAGTAGCAAGTGACTTGCTTTCTCATTATGAATCACAAAGTGCTTGGAAGCCACTGTTTTCCTGCTCTTTCTTTATATATATATATTTTTTTTTTAAGTATTTTCCAAATCTCTCAGCAAATAACTATCAAAAGACATTTTTTTCTAATTTTCAGAATATCTCATAAATTAATTCTAGTGTTTTACCACTCTTATAATCAAGAGGTTCTTTCCCTCCATTAGGTTAGGAAAATGAACCTAGCCAATGTCTCTTATACATCTAAAATTATTACATTTCTTTGTTTTTCTTTATGCTGAATACCTTTGCTCTGTTATTCATAGGAGCATATCCAAAAAAGAGAAATGATATTATTTTCTGGAAAACATAGGCTAAAAACTAGAAGCAGCTTATGACAGACTAATTGACTCAGTAGATATTGTGTATATAAACATACTCTATAAAAAGTATAGAGAATGTATTTTTTAGCAACCAGGTACACACTAAATGTGTTAGATGGGAACATAGAAAAGGTATGATCCCAGGCTTCTAGGAAAAATCAGCCTTTTTCTGATCTTGTTTTTCTGCCTATACTATATAGCCACATAAAGACTACAATTTTTGGAGACCCTTACATCTTAATCCTTGTAAACAAGTTACCAGATAGCTGAACTCAAACTGGGTCAAACAAGTCTGTTTTTCAGCAGGCAAGATGTGCTATCCTAACACCGTAAATCATGCTTGCTTTAGAAATAAGTATTTTCCTGATCCAATTGCCTTTTCTCAATAATGCATTCCTAAAATTTACATCTTGGTTCTGCATATGATTGTACTATATCTATACACACATATATATGTAGATATGTATTATTAAACACAATGCATTTTATCGAAAAGACTCTAGAGGGCTTAGGAAAAGGAAAATTTGGTGCTGCAAAGAGAGCTAGACAACCATTCTGAAAAATAATAAAAACTAGTTTTTAAAAACAGCTCATGGTAGGTAAGGGGGAGTAGGTAGACCCAAACAAGCCTAGTCAGTTTCTACCTGAGCAATGAAATAATGAAATAAGGTATTAGTTTTCTCCAAATATAGGTGTTTCTATAATAAATATTTCTTTGTTTCTTTCTCTAATTTTTTATTTTATTATTATTATTTTTTTTGAGTCAGGGTCACCCAGACTGAAATACAGTGGTGCTATCAGAGTTCACTGGATCACTGCAACCTGTAACTCCCAAGCTCAAGCGATTCTCCCCCAGCAACCTCCCATGTAGCTGGGACTACAGATGCATACCACCATGCCTGGTTAATGTTTTTATTTTTTGTATAGATGGGGATCTCACTATGTTGCCCAGACTGGTCTTGAACTTCTGGCCTCAAGCGATCCTCCCACCTCAGCATCCCAAAGTGCTGGGATTATAGTCATGAGCCACCATGGCTGGCCACAAATATTTCTTTAGAATATATATTTTTTTAGTTCTTAGGGTGTTTTATTTATTTATCAAAAAAAGTCTTTAAAACAGTGGTTGACTATAGATAACATAAAAAATTACAGCTAAGAATACCAAATATTTAAATTTATATTACACAAGTAGTTTTAAGTATTATATATTGGAAATAAACAATAAAATTCCGAACTTTCTTTTGACCACCACTTTCTCCTACCAAGGGAATAATGGCTCCCTGGTAGGAGCAGTTTGCATCTCAGTACGTATCCATCCCCTTCTTATTGGTGTTGCAGAGGGATTGCTGCCTCCCCTCACACTTAGCTCAATGTCTAAATGTCAAAACTATCTAGACCCTGCTGCCTGTGTCATAAATTCCTATATCTCAACGTATCATGTTCCTATGTACTTCACTTTTGCTTATGCTTTTTTATTCCTATGCCCTTTATACTCTACATCCATCTGAAATGCAGCATGCATGTAGGGCTCACCTATATTCTGTGAATGCTATCTCTTGTGCTCCCTGACTCTCTATGCTACTACTTTTATTTTTATTATCAGTAAAGTAATAGTGGGTCATCAGTACTATTCAAGACACAAAGCCACTCAGCGCACATATATAATAAATTACTAAGTTCTAGCAGCCTTACTAACTTAATGCCAATTCCAAACTGCCAAACTCTTTCCCCAGAAGCAATGTTTGTTCACTGAGAAAATCTGGGTCAGTACATGGCCTTAGTTAAGCCGCTCGTCTTTACTTTATCTCATTTTTTCCCCTGGGGTATTTATTAGCCTGGTTATTTGCAAAACAATCTGATATTCTCAAAAGGTAACATTTATTAAATATTAAAATATTAGCAGTAGCCAAAGCTTAAGTGAATTTGATTTTATGAAACTATACAGAATTATTTGAAAATGCTAGTTTCTATCAATGATAACATCACTACATAATTTAATTTCACACACACACACACACACACACACACACACACACAGGGTCCCTTAGAAATATAAGTGCTACAGACTTTCAAAACACATCATTTGAAAGTTTAAGCTTGAACTTCTTTCTCATTTGTTTACTTTTGTGAATTTTGAATAATAAAAGTTTAGTCTCAATTTTTTTTTCATTTCAAATGTTTGCTTCCTTCAGTCAGAAGAACTGATACATATTTCATGGACATGGAAAAACTAGAGTCGTAGAAATTACATAGAACTTTTCACATCCAAGTCAATATTTGAACATTGCTTTAATTAGCAGTTAATAAAGTTTCTGCTATTTGGAGAACCACCCCATTAGAAAAGTTCAGGTCTTTCATCCAATAAACACTTGCTAAGAACTTTCTACCTTTCAGGCCTACATTAGTGACATTCCTTCATTTAATCTTTACAGCATCTTTGGAGGTAGATACCATAATCCTCATTTTGCGGATGAAGAACCTGAAGTCTAAAGTACCGAAGTAATTTTACCATGACACTTGAAAGTTGTATGTGGAAATCTAGACCTGAATCCCAAATCCTCCAAATCTGCATCTCAAGTTCTTTCCACGCCGTTGTATTGTCACTCTCTTTTTTGATGTTCTGCATATAGACTGAGTTGTCATTCAAGTGTGAATATGTCTAAAGGTCATCATGAAAATGTATCTTGAAAGGCATTCGTGACCAAAATACGGAAAATTAACAAGCAAAATACCTCATAGATATAATCTCCTTTATCCAGCATAATTAAAGGAACTAAGTGGAATTAGCAGATTCACTACAGAATATTGAACCTATCTCAGGGTCGTATAATAGTGGTCCTGTTGCCACCCTACTCTCTGTAAGATTCAGTGCATTATCTCTTTGACAGGCTAATCCCTATGCTGAGTTCTTTTGATCATAAGGGATCCTGAACAGGATGTTTTGCCATCCAGAAAACCAGTGCTATTGGGACGCCAGCTGGAGACATGTCATGAAAACTTGGCCCCAGTTCCAAAGCCATCAGTGTGTTGAAATTAAGGCATATCATTTACTTAGTTCCTGGCTACATGCTTTACAACTGACAACTGGAGATTACTAATAATGTCTTCTATGCATATGTATCCCTCGTCCAGGGAGATTCCAAGTCACTGTATCAATGTGTAGCAGTCATTTAACTCTGCTTTTAACTCCTCAGAATCTTTAATATAAGACAGTGGGAAAAGAAATACTGCTTTTCTGCAGAGAAGGGTTATCAATCAAAGATCTAAACCTTTTAGTCACTTCCTGGAACCATACTGCCTGTGTCAACTCTCCTGGTAGACAGATAACAAATATTTTATTAAACATATACTATATCCTGGGAATTTTACATGATATAATGTTAATTATTCCCAAAGTGCTTCAAAATAGCTACTATTAAGCCCTTTATAAACAGGAATACCAAGACTCAGATAAATTAGATAACTTGGCCAGATGTCACACAGTATAAAATGACAGAGTCAGGATTGAAACCATGTCTGTCTGATTCTGGAGTCTGTTTACAACTTTATTATGTCCCCTTGGAATTGCTGATTCTAGTTCCCTCACCCCTGTTTATTTCAGCCATCTCTCTCTGGTCCTCCCCTGTGAGGATCTTAGCCTGAACCCCCAGCCCCTGCCCCCCCAAGAAAAGGCAAAAGAACTGATACTGCTGTTTGTTAATAAACACATAGGCTTGTCTCCAAATCACACTTTAGTCAAACCCTTTAGTTCATTTCAATCCCTGCCATACATCCACATCATCAGTCAGTTCATTTACAAGCAGGAAAACAGTTTCAGAATTCAGACTGTGCCATGATCTAACTACACTGACTTTATAACCTCTATCATCAACATTCTCAATACCACTCAAGATATAGTTAGAATATCCTTCCTCAATATGGAAAACTACATAGACCTCTTCATTTTTACCACCTCCCCTTTGTCTGCGTGAGCTCAAATTACTTGCTCCCAAAATATATTTAAATTTTTTTCTGTCTAGGCTTTATGTAATTATTCTAATCAATTAAACTCTGACGCTGCCACAACCGATACAGGCATAGATTGCATATGACTTCAACAATTGAATGATAAATATATATATGTACATAGAATTGAGAGAAGAGTTTGAAATTATGTATGTGAATCTGCATTTGCTTTATGGAAGGAAATAAGTTACTGAAAACCTTAATCTAATTAAATATATCACACAAAATCAGCTTAGCCTTTGCTTTCTCAGAGTTCCTCACAGCTTTCTTCATATTCCTTTTGAAAAAAGTGATCTTACGAAAATACAACTTTGGTTTTGTTTCATTTGATAATTATTAATTTTTAAGTTAGAATACTGGATATGTAAAGCTCAGAGTCTCTCTTGCCAGCGTGTTACAGCTCTCTTTGGTCTTGGGGTACTTTAAAAGAAACACAGAATTCTGTAGAATGAGGGAAATTATAACTCCACATTGGTGAAACCAGCTGGACTAGTGCTGTGCTTTGTCTGAGAAAAAATATAGATAAATGGATTTGAAGGAAAATACAGATAAATGGAAACATGCTCCAAAGAGAGCCATCAGGAAGGTGAAGGGATTTAAAAATATTTGTGGAGAGGAATAATTGAAGGAACCTGAGATATTCAACCCAAAGAAAAGAAATTGCAGAGAGAATAGAACAGCTCCTACGAAATAATTGGAGATTCTTGTGCAGAAGAGCAATTTAGACCTGTTATTTGAGATTCCAAGGAGCAGGCCCAGGACTAGTCTGTTGACCAACACATAGAGTTGCGTGGGCTGTGTCCTGCACAAGGACACCCAGCCAAGGAGGTACATGGGGGCTGAAATTCTGCCCATGCCCCTGTGGCTAACCACTGTGGCCTGGATTAGGCTATGGGATGTAGAAGCCCAAGAACATGGATGATCACTTAATAGAAATTTTATTTTAATCACAATACACGGAGGCATATTAACCAGGGATAATCTAGGAATGGACCCAACCTGAGCCTTAATTCCAACACTAGCTGTGGTTGTTGAAAGAGTGGGAGGAAATGGATTTAGGCAGGTGTCATGCTGCATTCTGCAAATATTGTGACTGGCAACTGGTGACTTTGCAGTTGTGCCTGGGATCAAGAACCAGGCAAAGGTAACAGACACGTAGACACAATCATAGGAAAGACAGGAACCAGCAAGCCCCATAGATACAGGCAAATGGATGGGCAGTCTGCATCAGAAAGATAATGTCTGGAGGTAGCTGAGCTCCCATGGAAAGGTGGCGTTCTGAGGGATCTGAGGACAGCAAGGCAGCCCCCACTTCCTAAGGAAGATAATGAAAATAGAGATTCAAGTATAAGAAACAATGTCGAGAGCCACTTTCTGGTCAGGACTTAAGTCTCCAATTAAAAAAAAAAAAAAAGATAAGAATTAGTGCTTACCTATAGAGCAGGATTTGTGATGAGGCTGAGTCTTCCCAAGTGTCCAACTGGAATTCCTTTTATCCTCTGCATCTGGGGATCTGAGCTGGGGGCAGACTGACATTGCAGGTGAGGATCAAGTGACTCTTACCTGACAGCAGGGAATCAGGCAACATGGAGAATTCAAAGCTTAGTTTAGCATTTAGTCTAAATGGTCTCTTAGGTATTTTCCAACTCTTAAGTGTTCTAATTCTACATGGACTTTTTTGCACTTAAGTTTTTCCTTTCTTCCATTTACTTTAGGTAAATAAAATACATGAATGCCTTTTCCTCTGCAGGCTTCCTCGCACATCTTTTACAAGCACAGCACTTGTAAAGACAGAACATTTTGACACAGCCTTTTTGATACTCAGTCACTTCAAGATGTAAATTTTTTTTATAAATTGAAAGGGGTAGTGTTTTCAAGTAATAGCATACGGGGTGTTTTTCACTCCTGTGCCATCCTTCAGGATGTTCTCCATGGGGGGAGCAATGCCCAGTGTCAGGTGAAGGCTGGACCTGGGTTGCAGCACAACTTCTGGACAGCCTACAAGCCAGGGGTGTGATGTGGGTCAGGGAGGGAACACAGATGGTTTTTGTGCAAAGAACTTGGTATTTCGAGTTGAGAATTTAATGGTTTGCCCTTTAGGGCATGTCAAAATATTCCCTTGCCAAAATTGCTGCCTTGAAAAGTCCACACCATCAAAATGGCCCTATCAAAATTTCACCTGCACATGCTCATACCACAAAGAATAATTATTTCTTAAGTGCTGGTATTTTGATTGTAATTCTATTTGACTACTTCTTAAAAAAATCTTAAAATTTGGAATCATGGTATAATTATTACATCATATAATCAGATACCTGTATTTTTGTTATGACTACAATGACGTCAGGATTAATAATCCTGCTGCTTGGGTGATGTATTCTGTCTTTCTTAATATTTCCATGCTGATGTGCCCTCCACGCTTGGCCAAAAACAAAACAAAACAAAAACACAATAAATCCCTCATCCTTTTTATACTGCATCCCAATGTTTAAAGCCACTCATTTTTTAAACTGATCTATCCTAATTCCATTGTCCTGAAAAAAACGTATCATTTCTTTGAATATCATTTTATCTAAGATGTAACCAGGAATAAATTTTATAGTCAGGGGAAAAAATTATACAGTGTACAAATACTTCAGTAATGCAGATTTCTTGTGTATATCATCCTAATGACTATAATTTATACTACAGTATATATGTTATACAGGCTCTTAAAAGTCAAATATTCAATAGAAGAGGATGATGGTTATTTCTCTGCTGCTTTTAGTTTTCTCTAATTTTTTCCTTTTCCTTTTATGTTTTAACCATATGGGAGCAACATCTTGAAAAGAACAGATATTCTAGCTTCCAGGTAAATATCCTGAGAAGCCACACACATAGGCCCAGGATTGGATTGGCTGTTCCATTACATAGAGTAGTGGTCACCGTCAGTGAGCATCCTCTGTGCCCCAGTCCTGAGTACTTGGCCCACTGTATCCCTGTCATCACCACAGGCTTTTGAAAATGAACTAGCATCCCCATTTTATAGAAAACTGAAAAAGAAGAGAGCCAAGATGGCCAACTAGAGACATCACTTATTGGACCATCCCAGCTGGAAGGTAGAATATTCGACTGAGGAGAACAGAGAAGAGTTGCAGCTCAGTGTGGATGAGAGAGACAACAGAGATGTCTGGGACCCAACAGAGAAAAACAGCAAAGCTGAGAAAGAAGAAGATAGCAATGCGGATCAAACCCAAAGAGGCTCGGAGCCCAGAGAAAGGGGAAGGGGGTTTTCCCCTCCCCCACCTAGGTGCCTTCACTGAATAGCAGGACACAAAGTATACTGAAGGCGCCCCCACCCTGAATGAGCCCAGCATGGCAGCTATTTAGGAATAGTGGGGTGAACCAACAAACCCCAGGTGTTTGGGTATCCATAAGGGACACTCCACAGAAGAGTGCCATGGGAGACCAGAGTGCTGGCTTTCTTACACCCAGACACTTCCTTGGTTCTTTGAAAAGATAAATAAAATTCATAGACCTCTCACTAGATTATCCAGAAACAGAAAAGAAAGGACCCTAATCAGCTCAATCAGACATGAAATGGGAGGTATTACAACTGATGTCACAGAAATACAAAGTATCATCTCTGAATACTATAACAATTTCTATGCACATAAACTTGAAAACATTGAATCTCTGAGGAAGGATATCGCAGAGGATGTAAACGAATGGAAAACATATCATGCTCATGGGTTGGCAGAATCAACATTGCTAATATGTTACCCAAAGTGATTTACAGATTCAATTCAATCCCCATTGAAATACCAATGTCATTTTTTGCATATCTTGAAAAAATAATTCTATGCTTTGTATGGAACCAATTGGGATCCCAAATAGCCAAAGCAACCTTAAGCAAAAAGAACAAATTGAGAGGCATCACTCTAACAGACTTCAAGCCATACTATAAGGCTAGAGTACCTAAAACAGCATGGTACTGGCACAAAAGCAGAGACATAGACCAATGGATCAGAACACAGAACCCAGATATAAAATCATCTTCATATTGCCATCTGATCTTTGACAAAGCAGACAACGACATACATACACTGGTGAAAAGAATCCCTATTCAGTAAATGGTGCTGGGAAAATTGGATAGCCACATGTGGAAGACTGAAACAGGATCTGCACCTCTCACCTCTCACAAAAATCAACTCATGGTGGATAATAGACTTAAACCTAAGGCATGAAACTGTAAGAATTCTAGAAGAAAATGTTGGAAAAACTCTTATAGATATCAGCCTAGGCAAAGAACTTATAAAGACCCCAAAGGCAATCACAGCAAGAACAAAAATTAATAAATGGGGCTTGATTAAATTAAAAAGCTTCTGCACAGCCAAGGAAACAACGAATAGAGTGCAAAGACAACCTACAGAATGGGAGAAAATGTTTGCATGCTATACAGCCAATAAAGGGCTAATAACCAGAATCTACAAAGAACTCAAGCAAATCAGCAAGAAAAAAATTAAACAACCTTATTAAAAAGGGGGAAAAAGACATGAACAGAAGCTTTTCAAAAGAGCTTAGACTAATGGCCAATAAACATAGGAAGACATGCTCAGCATCTCTAATCAGCAGGGAAATGCAAATCAAAACCACAACGAGATATCTCCTAACTCCAATGAGAATGGCTTTTACCAAAAAGTCCCAAAACAACAAATGCTCGCATGGATGCAGAGAGAAAGGAACACTTATACACTATTGGTGGGACTACAAAGTAGTATAACCTCTATGGAAAGTAAAATGCCCATGAATACATGAGTTGATTAGTAACATATGATATATGTATACCATGGAGTACTACTCAGCCATAAAAAAAAAAATGGTGAACTAATACCTCTTGTATTATCCTGAAAGGAGCTGGAGCCCATTTTTCTAAGTGAAGTATCACAAGAATGGAAAAACAAATACCACATGTACTCACTATTAAATTGGAACTATAATCGATCAACACTCATGTGCACATATATAAGTAAAACTCAATGGAAATCATGCAGGTGGGAGGGGGAGGAGGGGATGGGTGCAATGACACTTAACGGGTACAGTGCACACTCTCTGGATGATGGGCACACTTATAACTTTGTTTCAAACTGCACAAAAGCAATTCACTTAGCCAAAACATTTATACCCCTGTAATATTCTGAAAAATAAAAAAAACTGAAGAAAACCGCAGCAATAAGAGGTCTTCATTAAATTACTTTCTAAGTTGGAAGTAGAGGTCATTTAAGTACGTATCACTTCTATAGTTTGACCTAATTTTTAATTTGACCATGTAACATATTCGGTTTCTGATTCTGCAAAACCTAGTAGGAAATTGTGGGGGAAAATAGAAATAGAATGCTAGCTTTTCCTTGTTTCTGTTCTCATTTTTTGTAATGCATTTATATTTACGTAGTGAATGCTGTGGTGACATGGCTGCCACCTCCTTCATGATTTAATCTGTTAAATAAGTGTGTGTTGGAATCAGTCATTAAAGAAATAACTACTCACTAAAGTTAAAAATTTTACTTTGAGTATAACAACTCCACTGTAGTAGTAACAAGCAAAATTAACCAAAAATACTCTAAATTATACTTTCCGTGTTAATCCAAAAAGAACAATATTTGACCTAAATGTAAGCTAAACACCACCGTGCTAATTCACTAAACACAGAATAATAAAAGCCAGAGTAAAATCAAAGAAACCGCCCCAAGTTCCATGTAATGTACTGTAATTCCACACGTAAAGTGGCCTCTCACGCTTTCTCCCTCTCCTCTGAGTATGGGTCCAAGGATATTTTTCATCTAGCAGAATCTGGGATTGGGCAGGCATTCATCTGTAACCTCATAATTTTTCTCAAACAGATCATTAAAGAGATAAATGTTCATTGTGAAAGTACTTGAGAAAATTTTACTCTTTCCTCCCTCCTGCCGGGATGGGAAACTTTCCTAAAAAAGGGAAAACAAATAAAGAGCAATAGCAAAACAAATAAACAAATGGGTCTCCAGGGAAGCATGCAAGCTTCTTGACAGAGTTTCTTCAGTCTTTGCAACCCCGTATAGATTTTTGGTAAGTATTTGATCAGCAGAAGAATGAATATATAGATGGATGGACTGATGGATAAATGGACAGAGAGACAAATGGAAAAGGAACGATTTTAAGCTAATAGCCTTATCTAAACCTGTAGCTTCTGTGTCACCATGTTCCTTTATCCTTTCCCTTTACTTTCTAAAAGAAGTGCTCTCGGCACATGTCTGAGTCATATGCTAATGGGATATGTGTTATTAACCTGCTATTAAATTAAGTGCTGAAATTTTGAAAGTATTTCTTATTTTAAGTTAAAATAGATTCAGAGTGATCTCTATAATAATGTCACTATTGCTTATTTGCATTCCAATATGATATTTGTCATGAGACAGTAAGGAGGGTTACTCTGTAGAAAATGGACCAACAAGGTGTGTTGCACTTGTTTACATTATCCGTCTTGTAAGTCTCAGCAAAAACAAAATGTTGGAACTACTACTCTGAAATAGCAATAACAGCTGGTACTTACTAAATAATTTCAACGTGCCATACATTGTTCTAAGAGCTTTAAATGTATTATTTCCTTTAAACCTCTCAAAAACTGTTAGGCATATATTGTTATTCGTATTTTGTAGCCTAGTGTGGTTAAGTAACTAGACCAAAGTCACACAACTAGTATTGATAGAGGTAGGATTTGAACCCAGACCATCTAGCACTAGGGCCTTTGCTTTGCTGCTTTACAATGAGGGAATGTTTTCACTGTCTAATTTGTGCAAAAATAGGGCAGATCTACATTCAAAGCAACTCTAATGAAATACTCTTTATTACTGCCATCTATGGGAAGTATTCAAATTATATATTCTATGTCTAAAATTGAAAAAAAATCTTGAAATTGGCATCCATATTTTACGTTAAATTATTTTTATTTAGAATTATTCATTCATACAGGTGTTGGAGAACCTACATATTCCTTGTAGACTTAATCAGGAAGATTTTCCACTAAAAGAAAATCAGAAAGATATGCATGGTATTTTTCTCTAAGTGTCTAGAAATGAGAGTGTTCATATTTTTCTTAGAGACCTACTTAAGCATCTTACACACACTTGGAAGAATAATCTCCTTTCTTTCTAATCCAAACCTCCCTAAAATTAATATATCTTTCCCTTTTTTCAATCGATGAGATCTGATTTTCATTCTCTATATATAGTTTACATTCACGTAATTTTACTATTCACATTTTCTCTCTGGCATTAATATTGCTAAAGCTAAAATGAAATGTACCAATTGAAGATGATATTCAAGTTTAATGTTTTTATTTGTGTTTACTTATTGGAACTTGTGAGATACACCTTTCACCTTGGATAATTTAAGAACAATTATTGTAGCTTACGGTTCTGTGGGCTGGGCATAGTGGCTCATGCCTGTAATCCTAGCACTCTGGGAGGCAAAGGCAGAAGGATGGCTTGAGGCCAGGAGTTTGAGACCAGCCTGAGCAAGAGCAAGACCCTATCTCTACAAAACATAGAAAAATTAGCTGGGCACATGTCTGTAGTCCCAGCTACTTGGGAGGTTCAAGCAGGAGGATTGCTTGAGCCCAGGAGTCTGAGCTTGCAGTGAGCTATGATGATGCCACTGCACTGTAGCCCAGGCGACAGAGCAAGACCCTGTCTCACAAAAAAGGAAATAAAAGTCATATAATTCTGCATTACATCTGCCACAAAGATGGTGTGCCCTTCCTGAAGTACACCATCAATTTTGCAAGACAACCTCAAATCCCACTAAATAAAGCAGTTCGGCGGGTACCTGGACAATCTGGGTGAGATGTCATTTGACCCCATCAAAAATCTTACTCTAATACAATCCTCCAACCTTTTATGGACAGGAAAATAACAGAAATGCTTACATGATATTTCTGCTTCCAGATATCAAATGTGATTTATTACTGAGTGAGGCTGCTGGCGCAATGGTTTTAACTGGCTTAGAAAAGCCTAGCTGTACTTTCTCCGTAATCATGTTAGTAGCAATCTTAGTATTTAATTACATTTCCAGAGAATCTCAATAGGAGTAGAGTGTTTTCAGTACATTAAAAATAATCTAGAAAAACTGGTTTTTTGCTTCCTAGACACTGAAATGGGCTAACGTCCCTCAAACCAGAAACATTCTAAGATAGCAATTTAATAGGTATATGCTTATATTTTGAAATTCTTCCCTTATATTCATATACATATATA
>NW_012147952.1:2128248-2129410 GCF_000956105.1 Propithecus coquereli
TCACAACCCATGGAGGCACTTTTTTCCCCCTTTATAATAAAGCACCTAGACATCTTTGAAAGTATTCTCACTTTTTGGTAATAACTACCTATTTCAAATACAACTTTATTTTCTCTACCTCATGACAGGGAATCAATTACACTTCAAGGGGTCCTGGCTCCTTTCGTGGAATATGGAGACCAAAATCTGGGCATCAGTAGTGCACGTCAAATTTTTACTCATAAGAGCTGGAGATAGAAACAGTGACCTTTTTCCAGGCTACTTAATAACTAAGCTAGGAAAGAGACACTTTTTAACCTTCATTTGAACTTCAGGAAGTTTATTTTACTTTTAACTTCAATTTTATTATGGTTTGCTAAAGACTTTTTGTCCTGGTATAAAATTTTTTATCTCATTTATTTCCCTTCAGACTATCATTCTTTCACCACTCCAAATATGCCATTTTATTAGGTGTCATAGCAAGCTATATGATTAATTTATGAGAATGTCTAACCTTTGTTAATTTGATGTGATTTGCTTTGATCCTATATCTCTCTCAGCTGCAGCTGAGGCTTCTCTTTCCTGACATGAATCATAATTTTACAGTCGTTTTTTGGATAAACATTACATTTTCAAGATCTGTCTATGTTATACTATGTATTTTGAGTATCAGAGACAATGCTGTAAAAAGTGTTCTTGTATATTTCTCTGTTACCACGTGCTAGAGTTTCTCTGGGATCTAAATCTAGAAGTCGAATTATTAGGTTATAGGTTCTGTTCACTTTTAACTTAACTAGATATTGACAAATCACTCTTCAAACTAAGTTGACAATTTGCACTCCCACCAGGAGCATATACGATTGCCAGTTTCCCCTCCTTCTGACCAATACTGGATATTGTCAACGTTTTAGTTTTTTGCTACTTCTGTTAATGAGAAATGACTTCTCTTCATTGTTTTACTTTTCACTCTCTTGACTACAAGTGAGAATGAGCATCTTTTCATGTTTATTTACCACTTAAGATTCCTATTTAGCAAATTTCCTATCCATACCCTTGCTTATTTCTCTTTTATGTCTTTTTCTTCTTCTAAATGATGCTGTATATTCTAAATATTTATCTCATGTATTAATATCTTTTCTCAGGCACTTTATTTTTAGTATTGTATCTTTTAGTATTAGTATCT
>NW_012147952.1:2129460-2130906 GCF_000956105.1 Propithecus coquereli
CAATTTCTAGCCCATGTGCTTCGTTAGGTTATACACTCCCCTGAAATACTTGTATTTAAGTTCACAAAAAAATAACATTAAATTATTTCATATGTACAAGACAGAAAGACAAATTTCTCAAAAAAGCATAGCAGGGTTTATAGTCATTTTTTAAAAAATAATGCTATATACATTTCTTCCAATAATGTTGCCATTAATGAAAATACTCTGGGAATCTGGTCTGAAATTGCCTGAAAATCCCACAGTGCATTCCCTTTGTTTGTCTTCCCTGGCGGAAAATCTTTTGTCTGGTAAAGATGAATTTCATTTTTAGAAGCAGCCTGAAGGCATTTAGAACTTTGTTTTATGCATAAAGTGATGATTAATGCGGTTAATATAATATTGCTCAAAATTCTTTTATAGAAAGTCCTTTATGACATCATCATAGTGAAGTAGGTCAGACAATTCCTTGGCTTTGTTTTACAGAATCTCTCAGATGCTTCATGGTTCCTCCACCACAGTCAATTCAACTGAGCATTTTACCCAATAATACAAATTCTCTGTGAATAATGTCATTGATATCAAGAAACAAATCAACATTCATTTCACTTAGATTTTGCCAAGTAAACTTTTCTCCATGGTGGAACTTCCACTGCAAATGTTCATGGTTTATTTCCAGGTTTTATGGGAAACAACATATTTCATCGCCAGTTACTATTTTCCTCAAATACACATTATTTTGTCCACTTTGCTTGAAAGCACACAACAAATGTCAAGTTGTCACACTGTTTGTTCGTCAGTCATAATGTGCAAGACCTCTTGGCAGGAACTTCTTTCATTCTTAAGTTGTTTTGTTTAAATGAAAATGTTTTATTATGTAATTACTCAACCATCATCTTCACCGTTAATCTATTTAAATAGCGCAAGTCTATCTCCAATTCACTATTTCTGTTGGTCCCTTGGGCTCTATATGTATTTTTATTTGAATCATTACACTAGAGATAAATTAATTGAAAAAAAATTTTAAAAACAATGGGTAATATAATGGGTAATATAATGGGTAATACAATGGGTAATATAATCACCAGTGCACCTGATAGACAAATATTAACTTTTTGTTAGGATTATTTCATATTTTTTAACAAATTAAATACTTTAGGTAGAATTGGATGTCTGCTCCTCAGTTCACATTTTTATTTTTTCATTACTATTTATATGGTAATCCACATATATAATGTATAGAATTGTTTGTGTTACTTTTCTTTATAAAAATTATATCACATGGTATATTATTTTCTGTAACTTGCTTTTTCACTTAACCTAGTCAATTGCCTTTTTGATGTCTTGGAAGAGGTGGATTTTTTATACAAAAAAGAGTATCTACAGTTAGTTATTTGTCTTTAAATTAATATCCTATTTAATAGAATTTTAATTTTAAAGCCTAAATTTTCATAAGATTTCAAAGTA
>NW_012147952.1:2134957-2138125 GCF_000956105.1 Propithecus coquereli
CTAAATATTTTATATTTGTAGCATACATAAACCTTAGGAAAACCATATGAGGAAGGTTAACTATTATTATTGCCACCTTAGAGATGAGAAAATGATTCCTAGAGAAATTTTTAGTGCCTTGATAATAGTCATACAGCTAGTGATCGATGGATACAGGACAGCAATCCAGGTGCTTTCCCTTAGAAGCCTCAACATTAGACCATTGACTAGTTCTTTAGTTCTAAAAGGACAGAAATAGAGGTAATGGTCTCCCACTCTAGTACAAATGATTTTAACCCTGTTTCACTTCTTCCTCAACTATGTCTCTGATTATTTTCTCTGGAGGTTTTTAAAAACAGAACACAAACCCATGAGACATTCAAAGATAGCTAAACAGTTCTTCAAAGAGATTCCAGTAAGCCAAAGCAGACAAATGAGAATACGACCAACTAGAATTTCAGGCAGAATAAAAGAAGTGTTACAAGTAAAAGTACAAGCAAAATGCTACTTGGAATAAAAGCCAGGGAATAGATTAGATTACGTTTTGACACTCTTTTTCAGTTGGTGAATCTGTAATTCAGACATTACTTTTGGGCTTTCTGATTGTGTACTCACTAATAAAAAGAAGCAAAAGGATAGAAATGGGTGAATTTCTCTGGAGAATTGACCAGCCATTTGGTTTTTTTTTTAATGAACAGAATAGAAAACACAAGATAGTATACTTTCACATTAAGTAATAATTTTATAAAATATAGGATGCCACTTCAAAAGCCAAAATACCCCAATTTAAATTTTAAAAGATCTGTGCTATTACAGATATATTTAATCTCTGAATTTTATTCCTGCTGTACAAAGAGAGCATCATGTTAAAAGTGGACGTGGGTGGTTCTAAGGTTCATTTGCATAATAGTTAGTGATGCAAAGCAGGGTGCAGGAATCAACTAGGAAATACTCTTCTTAAAAGGCCTGAACTTGCACAAACAAATCTTAGGGAACTTTCTCTAAATACACACGATGTTATAAAAGTTTTTAAAAATGCTCCTAAATGCAGAGCAAATGAGAGAATCCATCAGCAGGTGATGGGTTCAGAGAAACCTAGAGACACTGACATTGTACAAAGTTAAGAGAATCAGATTTTTTTAAATTTTTAATTATTATGGGTACATAATAGTTGTGCGTATTTACAGGGTGCATGTCATGTTTTGATACAGGCATACAATGTGAAGTAACCAAATCAGGGTAATTGGAGTACACATTACCTCAAGTATCTAACATTTCTTTGTGTTAGGAACATTCCAATTCCACTCTTTTAGTTATTTAACATTCTTAATCCACTATTTTAGTTATTTTAAAGTATACCGTAACTTATTGTTGACTAGAGTCACTTTGTTGTCCTATCAAATATTGTTCATTCTGTCTAACTATATGATTGAGCCCATTGACCATCCCCGCTTTATCCCGCCATCCCTGCTATCCTTCTCAGTCTCTGATAAATACTATTCTACTCTCTGTCTCCATGAGAACAATTGTTTTAATATTTAGCTCCCACATATGGGTGGGAACATACGAGATATGTATGTCTGTGCTTGGCTTATTTCACTTAACATGATATTCTCCAGTTCCATCTATGTTCTTTCAAACGACAGGCTTTCATTCTTTTTATGGCATATAATATAATATGTACCACAATTGCTTTATCCATTCATTTGTTAATGGACACTTAGGTTGATTCCAAATCTTGGCTATTGTAAATAGTGCTGCAATAAACGTGAAAGTGCAGATATTTTTTCAATATGCTGATGTTCTTTCTTTTGGATATATACCCGTCACTGGAATTGCTGGATCATATGGTAGTTCTATTTTTAGTTTTCTTAGGGACCTCCATACTGTTCTCCAGAGTTGTTGCACTAATTTACATTCCCATCAACAGTGTATGAGGGTTCCCCTTTCTCCACATCCTCACCAGCATTCGTTATTGCCTGTCTTTGGATAAAAGCCATTTTAACCGGGATGAGATGATATATCATTGTAGTTTTGATTTGCATTTCTCTGCTGACTAATGAGGTCAAGCATTTTTTCATTACTTGTTGGCCATTTGTATGTCTTCTTTTGAGAACTGTGTCTTCAGATCCTTTGCTCATTTTTAAATCAGACTATTTGATTTTTTCCTATTCAGTTGTTGGAGCTCCTTATATAATACAATCCAGTTATTGATCCCTTATCAGATGAGTAGTTTGCAAATATTTTCTCTCATTCTGTGGGTTGTCTCTTCACATTGTTGATCATTTCCTTTGCTGTACAGAAAGTTTTTAGCCTGATATGATCCCATTTGTCCAATTTTGCTTTGGTTATCTGTGCTTTAGGGGTATTACTCAGAAGTCCTTGCCCAGACCAATGTCCTAAAGCATTTGCCCAATGTTTTCTTGTAGAAGTTTCATAGTTTCAGGTCTTAGATTTAAGTCTTTAATCCATTTTGATTTTATTTTTGTATATGGTGAGAGATAAGGGTCTAGTTTCATTCTTCTGCATGTGGATATCCAGTTTTCCCAGCCCCATTTATTGAAGAGACTGTCCTTTCCCCAATATGTGTTCTTGGCACCTTTGTTGAAGATAAGTTCACTACAGATGTGTGGATTTATTTCTGGTTCTCTATTCTGTTCCATTGGTCTATGTGTCTGTTTTTATGCTATTACCATGCTGTTTGGGTTACTACAGCTCTGTACTATAATTTGAAGTCAGCTAATAATGTGATTCCTTCAGTTTTGTTCCTTTTGCTCAGGATGGCTTTGGTTATTCTGTGGTTCCATATAAATTTTAGGATTATTTTTTCTATTTCTGTGAAGGATGCCATGGCATCTTGATGGGGATTGCATCGACTCTGTAGATTGCTTTGGGTAGAATGGACATTTTAATAATATTGCCTTTCTAGTCCATGAATACAGAATATCTTTCCTTTTTTTATTTCTCTTTTCTTTTCTTTCTTTCCTTTTTTTTTCCTCTTCAATTTCTTTCATCAGTGTTTTATAGTTTTCATTGCAGAAATCTTTCACTTCTTTGGTTCACTTCATTGGTTAAGTATATTCCTAGGTATTTTATTTTATTTGTAGCTATTGTAAATGGGATTAATTTCTTGGTTTCTTTTTCAGATTGTTTACATTTGGCATATAGAAATGCTACTGATTTTTGTAT
>NW_012147952.1:2139250-2154501 GCF_000956105.1 Propithecus coquereli
TTTTCTACTTTTTTGATGTAGGCATTTAATGCTATAAACTTTCCTCTTAGTAGTGCTTTTTCCCTATCCCATAGGTTTTTATATGTTGTGTTTTCATTTTCATTTTATTTGAGAAATTTTTTAATTTCCTCCTTCCTCTTTTCACTGGTCACTCAGGAGCATGTTGTTTGGTTTCCATGTGTTTGTATAGTTTCCATTGTTCCTCTTATTATTGATTTCTAGTTTTATCCCATTGTTGTCAGGGAAAATACTTGATAAGATTTAGGTTTTTGAATTTTTTGAGACTTGTTTTGTGGCCTACCATATGATCTATCCTTGAGAATGATCCATGAGCTGAGTTGACAAATGAATGTGTATTCTGCAGCTACTGGATGAAACGTTCTGTAAATATCTATTAGGTTCATTTGGTCTATAGTTAAATCCAATGTTTCTTTGCTGATTTTCTGTCTGGATGATCTGTCCAATGCTGAACGTTGGGTGTTGAGGTCTCCACCAATTATTGCATTGGTATCTATCTCTCTCTTTAGTTCTGATAATATTTGCTTTATATGTCTGGGTGCTCCCGTGTTGGGTGCGTATATATGTAGAATTGTTATATCCTCTTGGCTGAGTTGACCCTGAGAATCAGATTCAAATGCTAGGAAATTTTGATACTTTTCCTTGGCTTGTCTTTAACCTTCAGGTATTCATTTTTCTAAAATTCAATACGTCTCCCATTTGAGGGTTTTAAAGTAATTATGCTCATGTATGGGCATGTTGTTATTCCTTTCTTTTCTTTTTATCAGCATACTTCACACACATTCTAGGGGTAGTGTAACTCATTTCTCTGCATTCTGCTGGGTTGATGTTGATTATGAGGTGTCTTTCCAAGGAATAGAGGGAAGTTTGACAACAGCATATGAATCATTGTAGGAGCTTTATGGTCTTTCATTTTGGAAGCAACTTTTATTTTTTTCATGTGGGAAAAATAGATCTATATCCCATTTTATTTTCAGCTTGCTTTAGATCAAGAGTTTTAATGTGACTAACAAGATATGACTCATGCATTTGTTGATCTGTAATTAATTACAGGCCTAAGACCCATCAGAAACCCACTCTTCTGTGAGATTTCCAGGAGTTGTGAGTCTTACGTTCACCAGTCTTCCTTCTCTACCCTTAAGGTGTGTCTAGCAATCATTGTCTGATGAGCTACTGAAAATAAGAATAGTATCTATGCTCTGCACTTCTCAAAATGTTTAACAAGACGATTTTTCCACTTACACTGTTTTTGTCTATTTAATTATCCCACCATTTCTTTCTAGAACAGTTGATGCCGCCTGTTCTCAAATGAACATGTTTTTCTGGGTATATTGTCTTTGTAAAACAAAGTGAGAAATTATAACGTGAAAAAAACCTGATAAGAGTACTTTTTCTGCTGAAAAAATCCCTGAAGCATCCATTGTTGGATTTTATAGACTCCTCTTGAAAATTCAGAGCCAAAACCTTAAAGGGTTAAGAAAACAAAGAGAAAAGAAGAAAGAGTCCAATATAAAACAGAAAACTTGGAATGGAGCTGACTTGGAAAGGAAGAACAAATCGTCAGAGTAGAGCAAGCAAAAATGAGAGATAACATCATAAAGAGAGCACTGCAGCCAGGCGCAGTGCACTCTGAGAGGCCGAGACAGGAGGACCGCTTGAGGTCAGGAGTTTCAGACCAGCCTGAGCAAGAGCGAGACCCAGTCTCTACTAAAAATAGAAAAAAAATTAGCCAGTCAACTAAAAATAGAAACAAAAAATTAGCCAGGCATGGTGGCACATGCCTGTAGTCTCAGCTACTCGGGAGGCTGAGGCAGGAGGATCACTTGAGCCCAGGCGTTTGAGGTTGCTGTAGCTAGGCTGATGCCATGGCACTCTAGCCTGGGCAACAGAGTGAGAACTGTCTCAAAAAAAAAAAAAGAGAGAGAGCATCCCATATGCACAGAAGCCAGGGGTGCAAAAGAACTGAAAAGCTTCCATTGCAACCTGCAGGAAAAATCTCATGCTGCAGCTCATCCACGGCAGCCAATAAAAGGACAATAAAAGGAGACCAGACAGTCACCTGGGCTGCCTAAAAGATAAGGAAGTTGAGAGAACAAAGAACACAAAAGTCTGGAACCTATAATAGGGCAGATTAAGAGGCATGGTGAGGGGTGGACTTAAAATATGTACTTAAAAGCACGAGTAAGGCTGAATTAAGTACAAGTTGCTGCTGAAAGGATGTCATTACTAAAATTAAATGTAACTATATATTACATAAAGATTACCATGGTCATTTCTTGATGCATATTAAGAATTGATACCCTTAAGGGCATATACAATATGTCTTCTTCAGTTTCTGAGTATTTATATGATGAGATAAATCCTTGCCACATCAAGTAGATATTTGAAGATATGACTTAATTCAAAATTCTTGATACATATAGAACAACTAAGGTTTGAATTCTTTGACCAAAAGGTTTCACACTATGATTAGAACAGTGTTCTTGCCTGAAGATACTCCTTAATCCAGCACGTACCCTAGAGCATAAAAAATCCTGGTAAGACTACTTTTCCTGCTGAACTCATGCTCTATTAAAAATCCTTGAATCTTCTATTGCTGGATTTTATACATGCCTCTTGAAGTTCAGAGCAAAAACCTTTTAAAGGCTTTAGGAAAAGAAAGCAAAAGAAAAAAGAAAGAAGTCCAATATGAAACAAATACACTTGGGATAGAGCTGACTCGGAAACAAAGAAGTCATTAGACTAGAGCAGTGCAAGCAAGAGATAATATCAGAAAGAGAGCATTGTCTATGCATAGAGGGTCCATCCTCAGGGATACACCTCCCCAATTGCCTTTCGATACGTTCAAGTGCATCTCTGAAACCATGTCTAATGTTGAGTTTGTAGCAATAGGTAACCATTACGTAAATCCAATAGGAGCTATTTAAATTTTTGAAATTTAGGCCACAGCTGGCATATCATAATAATTATTGCACTCCTCTCTTACCACATACAAGTCACTTCTCTCAGCCTCTGCCTCCCCATCTGTAAAATGAAATAACAATAATGGCAAACTCATAACATAATTGTGAAGAATCATATGGGACAATAAGTACAGAGCATTTATCAGAACTAGACAACTTTTAAACTAGAAATGATTCAACACATTATCTTTTATTATTTTTAACTTGTTAGCTTCTCAAGTGCGGGGCCCATTTCGATTTAGACCACCTTTGTGTGTGCAGCAGCTAACTCAGTGCATGAGTGCATAGGGACTAATAGAAACTGAATAATATTCCTTGGCTGAATAAATTATTACATGGTAAGAAGCAGATCCGGCACTCAGGATGAGCACAATCAACTAGAAGAGAGAAAATTTAATTGACATTTACAAAAGAATGTACTAAATATTATAATATGGGAAATTTGGAACACTATAAGAGAGACTTTCTAACATTATGGTGGAACAAGTACTCTGAAAATCCTTCTTACAACATCACCTAAAAAATGCATAGCTGAATTCACTAGAAAATAAGGGAGCTCCTCAAAGGCCTAAGTTAAGGAGAAATCCTGAATCCAGAGAGAAGGCAGTTGGCATGTGTCATGTGCTTCTGCCAGTGCCTGGCAGCCTACAGCATAGATCACACATGAGCAGGGGAAAGAAGGCAGAGCCTAGGGGACTGGGGATAGTGCCCCAAGTGAAGCAAAAACTGTTTGAGAATAATTGCCACAAATAAATAGTAAAATCAGATGGAGGAACCACCTTACAAAATGAGAGACTAAAGAAACCAATTGATCTTGACCTTGGCTCTCACTGGAGGGAGGAAAAAAGTCCCCACTGATAACTACAAGCCACCTCTTACATGTGTGTTCCCCCGCAAACCTAAGCTCACATCTCACACAAGTAAAAGAAAACCCTCTTCGGGGGAATATACCTTACTCCAGGACTCCAAGACTTATCGCTAATAATACCCAAAGAGCATGAGCTAAATGAGTCAGGATTAGCAAAAGAAACAAATGACAGAATCAGACCATTAAAAAATTTTAGATACTGTACCAAGCAATTTCAGAACATAAAATAGGCAAGTAACGTCTTGAGGAAATAAAAGAACATTCCACAAATATGAGTGAGTAACAGGGTAACATTAGAGATACCCAGGCATCATATTTGAAAGGACAATGAATATAACTTCTAGAAATTATAGTGTGTTTGTGTGTGTGTGTGTAGTAAAACATTAGACAAGATGAAGAATTAGTGAAGTATAGACATGAAGAAATTAGCCAGAAAAGGATGAAAACTGTGAAAGAGATGTTAAAAGCTGCATTTAATCAGAATCCCAGAAAGAATAAATAATATGGGGAAGAAGAAATATTTCAGAACATGATTGTTGAGAAATTTCCAGAATTGAAGAGATACCCCAATTATCTGGTTCAAGCAGCCAAACTTATCCCAAAGTGGATTAATAAAAAGAAATCCATACACATGATAGACTAACTGTAGAACACAGAAAATTCTTATAAGAAGCTAGAGAAAAAAGCAAATCGCCTAATAAAGAATGACGATTAGACCAACAATTGACTTCTCAACAGCAACAATAGAATACAGAAGACAGTGAAATAATTAAAGTTCTGAGAGATAAATTGCTGACAAGTGTAATTGTATGTCTTTCAAGAACAAAGGCAAAACAAATTCATTTTCAGCCATTCCAAAAAATAAATATAAAAAACTAAAACTAAAGAATTTATTACCTAGAAGCCCTCACACATGTATTTTCCTAAAAGATGTACTTAAAGAAAAAAGGCAAATTATCCCAGAAGGGATGTCTTATATGTTCCCACAAAACCTAAGCTCACACCTCACATAAGCAAAGGAAAATACTTTCTGGGATTTTCTGTCATTTTCAAGAAATTGACAGTTCTTGTTTTATTCACCAAAAGTTTCTTGTCTGAAAGATGAGAAAAAATGGTGAATGTGATCATGTAAATGTAAGCATCTAAATGGAAAAAGCTAATTATCAAAGTGTTAAAAATCTACTGAGAAACAATAGCAAATAAATTTTGAGGGGATTATCAGAATAAAAATGTTTCAAGGAAGAGGGAATAATTTCCTCAAAGAAAGAATTGAGATAAAAGAAAGTATGAGAAACAAAGAAAAGAGTAAACACATGGATAAATCTAAATAAAATGGTGGAAAATAATATTTAATTTGCTTACTAAATAAAACACCTGAAAAGCTGGGCAACAGTATATCAGTTGTTGATAGTGGTGGTGATCAAATTAACATGTTCGAAGATCCTTGTGTTATTCCAAAAGAGGGTAGATATATTGATTAAATTTAAACTTTAAGTTATTTATGTGCATATATTAGAAATTAGAATAAACACTAAAATCATGGAATTCAAGAGTACAGTTCCAAAACTAGTAGACAAGAAAACTAAAAAGAGAAAGAAAAATGTCTAATTAGCTCAAAAAGACTGAAAGGAGAAAATTAGAAAAAGCACAAATATACTGTTAACTTAATAAGTGAAAATTGGCTTAATACTCAAATTAAAAGACAAAGGTTGACAGATAATAGATTTTTTAACTAACTATATTATGTTTAGAATAAGCCCACTTAAAAATATAACATACTAATACTGAAAATAAAATTGTGAGAAAACATATACCAAGAAAACTAACCAGAAGTTGATATAGCTACATTAAAAGCAGACAAAATAAAATTTAAGACAAAAAAATATTATCAAAGATAAAGAGAGTTAACATAGAAAATAAAATATTAAAATTTGGCAGAACCACAAGAAGAAATTGACAGATCTTGTGTTATTCACCAAGATTTGGTGCTAAGTCTTAGTGTGCTAAGAAGTAGAGGGTAAGTTAACACATTCCAGGCTGTACAAGGAAGACTTCTCAGAAAAGTTGATGTTTATGTTGGGACTCAAAGGATGCCGGAACTTGAGCAGATAAATAGGGTAGCACCGATAAAGGAAAATAAGCACACAGACACAGAGAACATAGCATTTTTGGAAAACCACAAGTACTTTGATATGACTGTGTGCACAGAGGGCAGGTAATAATGAGGAGAAAATGAAGAACTAAAGTAGAAGTTTTATGCACTGTTAGGAAAAAAGCATGGAAAATCACCGCCAAATCTTAAGCAGATGAGAGTCATTATCTAATTTTTAATTTGAGACCAGTAATTCTGGTGGCGCTGAGCATAATGGCTTACAGGGGATCCAGACTGAGTCTCTGATGAACCACGTATCGCTCTGGTCTCAGAATCAGGGGATGATGAAATAGTGACAACAGCTATAAAACCAAATGAAGTCCTTCCACGTGATGCGGGCCTGCCTGCTCTCTGCAGCGCCCAGAAAATAACAGTGTCTGGTTCTCCCTCATCTTGGTGAATACCCATCTCAGCCACATATAAAGTGTCTTGCTCTCCTGCCATAGTACATTTGTGGATAGTCCTTTGTTCACCCACCTTTTTATTCATTTGATATTTATTCAGCAAACTGCTACTGTTG
Organism: Propithecus coquereli; assembly: GCF_000956105.1. Taxonomy (NCBI): domain Eukaryota; kingdom Metazoa; phylum Chordata; class Mammalia; order Primates; family Indriidae; genus Propithecus; species Propithecus coquereli. Next base: position 2,145,772 of record NW_012147952.1, read on the forward strand.
GGCATACATTCGTAGGCATTAGGGATACAGCAAAAGAAACAATATCCAGGCCTTCATGGAGCCCATATTCCGTGTGTATGTCTGTGTCTGTCTTTGTCTGCCTGTGTGTGTATAGGAAGATACAGACAATAAGCACAATGCATAAGTAAATTATATAGGATATTAGAAAGTAATAAATACTATGGACAAATAGAAGAGGGTAAGGGAAATGAAGAGTGCCTGAACAAAGAGATCACAGTCTTAAGTGGGTGATCATGGAGGGTCTTGTTAAGGTAGTGTCTGAACTAGGACTTGCAGGCTGTGAGGAAGTGGACTGTGGCACTATGCAAGGAAGAGTATTCCAGGCAGAAGCAACAATAAAGGTAAAGACCCTGGGGTGCAGTTGTGCCTGGTGTGTTGAAGACCATCAAGGAAGTCACAGTGGCTGGAACAGAATGAGGCAGAGGGATAGAACCAGGAGCAGTTGTAGAGATGTCACTCTGGGGGAGCAGATTAGATAGGACCTTGGAGTCTTGGAAGCCACCAGAAAGTTTTGAGCAGAGAACTGCTCAACTGCATATAACTCATGCATTTATAGTGTGTATTAGGAATAGCCTGAGATGTATTCAAGTAAAGACCTGCACTCTCCTTTCTTACCGTCTCGGTTATCAAAGGTAGAAACTGAAGCAATACTACCAACGAGAGACTTGGGCCATGGTAAGAGAAACAAATTTACCTTTACTGAGCATCTACTATGTGCCAAGCACCATGCTAGAAACTCCACTCTTTTGTCTTAATTCAGCAGCAAAATCAGTCTATCATGTTTCAAAGGCACTAAGAAGTGAGCATGTCACACTTTACAGAAACATTTTAAAGATAGTTACCAAATGATAAGCTACAATTTTTTTAAAAAGCCCCCCTACATAAAGAAAAGATAAATGTTTACAATAATGGATATCCTAATTACCCTGAATTGATCATTACACATTATATGATTGTATGAAAGTATCATACCTACCCGAGAAATATGTACATCTATTATATGTCAAGAAAAAAAAAGGTCTCCAGCCCTAGCAGACATTTGCTAAGGGCACTGTCGCTGTTTGCATCCCTGTATGCAGAAACCTCCATGAACAGGAAGGGCGCAAGGCAGAGAGAAGTGAGTTCAGTCACAGCTGAATGGTGCTGGTCATGTGTCCAGCCTCCAAGAGGGGGTCTGCTTATCCTCAGCCAGCTGTAGCCAGCAGTCACAGTGCCCTATGCCCAGCGAAGGCAAGATTAGCTCTGAAGCTGGGTTGTTTATTTCTTTATTTTTTTAAACTTTATTGAGATATAATTGATGTACAAAAAAATACGCATATTTAATGTATACATTTTGATATATTTGGACATATGTACATACCTGTCATACTACCACCGCAAGGCACTAAGCATATCCATCATCTCCCAAAATTTCCTTGTGTTCCTTTGTGGGTTTGTTTTGTTTTGTTTTATTTTGTTTTAAGAACCCTTAACATACTTTAGACTGTGCAATACCATATTGTTAACTATAGATATTATATTTATTGTACAGCAGATCTCTAGAAATTATTCGTCTTGTATAACTGAAACTGTATATAGGATTGTTCATTTCTGTGGCAAATCCTCATACTACAGAGCTCTTATGTGGGAGGAAGGGAGTTATTAGGTTGCGTTAAAACAAGCCATTGACAACAGTGGCAGGGTTGTGGGTGTGTGGCAGTGGCATACTAGGGCATACTAGGGCATGCCAGCATCAAAACCATCTTGCCTAGGTTCTTATACTTGATGCAAATAGATTTGCATTTCAGAAATTATCAGATAAAAACTTTCATGTCTTACCTAAAAGTAAATCAAGGGTCCTGGTGACAAACTTTGCAAAACCGCCAAATCACATAAGTAGATCATATCAGAAGACTCTGGAAAGAACACTGAACATCAAGAAAGAAGCCAACCATGTGGCCTTTGTAAAGAGAACACATACCTTTCCTAAGGGAATTCTAGTAGTTGGAGTGGAAAGAACTCTAGCTAGTCCAGTATCGACAAAACTCCTAAATGAGATTAATAAACCATTGTCCACAATTGTGGAGGAATTTGGGGAAAAGGGAAAGGTGCTGGAAGACTAGAGATTAGGCAAATGCTATTGCCAATTTTACTATTTTAGAGAATTTCAAGAGCTAACGAGCTTCATATTGATCAAAAGCAGTATTCTAGAATCGATTAGTTAATAGATGGGTATATGAGTCCTTGGAAAAGCAAGTGTCCTTGGAGTTTGTATGAGCTCACCAAGAATAAATCACACCACACTTAATTCCTTGTTTGATAGATTTACTAGACTCATTACTCTATTATTGCAGTTAAATCCAGATTTCAGTAAAGCCGTTGACAAAATCAAGCATGAAAGTCTTCAGAAAATGTTCAATTATTCCATTCTATAGTTGAGTACGTATAAATGGTTGGATGAACATATTCAAAAAGTGTCAATTCAGCTATTGTAGAGAATTATCAGTATTTCAATGGAGATATTTGGATAAAGGACCCTTCATACTCAGATAACCTATGATTCCAGGACTCTTACCTGATGACTATGCTATCACCACTAATCATGGTTCAACTGCCTAGAAAAAGGTGATAAATTAAAGTGATTTTATACCACGTAACTGAAATTGCCTGCACCACATGACCCCCAACATTATTATATAATCCAAAGTTATGTCATGAATGCTTTAAAAATAATAATTGAGTCGTATAATTTATCCACTGAAGTTAGTATTCAACACCTTTCCAAGACGCAACCCCACCATCTTGTTTAATCCTTATCACAATGAAGAAATATATCAACATATACTGAGATTCTAGAGCCTTAATTTTAAAATAGAAAAAGATAATCCCTATAATCAAGATCATTCTAGAATTCTCTACCCATCCATCCCCCATTCACCTCAAAATCTAACAATATTCTTGAAGCCAGAAAGGTTTGAATGTCCACACATTTGCAGATAGGCTCTAAGAGGTTCTCAGATCTGGAGTTAATAATAATTATTGCTATGTTAAAGCACCATGACTACTACACTTTATGGTCAATTTAAAAGAGATTAAAGATCACGTTTACCATGTGCAATAGTTTGTCTTTCTCTTTAGATTTATAGCCTGATCTTTATGTAAGATGCTACTATATTATTTGCATTAGCTATATATGCACTATCACAGAATAATGGACAATAATTTCCCTCTCTCCCAAAAAAGGAAACCAATTAACATTTACTGGGTGTTTGTTTGCTAAAGGAGCACCACCTTACTAGAGCCTTCCTTCAAGAAGGTCAGAACTCACCTCCATCAGCAAGTATCCCCTTATGTCTGCTTTGAAATCCTTTTTCTTTTTTCTTTCTTTCTTTCTTTTTCTTTCTTTTTTTTTTTTTTAAAGCTGTTGTTGCTCTAGGTTATCTTATGGGAGAGCAAGGGGTATGGATGTTGCTGTCGCATGACTGGTCTAGCAGATCTAACATAGGTCAAGTTCAATCAGATAATTTGCAGTGCCTCAACTGGCCAAAGCCCTTAGACGTACACAGGGCTTCCCTAGTTTTGAGAAGGAACATTGCTAACTCACATCTCTGATGAAAGTTCACCCAGATGCCCGTAGCAAACAACTGTGCCCTTGGCTTAACTACAGAGGTACCTCTCTGGCAGATTTGTAGAATTTTAGTAAAGGTATCAAACCCTAATGTGTTATGACAAGAAGATTTCCTCTACCAGTCGTAAGAGTAGAAATGTCTGGGAACTGTTATTCAGTGGGGAGCAAAGCTCCTCCAACTAAAAAGCAATTTGCAGACTGACACATGCTACAGCAATTTTTATCATGCATGTACCTTGTACCTTGAATGGAACCTGTCTTTATTTTTAAAAAGACAGTATATCTTATATCCTGGCTTGTCTAGATTTTGAAACAGAACAGCAGTAGTAGAAAATATTTGTTTACTGAGGCTCATCTGCTCTGGATTAAAGTATCCAGGTTGGGGTTTTTTTCTGTTTAAACAAGAAAAAAGTGTAGTACCCCAACAAATTCTATTGATTATCAGTCATGATCGCTAAGCTCGTAAAGTGGAACCATGTGAACACAGTCCCTGTAAAGTTATAATGGGAAGAATAGACATATGGACATCCCAGGGGAGGGGGGGGCATGTTTTTCCCATTTGCCTACCCCAGAACTTTCCATATTGAGTAAAATTTTCCACCCTTGTTCATCTCCAAAAATGAAAATAAAGATTGTAAAATAGCTTTCTGAGCATGGTGCAAGCAGAAGAGTAGGGTACGGCTGAGTGGTATAATCGACTTTTTGATGCGAGGACTGCTGGGAAGCTGTGTGGGGCCAGCTGAGCACACGGGAAGCTAAGGAGTGGCCATAAAAATGCTGGAAACTTCCCTGTCCTCAGCTGCATTGAGGTGAATGCATCAGACTTCTGTGCTTTTTTAAAAAGTAAAATAAGGCTATCAAAAAGAGGAGTGGCGGAATGTTTCCTCCAGTTTGTCAGTGTCTGCGGCAATAGACAGGAAACCTGGCTGTCTTCAACAGAAAGGGTGTGGGAATAACCAGGAGATTGGAAGAGATGCTTTTGCAAGGAGCCTGAGAGAAAATTTTGGCACATACCCTCCCCAATCTAATCTGCAATGCAATGCTTTAGAAGAGCCAGGCACCACATTAGAATCCTGTTAAACTAAATATTGCACTGTTTTCTTCTCTTGGTAAACTTCGTGTCTTATGAGAAAAACGATATCCTCTTTATATGAATTTGTTCTCCTAGTAATAACGATAGATTTACAGGTATTTATCCATACCATTTTTGTTACCCAGGTAGACATTTTCAAGGCAGCTCACTAAGGTTAGGTGGCCAACCCATGATCATTCATTCATTTAATAAATTTTAATTAAGCAGCTACTATGTGTGAGGCACAGTGTTTGGCACAGCTACAATAAAAATATTGCCTCTACTCCAGACTCCCACTTGTTGAAAATGCACCAAGGTGCTTTCCCAGGTCTTCCTGGGATCCCAACCCCACAGCTCCTAGAGCAGTGATTCTCAGCCTTTCCGATGTTCCAATACTATACAATTATTAGATATTGTGACTCGCCATCATTTCTAAAAGTATTATGAGTTTGTTTGTCATATAAATTCAATTAAAAATAATTTGTTTTAGAGCTTTACAGTAGCCTTCTCGATAACTAGAAACATTCTCAAATACTGAAATCTAAATAATCACTCTGCAAGTGTCTTTTATGGGTCCCTTTAACATTCGTCATGTCTATTGACTCAAATGAGTCAAAGCAATTATTCTGACACTTGAAATTTTACCTTTAACGTTTCCTGGGAAACATAGCTTATACTCACCCCTACCCCTCCCATGGGGCCATTTAAAAAGAAAGTAATCTGGAAAACAGCCATGAATACACAGAATTACCCAGGGGCTTCATGGTTTCTCATTTCTCTACTGGCATTGAACCCAACGGCTGTCACCATTACCTCTGTAGGAACTTGGTTCTTTCATGGCAACTTGAGTGGCATTGAGCTTTGATGGAAGGTCATAACATCTTTGTTGGGAATGATACGCAAATTTTTCCAACAGGTTATGTCTCAAGTTTTTATTCTAAAAGAAGTAAACCTGCAAGACCCATTTCTTTGTAAATCAAATATTAAGAGATGATGAAAATGAATTACCCGCTCCTTTTGTCTTGGTTGACAATTCTTCTGGGGTAAGGTTGATTATTTTTATGATTCCTCACAGAGAATGTCAGATCTGTCTGATTAAGTGAAAACTAGCATAAGAAGATTGTATCAAGAATATTATTCATAGGAAATCATTCCTTTTAGAGGCTAAAGAAAGTTTGTCTTACATAGAAGGAAATTCAGACACTTTATGTTGGTTGTCTTATTTTGAGTACGAAAAATCACATTTTGAATCCTGTATGAAAACTCCTATATTTTAGAGGAGCCATTAATCTCAAAGAGGGTAAATTAACATGGCCATGTGATGTGGGTGGTCAGAAAAAATTTTGACTTAGGTCTTCCCCAGAAACTAAAGCCCAAACTCCAAAGCAATAGGACTCAAACCCCTAGTTGTCAGTGATTTTCCTCTTAACAAAGAGGGACATACAGGTTGTCACCCAGGTTGTCACCTGGGGATCCCATGAGAACACACACACACATATACACTCTTACACACACACATAAGCCTCAGCTCCACACTTTCTGATTCAGTAGGTTTGAGGTGGAGCCACAGAGTGATGAAAATGTTCATCCTAAGTTGAGAACCACCACGCAATATGCTACTCTGACTTCATCTGAACCGGGAAACGACACGAATGCTGGCCATGACATCTGATTAACAATTTAGAAGCATGCCATGTAGAACATGATTTTTTTTAATGGGACCTTTTGAAGAAGAAAAATACAGCATGCAGTCATATGGATTCTTTAAGAAAATACAGAAGTGAGGAGGACCAGGGTTAGGGAGAACATTAATCAATGGTTAAATTATTCTTTATCATGAACAGTATAATGAGTTCAATTTCCCAACCACTGAGGAAAAATATATATATATATATGTGTGTGTGTGTGTGTGTGTGTGTGTGTGTATACACCTACCCATAATAGGCATAATGCATTTATTTAATGTTTAATTATGTATATTGAAACTATTAGTCTTTTTAAAGAATGGAAAAAGGACTTTAGGAGCTTTTCTCTTACGTACAAAATAATCTATATTAATCCCCAAAGGGTTTATAAAGGGTTACAGTTAAGAAAGTTTTTGTATCTACTCCAGAAAATATAGTTACTTACTAGAAAATTCAGTGAGATCTTTACTAGGTGGGTTGGACAAATTCCAAACTCCAGAGAAGAGAGTAGGACATTACAGGAAAAAAAAATTATTTTAAAACAGTGTACCTGAGTCACAAAACTTAATAGTTTCAATAGGGACAATGGGTTGAGTTCCAAAAGTTCATTTCTTAGCAAGTCTATTAAATTATAACAAGATTGTTTGTAAATTATAATAAAGTACCCAATGAGAGTTTGTAAAGAAAGTCACAATGCAAGTGAAATGTCACATAGTTACCCTGAAAAAATACTTGAAAACAATACTTCTATAATTATTTAACAGTGTTTAAACCAAGTCTTTAAATCAGATGCCTATAGTGGGCGTAAATGCATTGTTGGAAATGTCAGACAGAAAGTAAGTTTTAACTTCATAGGTGTGCTGTACTCTAAAGGCACCCTACATAGATTATTTATTCAGTAAACTGTACTGATGATGATCTCCACTAAATGTTCAGAGGAAGATTATCGAAGAGACTCACAAAGAAATGCCTAGGTATTTTTTAAAAACCCTTTAAAGTAGTGGTTCTGAAACCTCAATGAATAAGCAACTGAGGAGCCTGTTTAGAACGCAGATTGCACGCTCTAATTGCAGAGATTCAGACTCAGAAGGAGGGTCTGTATTTTTAACAAATACACAGTACGAGGCAGTAAAAGTTTGTTCATAACTGTTCTGCTTTTTGCTTGTTGTTCCAGTATAATTTTTAATGACAACCACTTCCACTCTCAGTGTACTGATTTGGGTGATAAATTATGGTCAGCCGAAGTTTAGAGTACCCAGAATTCCCTGAAGTCTCCCGAGTTGTAAAAAATGATGCTGCTAAAATTCTTAGGACACCCCCGCCCCCAGAGCCACTGGTGCCTTTGCTGTGTGGTGGTCATGGAGCCATCTCTCAAAAGCTCGCAGAAAACTCAAGTATTGTAGAAACCACTGCAAAAGCAGTCTCTGTTGGTATTCTCTTGTTAGAGAATTCTCACAGTCCTGTTATTTATTGTCCACCAAGTTCTTAATTACCATATTCTGGTATTATAGTCATCTTAGGAGGCCATTCCAAGCAAAATGGAAAGCCAGAATAAGGGATCCAACATAGAAAGCAGAACATATTTGGATAATGATGGTAAGTGGGCAGAGCAGTCCTGGAGTAGAAGGAAAAGAGAATCTAAGTGTAAAGTGGCCCACTTTGGGACCCAGGATGATGGGGAAAAGAATTGGAATTACACCACTTCTGTGACAGGGATTACTGGGGAAAAAAAGTTATAAAAAAATGAGGTTCAGTTAGAGATGAAACTGTTAACTGTTTTTTGGTTAATGATGAGAACACATATGAAACTACTTGGTAAGCAATAAAGGCTTATGAACCATTAGGGGCTCAATAAAAATAGAACTGAGAGAAGAGACAGAAAAAGAAAAGGCAAAAAAAAAAAGGAGAGAAGAGGAGGTATAGCAGGTGAGAGCAGGCTGTGGCTGCATCCAGACAGGCCTTGGAAGTAGGAGGAAGAGGAGGACCAGAGCCTGAAAATGATGGCTTTGCTAGAGGGTGGGGTTGGAGGGAAAATATTTCTAAAACTAATTTTGAGATTAAATGAACTTCCTAGGAAATATTTTCATCTTATAATTGACACTGCCTCTATTCTAAAAAATGAGGCAGCATCTATCCTGTCTACACTGCCAAAATCCTGTCAGTCTTGTCCCTACTACCAAACAGAGCAAGGTGGGAATATTTTCCTTTGATATCTTGTTCGTCTTCAATGATAATTAAAAAGTTGAGGCCGGGTGCGGTGGCTCACGCCTGTAATCCTAGCACTCTGGGAGGCCGAGGCGGGTGGATCGCTCAAGGTCAGGAGTTCGAGACCAGCCTGAGCAAGA
>NW_012147952.1:2156136-2164484 GCF_000956105.1 Propithecus coquereli
ATATATTTCATTCTAGGCTATTTCTTTTACTCCCGTGATATGCCTATCTACCTTATGATGTTGCATATCATCTTAACTATTACACTTTATATTTTGACTAAAAATAAATTTTCAAAACAGTTTCTATCTAGTCAGAATAAGTGATTTTACTTCATTTGGAGAAGAAATTCTGACCAACCTTCATCTGCAAAATAGGTTAGTTTAAGGTTCTAACCAATCAAGTGAAGACTTTTCATAAGAGTGAGTTTTAGGTACTTTTTTAAGAGAAGAAGGTCACTTAAAGGATGTAATGTTCTAAGCCCACATCATTAAGAGAATAAAGGCTTAGCGGTGCCTTTTCTGTTAATTATTTCCAATAACCTTTCATGCTGTGACACTAATGGAGATAGAGGCTTTTTCTTTTCCTAAATGATTAGCACATACGATGAACCATGACAAGTAATTATCATGACCCTTGAAATTTTAATGTATAGGAACATTGCTACAGTGTTATTTTTAGACAGAGCTCCTCAATTGTTTTCTCCTAATCTTTTCAGTGACATATCTTGAAAATTCTTAGCTTTCAAGTTAGTTCTACACTAACTAGTTAGTGCAGGCTGTGTCTTACCAGTTAGTGCAGGTCATCTCCTTCCTCACTTTCATCTGCACAGATGAAGAATCATAGTCAGAAGTGGGTTCAAATTTACTAGTAGCTAAGCCAAAACTTGAGTCCACATCTCCTGAATATCATTTCAATATTCTTTTAACCCTGCCCTCACAAGTTCCGTATCTTTCCATGCTATGATTTCATTGCTTCATTGAAGCAGTGTCACAGAAGTTTGTCATCATTCAGGAGATAGATGTGTATTTGCTTGTATTGGAAAATAAAAATGCCACACAGTGCAGTCTGAACCAGCAATATTAATAGAAGTACTCAATAAGCAAAGATGTTTTCTTCCACAAGTGCCCTACCAAGTATGTATGTGAGTTCAACATTTCTACTATCAAAAATTTGCATTTTTTTGCAAATTAAAATCACTATGAGATATCACCTCTTACCTGTAAGGATGGCTATTATCAAAAAGACAAGACATAACAAATGTTGGCAAGAGTGTGGAGAAAAGGGAACCTTACTACACTGTTGGTGGAAATGTAGATTGGTATAGCCATTGTGGAAAACAGTACAGAGATTGCTAAAGAAATTATAAATAGAGCTCCCAGATAACCAGCAATCCCTCTTCTGGTATATATCCAAAGGATATGGAATCACTACCTCATAAAGAAATCTGCACTCTTATGTTCACTGCAGCATTATTCACAATAGCCAAGATATGGAAACAACCTAAATGCCCACTGACAGACAAATGGATAAAGAAAATATGGTGTATATATACAAAAGAATATTTTTTAGCCTTAAGAAATAAGATCCTACCATTTGCCACAACATTGATGGACCTGGAGGGCATTATGCTAAGTTAAATAAGCGAGACACAGAAAGAAAAATATTGCATGTTGTTACTTATATGTGGAATAAAAAAAAAAAAAAAAAGAACTCAAATTACCAAGCCAGAGAATAAAACAGTGGTTACCACAAGTGGGGAGGGGAAGGACATAGGGAGGTGTATGCCAAAGGATACAAAACAGCAGATATGTAGGATGACCAAATTTAGAGACCCAATGTACAACATGAGGACTAAAGTTAACAATATTGTTTTAGTAATTTTATTTGAACAAGTAGATCTTAGCTGCTCTTGTCACACAAAAAAAGTAACTATGTGAGATGACAGATATGTCCATCTGCATCACTATTGTAAGCACTTTACTATCTATATGTTCCCATAACATCATGTTGTAAACCTCAAATATACACAATAAAATGTATTTTTTAAAAAAAAGAATTTGCATTTTCATCTTTATTTTCCCCTAGACATTTAAAAATATGTGAAAAAATATACTTTATCCACAGGCAGATTTTCTATATCCATTTAACTATGTCTCCAGAGAACATTTATCAACAGAAGCTAAACATATGGACTTTCTAAAATTAAGAAAACTTTTTTGGAACTCAAAGAGACTTTTGAATAGGGCTGGATGCAACAAGCCATAGTGAATTATTCAAAAACAGGGGATCAAAGGAATAGAGGAAACAATTTTGTGCTGTAGAAGCAAAGCTCTGTAAATTGATATGTGGCGATATTCAGGATGGTTTAATTTGGTGGCCTGGAAGAGAATCAAATGAATTGAAGAAATTCATATAAATATTTCTCTCTTCTGTTTTAAAATTAAAGATATCTGCTAATTTGAATATGCCACCTGTGTTTTACTCCAATGTTCAACAGTTTCTTTTTATAAATTGAGAAAAATGCATTTAATTTCACAAATATTCCCCATTCTCCAGAATTAAAAATATGTGCATGTAATTTAATATTCTTATGAAATTGAATATCTAAAATAGAAAAAGCCTAACACAAACCTTCCTTTATGATCATCCTTGAGATATTTTAAATCCTCAGACATTTTAAAATTGAAACAATAACATTTCCGTGGGGAGATTTTCAAACAAAAGGTAAAGCTATAGAAACATAGTCAGATCTTAAATCACTTGAAAGAAAAATGTAGGTGTAAGGGAAAAAGTTACAGGTAATAAGATTTAATGGTTGTGAGAAATAGACAAAAACTAATAGTGTTCTCTAGAGAAAACAGCTTTAGGGCAGACAGAAGAGAAATGAGGTGTGATACTAAGCAGAGTTTTAAAAATAAAGAAAACAGAAACAGTAATAGAGAAAGAACAAGAATTAAAGAGAAAATTAAATCAGATGATAGTATATAAAAAGTCCCAAAACTTTTTTCTTGATCAATCTGATGGAAAATTAAGCACTAAGAGTACATTTTTCTAAAGTGAGAATAATGATCGTTGGTCAACATCAGCTTGTTTCCATGGATACGGGCTAAGGACCGGTGATAGTTGTAGCCACTACAGGTGGGGAGACAGCCTGCACTGTGGCTCTGGTCCAGAGCTGGGGCCATTAGACCCATGATGAAAGCCAACCAGTTCAAGAGGATACTTTCCAGTCTGCCCAGAACTCTTTGCATCCTAATAGAAACCCAGAGACTGGAAGCAATGATGTCCAAAGATAAGCCAAAGGGTCATCATGCACCTATTTGGAGGTTTCCTACACTAAGTAGGTTCAAAGATTTAAGATATCCTCACAGAAGGCCTTTAGGCATCAAGCTCACTTTACTGGAAAAGATAAAATGTGATCATCAATGAGAACAGTCCCAGTTTGTTTCTTGCTGTTGAATGTGACTGAATTTCTTTAATGTGGAGTTGTATCTTCAATAATAAAATGTAAGAAAATATACGAATCCTTTTGTCAAATGCAAGTCAGTTTGTTTATTTTTTTACTGAAATTGTATGGTACAAGCACATTACTGCCACCAGTTTGTGATACTCCTGAATTGCAGGAACACTATTTAACCATAAAGCCAATCTGATTATTATTTATAATAGTTTGAGAATTTGTTATGATTTTATTTATTATACATTTCTAAGAAAATGCCAATCAAATGATTGAGTTTGGAACCAGACAGCACCTTTCAGTTGATTTCTTCTATCCTCCTCATCTTACAGTTGAGAAAATAAAACCATAAAGCTTAAATCTGTTCAGTGTTACATAGTTAATGACAGAGATAGAAAGAGAACCATCTGCCATTGCATATAATATTTATTTTGAATATTATAAGAATTTACCACTGCCACCTGTGACCCATTCTCTTACCTATCATTCTTCACCTGGTTACCTATTAATGTGGAGACATTCATAAATTTAAACCCTTTCATTTATAATGACTCATAGAATGGAAAGGTTTGTGTGTATGTGAGTCTGATAAATTATTGACCACTGTGTACTTATTCTCCCACTCATGCTTCTTGACCTCTTGCCTGGACCTCCTTCTCATCTTACTCAAATACCCTTGAACTCAAAATTTGGTTGCTCTGAGTCTCTGGACAACTTCCTAAATGAGAAGCTGAAAGAGGATAAAAATGAACATGAGTAACCATTTATATATAAAGTGCTGAGCATGAATGTGACTTAACACTCACTCTATGAGCAACACTGAAAGGGGAGCAGAGATTCGTCAGCTTCCTGTCAGCTGACCACCTCAAGAAGCTGTAGATGGAAGACACACACCATGTCGGACACTCGGAAGGAGGAATGAGTGAGAGAGGCCTGAGGAAGGAAGCTCACACACAGAGCCTGTGCCCATGACTCCAGATGGGGTCATGGTGAGGTTGTGAACAGCTTCGTTAGCTACACTAAGGAGTTTTGAACTTTATCCCAATGGAAAACCCCTAAAAGTTTTAAAATGACAAGACCAGATTTATATTTTGGAAAAATCCTTCTGGCTTTAATGTAAGAAATGGAGAAAGAGTGCCATAGACAGAATGTTTGTGACCTCCGAAAATTCATGTTGAAATCCTCACCTCCAATGTGATGGTATTAGGAGGTGGGGCCCTTGGAAGGTAACTAGGTCATTAGGATGGAGCCCTCGTAAATGGGAGTAGCACCCGTATAGGAAGAGGCCAGAGAGCTAGCTGGCTGCTCTTTCCACCATATAAGGATACAACCAGATATCGGCAATCTGCAACCTGGAAGAGGGCTCTCGCCAGAACACCATCATTCTGGCACCCTGATCTCAGACTTCCACCCTCCAGAACTGTGAGAAATACATTTCTGTTGTTTATAAGCCACCAGTTTGTAGTACTCTGCTATAGCAGCCCAAACTGGCCAAGACAAGTGGGGAGGGGCTTGAGTAGTGAGTAAGACCAATGCCTAGAATGGTGCCTGACAAATAGGAGGTGATAGATGAGTAACTGCTGAGAATGTATGCAGCAGGGAAACAATTATGATGCTGTTGCAGAAATCCAGGCAGGAGGGGGTTACCAGGCCAGCATGGCAGCTGTCATCGAGTGCGCATTAGGAGTTAGTGTCCAATGCAAGTCTCCAGAACTAAGAACATCTTACGTTTTTAGGCTGTGTCTGAATCCAGAGTAAAGACAAAGTTTTCCATTTTGTTCATCAAGGTAGCATTTCACTTTTAGCAGTTTCCTTTCCTTAAAGATGTCGCACTCTCTCACCAGTAACGTTGCATTACTTCCAAGCTGGCAGTTTTGCTGATAGCCTGTGTGCTCTGGAGGGCTTGCGCATTCATTTTCTGCTTCCTCATTTGGCAGTACACATTTCTGCTCTCATTCTTCACTGCAAGGTTCAAATACGTAACCATTCTAATTACTAACAACCAAGAGAGGAAGAAATTGGAAAACAAACATGCAAGAGTAAGCAGATGCACACCTGGTGAGTTACTGCAGAGTATTTCTCTTAATTGATGGCATTATCATCCCAAATGTTGACAGGCCAAGCTTGGATAGGATCCAGTATACTCACTGTCACTGAAAATAGTTAATTATTTGGGGGAAATTATGTGTTCTGGCAACACAGGGCTATACACATTCAGGCAAATCAGAAAAACTTAATGGGTATATTAATCCATAACTTTATTGTAAGCATGAATTGATTAGATCTATTTACTAAGTGTATAGCTACTTCTACTAAACAATAAAGCTTTCTACCTCCTATTAATCCAGAGTCCTTCTTGCTTGATTTCAGAGCTGTTTGTGATTTCCCAGCACTGGCAGCTACTGTTTTCCTTTTTGTAGCCTTGAGCAATGCAGATACTCAGGCTTCATCATCATACTGATTTGGGTTTAAATTCAAGTCTTGGGACATTAAAGCCTGGTGACCACGTGCAAATTGTCAAATTTTTCTGAGTGTGACATTCTTCTCTTATAAGTAATAATCACAATCTCAAAGAAGTGCTTGAGGGATTTAATTAGATTGTTTATGTCTTTTAAAAGTCTAGCACAATGTCAGACACATAAAAGGAATGAATCTTCATGGCCATTCTAGCAAATGAAAAAGTTCTCCAAAGTTATCTTTTGTTGTATTTAAAAACATTAGCTAGGCTAAAAATATTTAATAGAAGCTCAGAGATAATCACACTGGTGTTACTTGAATTCTATATTACTACTTGGAAGATTTCATTAACTTCTTTAAAAATGACACATACTTTTTGCATTCTTCATTCATGATGTATATGTTAAGCCTAAATTAATTTAGGTAAAAATACTAACTTGAAATGTTAAGGGTATTAGCTGTAATCTAAAGTTTCAGGTATATCTTCCTACTTCCTATTATCTCACCACCAGTAGATTTCAGTTAGATTTTAATCAATGACATTTTTGATGCTGAACAAGCCTAGGAAACTCTCAAGTTAAACCCTGTGATAAAATTATGAAAATTCAGACCAAAAATAAGTCTTCACGGCCACTAGACAATCATGAGAGTTTAAAGTAATAAGTGGCACCATGTTAATGTCATTATTCCCTAGAGCAGTGGTTCCCATTTGTGTCCTGGGGACCACGGAGAGACTTGGAGTCACTGTAAGGGGTGTGTGAGTCCATGGATCTACTAAGCATTATCTACAGGAAATCAGTATTATGTATCCCACATACGTGTGCCGCTGTTTTTAAAAGTATACAGACACTATTGTGATTAGAAAAATAAGAATTCATTCAAAGGCATTACTGAGTTTGAGTAGTGTTTTGCTACATGTGCTCTCAACCAACAGTTGTATAAAGTCTGCCTGCTGTCACGTGAAACCTTTGGACATTTGAAACACTGCACGGGAAAAGAAATATCTTTTCTTCCCATCTTAGATTCATGACTGAGGCCCCGCTATGACAGATTAAGAAGGAAAGCATATAAATTTATTTAAGTTTTCATAACATGGGAGCCTTCATAAAGAAAAAGACCCCTAAAAAACAGATAAACTTGTATATTTTTATGTTTAGGTTTGATGAAGAGTCATAGAGAAATACGATTGGAAGACAAAAGCGTATGATCTAATGGTAATAAACTGGGGAGACTTGACAAGGGGTGTTTGTTTGGATTCTTCTATGTCCTTGTGTCCTCAGAAATAAGGATGTTCCTTTCCTCCAGGTATAGGGAGGGCATCTCTGGAATGAAGGTCTTACAGCCTGCTTCATGAGAGAAGGGACAGGGAAAAGTGAGAGAGATCTTCCTGCTTCCGTTGTTTTGTCAAATGCCAAGTTGACATATTTGAGGTAGAATGCCCTGAACCCCCTCGATGGAGTCCTTGTTCTTGAAGTTCAGAAGCTGGGAGTTATTCACATGGGTACAGCAACTTGGAATAGAGAAACTATGGCATGTACAGATGGCATTTGGAGAGATTGCTAACTCAGTCCAAGCTGGGGAAGAAAGTAATGAGGAACTTCATAAAAGAGAATAATAAAGGTACTAGGGAAAAGCTAGGAAGGACACATGAGTACAGGAAAGAGAAACAAGATGGTTTTTAGCCTGCAAATATATTAATTTATTAAATTACCAGAAGGAGGTGCTTCGGGGCTTGCATTATCAAGGCTGTCTTTCAGGATGAGGCCACTCTGTGAGCTCAGCCTCTCCGGTGCTAATAAGGAGGGTTGGGGTGGGAGAGAGAGCTGGTCTCACACTTTGAGGTACCAGCTTCCGACTGCACAGCTGCCATGCCACAAGGCTGTCTTCCCCATTTTAACACATTAATTGCCGTGTGAGTTGTATTTAACTCACACTACTAGTTTTGAGCCCGGAGCCTCTTGAAACATATGTAACTCACACGTCTCTTCACCTTGGGCACCATGAGAACTCCTTTTCAAGTTGCATGGAACTCACACACAGAAAACAATAAAAAATAAGAAATTTTTTATTCAATTAGAAAGGATAGTTTTGTTTTTGAAGTTTTTATTCTATTTCATAACAAAATACTGTGGCCCCAAGGAAAAAAATTTTTTTTCTAGTGTGGCAATGTGTTCAATGTGAAAATACAAATGTAAATATAAACATAGAAAAAGCAGGAAAAAAAAAGTAAAATAAAACAGGAAAACTCTCATTGCTTTGATAAAAGTAGCATTAAGACCTTAAAGAGCTGAAGGGTAAATCTTGGTTTCCTTACTAAGAAGTGTAACCTGTGAGGCTAAGTTGATGGGAGGCTTTGCAGTCATTGGTGGCCCTGAGAGAGCAATTGGCTGAATCTTTACACCCAGGCCTCACGCCAGGGACTTGGGAGGTTACATGTTTATATACCTGCGGTGGAGGGAAGAGCTTTTGGATGAATGCAAGCTCAGCAGGTCTCCTAGTCAAAGGAACATGTAAAATCCAGATGAAATAAACACTCCTGGCTATCTGTGGCTCTCTCTCTTCCCCTCTCAGTAGAGAAGATTGTCTTTTCTATGGCTCTGCATTAAAAAAAAA
>NW_012147952.1:2165359-2198764 GCF_000956105.1 Propithecus coquereli
TTGGTTATTATCCCTGTTAGATAATCTTGGGGAATTGAGACATCACTATAAAATTGGTCTTTTGGAGAAAATACATTTTTAATGTTAAATTATTAAAACTGAGCTCTTTTACACAAGTCAGAAAACTACAGTGACAGTGCAGAATCATTGGTAGTTTCTATGGCAGCAATTTCTCATTTTATGTCTTTTTCCCAGTCACTTTATTATTTACACAGGATTAGGAATGGGTCTTAATTCCTAATACAAAGCAGAAATAATTCCATTTTCACCCCAAGAATTACATTATCATAACCCGATAACTACCAGATACTGTGTCTTCCTTGAAATATTTAAGATGCAATTGATATTAGCTCCTGCTCTCTTAGACCTTTCAGGGGATAAACCAGGAAGAAATCTAAGTGAACCAGAGAGGAATAAAAAATAGGGACTGCGCCGATGATAAAGAGAAGCAGGATGACTGTGCGATGTCAGCTCTCTCCCCCTTACACACAGCTGCGCGGATTCCACTGCGTCCTGAGCACCGTCGGAGGAGAAGAGCGTGTTTGTATGCAGCTTGAGTATTCCACCCATGGATCTTAGCTGCAAACCTTCCCAAATAGGAAAGGGAAAACATTTCCCTGCTGTCACTTACACTGAGGTAGAAGTGAATTCTTCTCTTTCATCTCTCACCCTTAAGTAAGTCCAAAAAGTTTTCCTGTATAACCATAGTCCCCTGAAACATTCGATTTAATAATTGCTTTTATTCACCAAAAAAGGTTGACCTTAATAATTATATTAATAAACAGATTGAAAGAATGTTCTAGCTTTATTTCATTCAAACTTGAAAACGTGGAAGAAAAACGTAACTTCTCTATATCCTAGTTGTCTGATCTAGGGGAATGCAGCTTTTCAGCATACAGTTGGCCAGCTCTAGGGGTCACACAGCGGCTGCAAAGGGCCAGGAGAAATGAGCAGCATTGACATTAGGCAGGGGCCTCCCACTGTGCCCCAGTGAGGGTGCATTTCCCAGGCAACTGAGAGTGAGAATTACCATTCCAAGACAAGCTGGGGCACCTCCATAGGGGTTGGAAAGACTAGTGATCTGGAGGAGGGAACAGGAGGGAGTGTCCCAATATAGCTCAGCGAGTATAGGGAAAGAATCCACACCCCTCTGCTTGCTGGACCATTTCTGCCTCTGGAAACTGATGTTTCCCAAGGAGAAATGGTGCCTCTAAGATGCATCTTCAAGTGTCAGAAGTTTCAACTTCTACAGTCAGTTACAGGACAGATTTGAGAAGCAATAGGCAGACCCTGTACTGAAGTACCTCCCTACAGAGATGCTAACGTTTCTTCCACGTGAGTTTATTTCCTTGTCCTCTTTCTGCACCGTGAACATATTCCCTGGCCATGGGAATGAGGCTTCAGTGTTCTTATACTTCCACGGGAATGAGTTCTGTGTCTGGGAAGAGGGGCTGGGCAACTCAGGAGAGTCCCAGGGCACTGAAAGGGAGAGCTGGTGCAGAAAGAAGGTGGGGAAAGGAGGGACAGTCCTCAAAATTGCCTTGCAGTTGTAACCTAGGGACACCTCTGCTGCTGCTTATCTCCCACGGCATGTGGCAGAAATAAATTAGACTGAGTAAATCTTGAGAAAGCATGAGGCTAGAAAAAAAAATACCAATACTTATTTCACCCTTACTTTCTCTTTTATGTTGTAAATTTGAAATATTTTTAAAAGAATGAATATAATAAGACTGAGAGACATGAAAAAGCTTTTTGTTAAACTGGGCACATCGAGGACCTGCAGAGAACTTAATCTGGTACATATTTTGAGAGATGTCAGAGCTCCATTTTCATAAGATGTTTTGCCCTGGGAAGGAAGGATGTACCCAGGAAGCCTGCTGTCCACTCCTTCTCACCTCACCCCTCAAGTGACTGTTAATATTAGGGATCAGTTACCATACCCTGGGTGGGTCAAGATTTCTCGGCTTTAACACTGTTGACATTGGGGCCAGGTGATTCTTCATTGTGGGGCTGCCCTGTGCGTTGTAGGATGTTTAGCAGCATCACCACCCTCTGCCCACTAGATGCAATAGCACTGCCCACTCCTGAATTGTGACAACCAAAAATGTCCCCAGACATTGCCAAATGTTCCTGGGGAAGGTATGTGGGGCCAGGGGGATGAACTATATCCAGTTGAGAACCACTGATATAGATTAGACTTTCAAAACTGGGTCGCCTATGTCATTGTGTCCATGAAAAAGTGGCATCTTAAGAACTGCTCTCTCCCCTTCTTGAAGATTCCGCATTAGTATTATATTTCAGAATCTCTGAGATGTCCGGCATGACTTTGTTTAAACTCATACCAAATTTCCTTAAGCATGAGACTCCTGTTTCTCACTAACATCAGTGAGTATTTTGTGGAACTCTTTGTCCTTGAAACATTCTTTGGATGGGCTTTGGCTGACAGAGCCTAGCACAGTGGACCATTTATTTTATTGTTTTAATGGCTCACATGCTCAAAAGTCTCTGAACATGAAGGGAACCATTCTTGAGAATGTGTCTCAAGGTCATGAATGAGAGGTCTTTATATGAAGAGAGGCAAATTTTATTTCTCCCAGGACCCTGAGAATTCTGAGGAGAGCCAGCAATAGAGAAGGGAATACGACGGAGCTGACAGTAAAGTTCCTAATCAGAATTTCAAAGGAAACTGAGTGCTGGCTGCTACATTCCTTTTCCCTCCATAAAATCAAGCCAAACTAAACAAATTAATACAGTGAGAGGGAGATAAGTGACAATACCTGGCCTAGACAGCTACCAAATAAAACTTTCAGGTCTTACTTACTAGGAACCCCTATGCTGTATGTAGTTCCATCACACTATAATATGTTATGGAGAAAGGACAAGAGTCATGCAAACAAGCTCAAGTAAACAAATGGCAAGTATTGAAAAGAAAAGCTGTATGAAGTCCAGATTTATAGAGACTAGAGCTGGGAACAGGGAAGATTTCAGGGGCTGAAGTGCTCTCTCTTTTCTTGCCCCCTCCCCTCCTCGTCTTTCCCCTCCTTTCTTCTCTCTCCCTTCATATTTCTCTCTTCTCTCCTCTCCATAGACAGGCTTCTGTTTCCTGATGGCTTCAGTTCTTGTAATTTCAGTTAGCACAGGG
Organism: Propithecus coquereli; assembly: GCF_000956105.1. Classification (NCBI taxonomy): domain Eukaryota; kingdom Metazoa; phylum Chordata; class Mammalia; order Primates; family Indriidae; genus Propithecus; species Propithecus coquereli. The sequence continues at coordinate 2,168,502 of NW_012147952.1, forward strand.
ATTTGTTCTGCCCCAGGGCTGACTTTGGCCTTGAGTCTAGATGACATTTTACCAAATGGCCTGAGTGTCCATGGCCATCCAATGGACAAGGTGGCCCTGGATTAGGTGTTTGCCCCTGGTCCAGTCATCTGAAGCCAGGGGAAGAAAGGACAGGCACAAAATCATTATAGGGTTCCCTTAACTACCCAGTCAGCTATTTGCGAGGGCCAAGGAAGCTCTTAAAGAAAGAAGTCATGGATAAGACAGAAACTCCAAAACATATTAATAGCTATTACCATCCACTGCTGTGTATAGTTTACAACAGTAGCACTGACATAAACCATAATAATAATAATTAGCATTTGCTGAGTGGTTGAGTGCTAATTATATGTGTGTCAGGCACTTTTCTAAATGGTTTCGGTCATTCACTCATTTTATTCTCAAAACAAACCCATGAGATAGATAGAATTATTTGTCCTGTTTTACAGATAAGGAAACAGAGGACAAGAGAAATGCAATTCCCAAAATCAAGCCACTGATAAATGGTGGAGCCAGGGTTCAAACCTGGAAATCTGGCCCAGAGCTACTGAACTTCCACTCTGAAAAATAAAAGTAATAGTAATCAGAATGGAAAAATATAACTTCAGGCAATCAGATGCCTAGATTTTGGCAAACTGTCTTGGGTGGGCTTGTATTTCAGAAAAAGTGTCAGCCAGTATTAAAGGAAACCTGCCTGTGGCTGTAGATCATTCATGTAGTTTGTGTCTGAATTTCCATGCCCAAGATGGCTGTGTTCTCTGAGAGCTCACTAGTAATTTACTCTGCTTAGAGTTTGTCTACTGTTTGGAGCCAACAGGCTAAGCCCAGCAACTGTCCACCACAATCCAGAGCTGGGTCCCGTCTGCTCAGTGAACACATCTTGTGACAGCATTACCTCTACCTCTACAATATAAGAAAAGGGATCCTGCCTCTCTCCTCACTTCCAGCAAGCCTGTGCTCCTGTGTTATGAGGTGTGTACCTCTTTCTTTGATTGGTAAGTCAAAAAAATTGTTCAATCCCTTTAAATATAACAGCATTCTGAACCAGGATGTTGGAGTCCACACCTGAGATGATCTGCGACCTTATGCAGATCACTTATATTCCCCATAGCTTGCTCTGTTATTAATAGGATGGCCATTAGAGCTATTTCCTGAAGACTTCCTCCATCCGGTCTTATTTCAGAATCAGGAAACTCTAACCTTTAAAATTTTCATGACATTTATTTCAGTGAAGAAAAAGCCTGATGTTCTTTTTTTTTGTTCTATATCTTTTGCTCAGAATAATGTTAATGGTCCCAACCGCTCACCCAATTCCAATCTGTCTTTTAGAAATATTTTTCTTACTAAATCTTAGTCAATCCTTTTTATGTTTGTATTTAGTCTGATTTTTTAAGTATAGCGGTTTCACTACACACTAAAATTTGGATAGATCAACTATCTTTAACTAGTGAGTCAAGGGTTTCTGCTTGCTACCATAGTATTTATCTGGCTCCAACAGAAGTAATCCAGCAGAATGCAATTTGAGTTGCATTCAATTGGAAACAAAATTTACCTTAAATGGCCTTCTTTATGTGTTTGATTAAACTCAACAGACATTTATTGGAACACCTAAAACATGAAAAAACACAATAACCTTGCCCTAGTGGACTCGAAGAATAGTGAAACACAGCCCTGCCATGAAGGAGCTTATTGTCTGGTTGGAATGAGGGGATAGAGAAGGAGAGAGACTTGAGCAAGCGTTAGAGTAAGCAGCCCCAGTTTGATATTAAGACTGACTTCCTAACATAGGAAATATTATATGTTATAAATCAATATAACAATGCTGCTTGAGTTGAAAGGAAATAGCAATAATATTTGATTAGAAATGTACAGGAAAGCCTTCATTGGAGGACACTGTGCAGGAAGTATGATTAGAAGGACCAAATGGTCAAATACATGGACAAAGACGCAGAAATAGGAACACACATCACAAGTTTAGAGAATGAAGTGAAGGCGGATTGGACTCAACAGCATGGTAAGTGTGGGAGAAGAATAGGAGATGAGCCAGTTGACATGGTGCATTTCTGGAGAGCCTGAGTGTGTAGTGAATGGCAAAGAGCAAGACAGTGGAGCCAGGAATATCAGAGTTTGAATCCTGCCTCTGATACTTACTAACTATATGACCTCACCAGCGTAAGAGAATCTCTTTGAGCTTCAATTTCGTCCTCCAGAAAATGGAGGAAAAAAGAATCTACTTCACTGGGTTGTTGTAAGAATTACATGAGCTAAATCATGTTACATTCTTAAATATTCATAGTAAGTACTCAAAATTTGTTAGCCAATCTTTCGTTCTAGAGAGTCTTGAATTGAACATTTTGACAGAAAATTTCCCAATGGACCAAATCAAAATTGAGTATCAATAATTCCTAACTCATTGAATCACTGAACCTAAACCTAACTCGACTTTATGACCTGAATGTAGTAACTTCATCAGTTAGGGATATAAAGAAAAATTTTAAGGCATATTCACTCAGCTTGAAACTCTTGATAGTGTTAAAAGGATGTTCCTCCAAAAGAGTGGGATGGGGAAGAGACAGGGCCAGGAAAATCCATATGCTTATAGTTCTAAGCAATGGCAATGATATGTAACTAGCAATTCACTCAAAAGATAACAGAGACGCCAGCCCCAGTTCTGTATTAAGACTGATTTCATATTTGTGGCCACATTTTATGAATAAACTTCCTAAGGAATCTAAACATATAGCAAACACTTAGTCAATTCTAGTGGATTATTTAATAGAGGAGCATATCCTATTTCTGTCTGTGCTCTAGTTACCTATTATATAATACTCTACTTTTTGTACAATCTTTATTTTTTTAATTGACAGATATAATTGTATGTATTTATAGTGTACAAGATGTTTTGATATATGCGTATACCATGGAATGACTAAGGTAATATAATTAACATATCCATTACCTCATATAGTTCTTTTTGTGGTAAGAAAATTTAAAATTGGTTCTCTTAGTAACTGTCAAGTATTCAATACATTGTTTATTGACTATAGTCACCATGATACACAGTGTTTCTCCTGAACGTATTCCACCTGTCTAACTAACATTTTTGTATCCTCTGACTAACATCTCCTCAAACCCCACCTCCCTACTACCACCAGGCCTTGGTAACCATAATTCTACTCTCTGTTTCTATGTGTTCAACATTTTTAGATTCCATATAAAAGTGAGATCATGTGGTATTTGTCTTTCTGTACCTGGCTTATTTCACTTAGAATAATGTTCTCCAAGTTCACCCACATTGTCACAAATGACTGGAGTTCCTTCTTTTTCAAGGCTGAATAGTATTCCATTGTGTAAATATACTGTATTTTCTTTATTCATTCATCCACTGGTGGACACTTAGGTTGATTCCATATCTTGGCCATTGTGAATAATACTGCAGTGAATATGAGTGCAGTTACCTCTTCAACATGCTGGTTTCATTGTCCTTAGGTATATACTCAGAAGTGGAATTTCTGAGTCAGATGGTAGCTCTACTTTTAATTTTTTGAGGAATCTCTGTACTGTTTCCCGTAATGGCTGTACTAATTTACATTTCCACCAACAGTGTACAAGGGCTCCCTTTTCTGTACATACTTGCCAACACTAGGTATCTCTTGTTTCTTTGGTAATAGCTATCATAACAGGTATGAGGTGATATCTCATACCTGGTTTTACTTTACATTTCTATGATCATTAGTGATGTTGAGCATTTCTTCATATATCTGTTAACCATTTGTATGTCTTCTTTTGAGAAATGTCTTTTCAGATCCTTTGCCCATTTTTAAATTGGGTTATTTGTTTTCTTGCTAGTGAGTTGCTTGAGTTATACAATCTTTAAATAAAAGAGAATTATAAACATGGTTTTTGTCTTTGGGGATAATTTTTAATGCAGGGGTTTCCCTTTTGGGTCAAGATGAGCTTGGAAAAAGGCATTGAAATAATTCAATCAGAGTTTACTAAATGGGAACATTTTGCCAGTACTTGATGGGCAAGATAAATAATATTCAATTGGGGAGGTTTTTATACTACATTCCATTTTCATATCTTTTTCTAAAGAATTTTTAACATGAAAACAAGTTTTCTTATAGTTCATCTTCTAGTCATTATATCCCATAACATGCTCATTTGAGAGCTACAAATCATTTCCATGACGACTTCCAATGTAGCTGAGGTAGGAACTCATGACAGATTTTTTAGTTTTTTGAGTTTAAAGAGCATATTTCAAAATAACACATTGAGCTAATCACAGGAAACTATGAAGCAGAAATAGCAATGTTTTCTGAACAGAAATTAATATTAGAACTATCAGTCAGGATTTTGGGGTCACCAAAATCCTACTTCAAGATCTTCACCTTGTGTTAAAGACTTTGGGTAAAAGTGTCTTCTTAAGTGGGTCCCCATCTCCATCCTGTCTTTCCAATCCCACAGCCTAATTGTCATTGACAGCACATCTCTGGCTCTGTGATTAACTCAGTGTGTTATTTTGAAATCTGCTCTTCATGCTGAAACCTCCTCTCAGGTGCCAGATCCTTGTCTTCCCTTCCAGAGCTATGCAGGATCCTTCTCGTCTCTCACCCTCCTTCCACCCTCACAATACCCGCCCCCCATCCTTCTGACCTCCCTTGTAGGTTGAGCAACTGCTGTCTTGGTTTACCCACAACTGAAGGATTTCCTGAAGATATACAATTTTCAGTACCAAACCCAGGATGATTGGTCACATAGGTGAGGAGTGGCGAGGGGAGAGGTAATGAGGGGGCCCTGGCTGTTCCTCATCTTTGTCCTTCTTTTTCTGCTTGCTGGATTGTGCAAACCTGTACTCACATCCAAGCCAAACTTTAGTTCTTTTTGTTCCCTAAAGAATTATTCATAGGGAAAAAAAAAGAGAGAGAGAGAGGGTCCTTTTACTGTCCAATTAGTTCTTCTCAAAATTTATTTATCATTTTAGGGCATGAGTCTCTGAATCTATCAACCATTTTCTAAAAAATCTCCTAAGATTTATAAACCATAAAAATGTTTATTTTTATTTGATAGTATGTAGCAGAAATAGATGGGCCTGCCATTGAAAATTCTCTCTCAGTAAAATGTTAGCACCTCATAAAAAAGAGAATAATTGAATTAATTTTTCAGAAAGATGTGTAAATAAGTATGCCCCACATTCTGGATGAGGATGTTCTCATGTAGCTTCCTGTGAATAGGTGAGAAGTGAACCGTGGCAAGATATCAATGTATGTGGAGCTTTGGAAATCTAGATGTGTTCCCAAATGGAATTCTTAAATCCAAATCTGTCGACTCAGTAAAGATGTTTATAAAAATCAGTCAAAACAGCTGTCTAGCATCTGAATCACTTAATTAAATGCTTTATACCTCAACTAGTTGCTTATGCATCTTGTAATTATATCCCTAAGAGGCCAACATCATCAGAATAGATCTACAAATAATCATTCATTCATGCATTCAACCAACCATTTCTTAATTGAGTACTCACTATGTGCCAATTGCTCTTCTAGGCATGTTCTAAGCAAAAGTCTCAGTGCCTGGCTTCATGGAGTTTATAATACACTGAGGGTATTTAACAAAAAACAAATAATCCAACAAATATATAAGTAGAACTCATGATAAGGGATTTGGAGGAAAATTGATTCAAAATCAGGGGGAAAACATGGCCTTGTTTTAATTTGAAGGTTGGCATCATCCAGGCAGGGGCGAAGGATGGTTCTGGGTAGAAAGAACAATCTGTGGGAGGGAGGAGCTCTCTTAGTTCAAAGAACCTCAGGGAGACACTGTAACTGAAGGCTTCCAGGCAAAGGGAAGCTGCTGTTGAAGGTGACAGTCATTGATCTCAGAGACCTTTGTAAGCTGAGGCAAAGGCTCTGGATTTTATATGAAATGTAATGAGATGCCATTTAAGGGTTTTACACTTAGATGTGTGGTCTAGTTGATGTTGTATAAAGATTACTCTATCTCCCTCGGTGAAAACAGACATGGGAATGCAAGAAAAATAGCAGGGAGCCAGAAGAGGCTGCGTCTCTGCAACGTGGTGGATCCAGGAATTGTCTGCGGTTGGGAAGTGGGGATTGAGAGCAGAGGAAGGGTCTGCTTGCTCTTTCCTTTGCCCTCAGGGATCCACTTTCATTCACCCCGTGGACTGCCAGAGAAGATGATAAACTTCTCTGCATCAAAAATTTTACTGGTTTGGGACACAGAACTGGCTAGAAAAAATTAATTAGCATTACTGCTACAAGAAATTATCAGCTCATGAAAAGCTACGCTGTATTAAAAATTAACATGCTTACATTGTGTGTGGAAAATATCTGTTCCCAGTGTCTGCTAAGACATCATTTCTTCCACTTCTCTCCTCCCTCTCTGAGATTTTATTATGATTTCTAGAAGTTGATGTATTTTTAAACTATAATCATTATTCTGATCATGTAGTTGGTCATGTAAACAATGGTACCTAATGATTCCCTAGGCCTCAAATTATATTAAAAGACATTGAGCAATATCCAAGGGGGTACAACCCTAATGTCCCTTAGAATGTTAAATTTAATTATTTGAAGGGAAAAAAGCTTCTAACTGTGAAAGTCTGAAATCCTCTTCATGTGACATTTTTAAGAGAAAGGTAAGAAGACTTGTATTTTTATGAAAAACATGTAGGGACAGATGAACAACTCCAACAAGTTTCTCATTACCATGGTGACTTCTTGTCTTTTAAGCTCAGCAAATCATTCTTACTACTTGATTGATGTTTAGATACAGTCAAGACTCATTTCATTTAAAAAATAAAAATCAAAGCCTCACAAAATGTTGACAAAAGGAATTAAGTTTTACAAAAATGACTAACTTTGGTCCCACGGGGAAAAAAATTTATAGTTGTTTCAGTGGTACTTAGTGGTTCTTTATTAGCCATGTGAAAATGCTAAAACTTTTACAACCAGAATTCTGTAGTTTTAATTGGTGGCAAATATGCTTGGACTAAGTCCCACTGAGCTTCTCAAATATTTCAACTATGACAAGCTTAAAAATTTTTTTCAGAAACTATGACTTGTTCATATCGTACTTTGGAAAACTGTTTGATTTGTTTATACTACCAATCAGGGAAGCAAATCATCTCTTATTTTATGAGCTGTTTTTGTCATGTGTTCTTCCTGTGACTTTGGAGAATCCTAAAGATTTCTACAAAGGTTTTTAGCCTAATATGGGTGACAATGAGACTAGCACAATAATAATTTTAAATAAATTTAGCATCTCAAAACAGAATCATTTAAATCTACAGAAATGATCAGTGTGCAGATGGGTAAAAAAAAAAAAGAGAGAGAGAGAGAGGAAGTGAGAAAATGAGGTAGATAGGAAAATCGGGCTTACTTCCTACTGTTGGGAAAGAAAATATTTAAAGATCATGATATAAATAGTATGAAGGCCAACTCAACCATACTCTGTATTTTTCTTTAATTTTACATATTTTATTGCTTCTATTAACTGAATTTTCTAAGATTGGATTGAATTTATCAATTTATATTGTTTTAACTAAGCATATTGACATTAATTTTCAGTCATTTATAAGTGACCAACACAAGTTTTTTTCCCACTTATTTTTACAAATGATAATTCTGGACTCACAGATCTCTCGGCTTTATTCCTGGTCACAACAGGTATTCAACAAACATTGATTCCCATTCCTGTTCCTAAGGCTTTCTAAGCATTAGAGGAAGAAAAAATGTGATCCTTAAAAAACTTAGTATGGAGAATAAATATATGATAAGGAGGAAAAATAGAAAAATTTGTTTTTAAAAAATGTATACGGCTTGAGAACTCTCTAAGCAACAAAAGTGTTGTAGTGTTGTCTCTATTAAAAGCAGACAGGTAGAGTTACCTAAGAAGAAATTGATATCTTCATGTTAGTCTCTTTAACATGTGGCAGATCCTTAGGTACACAAGAGATTATGAAATTCTTAGTTTCTGTTACTCTAATTTAAATGGATAAATCAGAAATACAGCTTTGCAGTTAGTCAGTTGTACCAGTCAGATATCTTATTGGGTGCTCATTGAATTGGGAAAAAAAAAAAAAAAGATGTTCTAAAATATGCCTAGTGGTATGGGAACTACATGCAGATGAAAGAAACAATTGCAAAAAACTCTGAGGAATCTGGGAGATTCCTCACACTGCGCTTCACAGTTGCTATGTGGGTTACATTTGTATTTAAATCTTTTCTACATAGGAAGAATTTTAGGGTTAGATAATTTTCCATTAGCCTATTAGCCACCCCCTCCCATAAAATTTTAAAGAAAATTCACTTAGATTAATTGTAATATGAGAGATTGTAAATAGAGAGCCCCATATTTTTGGATCTCTGATATTAAATAGTATGGGAAATTTTCATTTTATTTTCAAATAAGCCTCATTTTAGGAAAATAAATGCCAAGATAGATAGAAATAGAGAAATAGTTATAGAACAGACTCTAATATATGTCTATATTTGTATCTATGAGGAAAAGTCTCTCTTAGTCTAAATGCTATGGAAATTAGATGTTACAATAAATTGCTAATACACCAAGCACAGTTCCCTACTCTGCAGGTGCCTATAAGCCTTTGATTTTTTATTCATTAATCTTTACTCAGTCAACCAACATTTATTAAACATTCTGTGCCAGGCACTCTACTAAGTATTGGAGATGTAAAGATAAATAAGATGTAATCCTTTTGTTCAAAGACTCATAAAGCATTCCAAGGTAGCTCCCAGTCCTGAGTCGTGTGTATAGAAGTAGAGGATCATTACAATTATATAATTAATCAGTCTGATAAATATTTTAAAACCCTAACCTCATAAATGCTGATTCATAACTGAGGCTCTTCATAACCAGTTGTAAAGCCATAAACAAATCCTTTAACATCTCAAAATATTAAGAAGTTTGATTTGCAAATTATGGTGTGGAAAGTAAGATCCCTTTTATAGGATTGAGTGGAAAGTGACCATTGATCAAATGCCTTGTTGATGTAGATGAGAAGAGTTGAAAGCTTGTGTCCGTTAACCAATAGAAAGAGAAAATAATAAAGTTTAGTGGAATAAGACCAAATGGACAATGTAAATTGCCTATTCCTCCTATGCCTCCCACAGGCACATAAAATGACTGCCAAAAAATGTACTCTCAGTTGTCTGGGCACAAGGAAATATCTGGCATAATCTCTTATTCATTAAAATCCTAAATATATTAATTAAGGACCTTGTCTTTTGGACTTACAAAACCAACTCCATGTGTTTCATGTGGTTTTAAACTGCAAAGTTGTCAATTTATAGGCTCGTAGTTGTGCCAAATGGAATACATAGACTACATTAGGTTGGACCAGAAATTTAATAGGATAGAGGAAAATGGCCCAAGACAAGAATACGCAAAATCCAGAATATTAAAAATGTTTGTTTTATCCAGGATGATTTTAAACATATACAATTTGTTAAATATAATTGTTGATGATATTAATAAAGAATATTTAAAAACCCATTTGGTAGGTGTTAATAGTAGACACAGTCTTGTGATGGGAAATACCAAGGGCAAGGACTATGTTTTGTTCATTTTTTATTTAGATGAAATTTATGTAATTTAACTTGTTTTCTTTTCGCTGTAACTGTCAAGAAGTTTAGTGTAAGATTTGATGCTCAGTCCTAGTAACTGGTAACTATTTGTGCTCTTCTCCTTTTCTTACATTTGGTTCTACTATTCTGTGTTGATCTCATTCTATGAATGATCATTTTTAAAAGTGCTCTTAAATCATCTTTCAAAAAGGTCATATATTAATATAATAAGAAAAAATATGTACCTTTGTATCATCATTGAGTTGAACAGAGCTCCTTATGTAGGGTAGGAGCTTAACACATATTTACCACATTAAGTATTAATTAATTGGTAAAGTCAAATAAATAAAGAGAAAAGACATCAACCAACTTTTGTTAACATATTTTTTAAAAAGCAAGTTCATCTTAGAGGAACAACTATATTTTATTACATTAAAACTTACAAAAAGAAGTTTTCTTTAAATATAAAACCATATCACTTAATTCCAGAGAGACTGATCCTTCATTTGGCTTTTGTGCATTTTTGCCAGTCTTGGTTTTATAAATCACATTGAAAACAAACAGGGCAATTGAGCTGTGTTTGCTGTTAACTAGATAATAAACCAAGAGGCTTTAACTAATTTTTTGAGGTCATTAACATAATGTAGTTAATCACCTTAGTTAAGACATATGGGCATTTTACAAAAAACCTGTGCAAATGGTCCTTGAAATAAGGATAAATAGATCTAATTTATGTTAAACTTTAATTAACCATATGCACTACTATGTAATAATGTTCATGCATATGTTGCTTACATTAATTGCTTTCATAAGTTAATTACTGCAACACACTTTGGCTTCTGTTCATTTAAAACTTAACAAATGTTCACACCAGCTGTGGGAAATAATTGAAGGCAATAAATGAATGAGTAAACTATTGGTTTACTTGTTTAAATCTGCTATCTTAAGCTGTCCTGTGTCTTAATACATTAGAAAAGACAGTTGGGAATCAATGATCATGTAATTCCTATTTTAATTGCTGTTTAGTCATACTTATTTAAGTAATAGAGACATTGAACTTTTACATTTGTTTGCTAACCTCTTCTCTCTGTAGTTAATTGGGTCATCATTGACTATGGTTTACTTTTATTGTAGCAGTATTGACCTATACTTTGATAAAATCAGACATACATCTGGTCCTTCTGCAGAAACATACAGACTCTGTCATGCCTGATGTCTTTTATAGACCACTTTAATTGGACACTAAAGTTTGTGTTTAAAGAGATCATTCATATAGACAAATGACATTTTTTCAATAATAGAACTCTTATTTTATTAAAACTAAAGTTTACTTTAATAACATCAGTTTGTCTCCCTGAATCCGTAGCATGTTGGCCAACGTAATGTGATAATAAGTTACTACTAAAATATCTCATACGAAAACCTTATATTTTTCTTAACTACACTTCAAAACACTTTTGCTAAGAATCAAATTTCGGGATGTCTGGTTAAAGATGGTGGGTAGAACACATGCATTAGCCTCTGATCCCCTTTTGAAAACCCCAATAAAATGAATTTTATAAAGAATTTGTTAAAAGATCCTAAATCACCAAGACATAGGGAATAAAAAGAACACAAACAACAACACTGGGAAGCATATGGACAAGTGGTAACTGACTTAGCAGAATCTAGAAAGTTAAATCCTAAGTCAGCAGCTGGGAAAGCCAAGAAGCAACCTGATTTATGTTGTAGACCAAAAGGCTCAGAACTAGCGGCTCCAGGTACCTCTGGAAGAGGAAGTGAAGGGGGAGCCAACACAAAAGGCTTCTTGTGAATTGCTTAAGAGGTAATTAGACATCCCGCCACCCAGGACCCCTCCCCAGCTCCATTCAGCCAAGTAATTGATCCTCCCACACTCTGGCAAAAATTGGAAGTGCATTCTCTGGAGAGACTGCAAGAGTGAGCTTCCAAACTGTGGTCCCCAGAGCTAGTTGAGGGAAGAATACTCGATTGAAAACAGGCAGGCAAAATGAAAGTCAATATATTACAGGTAAACACTCTCCCACTTGACTCCCAAAACATTGACAAAGAGGATTACACCCACCAGGCACTGGAAGAGACTTCTCTCAGGAATCTCTGCAGCCCAAGAATAAAGAGCTGACTCCATAAAAATAAGGGCTGGGGTCCCTCATGAGAAAACCCAGCCATATCGCCCGGCACTAAAGTCCACCCAGCTCACAGAGTTCCCCATCAGCTTTTGTGCTCCTCACTACTTGGCTCAGCTGAGGATAGAGACTACATGGTCTTAGTAATAGAAACATTGAACATGGATCATAACTCTGTTAGGAGAGTGAGAGCTGAAGTACGGAAAGTGTGTGTGTGTGTGTGTGTGTGTGTGTGTGTGTGTGTGTGTGTGTGTGTGGTGAGAGTGGCAGGGAGACAGGAGAAAGGGAGCTGCATCCTCATCTTCCTAATAGGAAGTCAGTAGATGATGCCTAAGCCTGAAAGACCAAGAAGCAGCAAATCGATATCTTATTTAAATTTTCTTTTTAAATCAGTTAGACCTGAAAGCAATTGACTTGAGAGTAGGAAACTTTGTGACTCTCTCAATTATATGCATGGGCCAGTTGCGGTGACTCATGCCTGTAATCCCAGCACTTTGGGAGGCTGAGGCGGGAGGATCACTTGAGGCCAGGCATTCGAGACCACCCTGAGCAACATAGCAAGACCCTATCTCTACTAAAAAAAAAAAAATTTTTTTTAATTAGCTGGGCATGGTGGCTTACACCTGTAGTCCCAGCTACTCAGGAAGCTAAAGCAGGAGGATCACTTAAGTCCAGGAGTTTGAGGCTACAATGAACTACAATCATGCCACCGCACTTCAGCCTGGGTGACAAGCAAGACCTTGTCTAAAAACTAATAATAATGATAATTATATGCATGTATCACCTTGACAAAAATAAAAACTAAATTTAAAATTATAGTAGATGCTTACATAGTTCTCATTGTAAAAACAAACTTTAAAGAGAAGAAGAGAAAGCTGCTATTTTATTTGATCAATTTCCCAAACTTGGCCTTTTATAACTTATTTTCATGTAGATCCTCTCCTATTTTAAGACCTACATAGCTGTAGAAATTATCATTTTTGGCCACCCCAGCCTACATTATATCAAGTACAATAGTTTAAAATGCATCTATATCCTGCATTAAAGATAAATTATGTGTAGTATAAAACTTGAGGGTTTTTATATTTTTGCTTTTTAAATTAGTATTTCTTCAGAGAACTCATCTATTTTATTATTTATTTGTTAGCATTATCAGTTTTTCTGTATTTTATTTTATGCTAAAACTGTTTTTGAAAATACCTGGAAAATGTTTCTTGAAAATTCACATGAGCTAATGTATAATATTGTCTTTCTTAACTAAGAATATAAATCCGTCATTTGACTATTATTTTTATAAACATAAATTAATTCTGTTGCTTTAACGCAGGTTTGAACATAAAAAAAACAAATTCAGTGCTATTCTTGAGTAACAGTCCTGAAGAAAGCAGCAAGACAGGGGAAAATATCTGAATTTTTAATAAGCCAATATATTGTGGAGTATGTTAAATAAAAATCACCTTCAGATGGTCAGATTGGAAAGAATGCTAAACAGAATTTACTATGTTAAGAATTTAAGTTAAAAGTTTTAATTACATTAGGATTTTACCTTAAGTGGTGTTATGAAAACTGTAGATGAGAGTCATTGGGGAACTATGAGATTATCCTTTCCTGGCTGGAATTTTTCATCTCTCTGTCTCAGACTAGTTTCTATCATCTGTTGATGGATTGTGCCTTTGCTTCTGGTGGGATCCCATCCATAATTCTTGCAGGATGAACATCCCAGCCTGCTGGCAGTGGAGGCGGGGTCGGGAGTCAGCTTAAAAGGCAATAATACCCTCATTCTTCTGGAGATTTGCACCTTGCTTCTAACCATGTCCTGTTAGCTCAGTCTCTGCTGTGAGTACTGATTAATGATCTGTCATCTGTCACAGGTAATTAATTCTACTTGATTGTTTCAAATTAGCTCTAGTGACTTGACCATTACTTTTCTTCCACTCTCTAAGCCTAAATCTTGAGTCTTAAAAAAGAAGTAACAATCATGCTTCAAAAATACAGTGTATGAATCAATTGCATATTCTTTGAATTACAAACTCTTTCTTTCTTTGAATTGATGGCATTGTGGTTGTGCCTTACCTCCTAAAAATAACAGTAACTGTTTGTAGAGGATTTTACAGCTTACCTTTTCATTCACAAATACTGATTCATCATTACTATAGGCCAGTCATTGTTCTAGTTTTTAGGCAAGGTCCCTGATCTCATAGAATTTTTTCTTGAAAAAGGCAATACAAACAATAAACTAGTAAACAAATAAATGTAATTAAACAAGTAAACAAATAAATGTATACCACGTCCCATTTAAAAAAAAATCCAGATAATCATAGAATATAAGAAATAAAACTGAATGTTTTAGGAATAGAAACTGTTGGAAGTGCACCTGTGTGCTAGGATTCTAAAAAATTTTTAAAAATTTAAAAAAATTTTAAAAATTTAAAAATAAAAATGAAATAAAGGTATCAGAAGACATGGAGGTCCTTCTTTAGTTTCAGTGATTGAGTTTCTCTGAGGAGGGGACGTTTGAAATGAAGGTGTATAACCTGGTGAGCAAAGATCTGGGGACAGTGTTCTGTGCAGAGCTAGTAGGAACAGCCTAAACTAATTACAGCAACCTATATACATCGATGATGATGATGATGATGGCAATGATAATGGTGAGGAGGAGGAGGAGGAGGAGGATGTTGATGGTGGTGGGAGTGGTAAGGATGATAATGATGGTGATGGTGATGGTGACAATAGACAACAGCAGTGATGGTGATAATGATGGTGGTAGTGATACCCTCGTTTTATAAATGAAACTAAGCAAAACTAAATAAAATGCCCATGGTCACAGGATTAGTAAATTACATAGCCCTCCAATCCAAAATTTTTAGTGACTATGAGATTTCAAAGGTAACCCTGAGTTTTGGCCTTTTAGATGTTGTATCAATAGTGCTCTTAGAGAACTGGCATATCTTTACAGGAATCCCCTAATTTTAAAACAACTCTTTAAGCACTTCCCAACTACAGAAGCTAATCTTATGCTAAAGGGCCCTAAAACTCTTGATATCAAGCAGCTCTTTCTCTTTTGTCTGGGTCTTCATGACCGACATAGCTCAGCTATGTTTCACTCCACTGATCAACAACGTCAACCAACTCTAAAAACTTGGTTTTAGGCATCTCACTTCCTACCCTTGCAACACTTATTTTGCTATCACCGATCCCACTAAGTCTTCAGCCCACTAGAACCTACAATCCAGTGACCCTAACACTTTACCCATCACCACACTCATGTGCTCACTTCTTTCTTTTAACTGTTAATAGTATGCGTTCCATGCACCTTTACTATGCCACTCTCTTGCAACCTCCTCTCTCAACAAAAAGGTGTTTTTTCTTCTTTTTAATGGGAGATATTAGATAATGTTTAAATACTCATAAGAATGATGCAATAGAAAGGACATAACTGATCTTATAAAGAAGAGAAAATTTGCTACACAAGAAAGGAAATGACCAATCTTGTAAAGAAGAGAAGAGGGCTCTGGGTGTTGGGAAATACAATTAACAAGGGAGTGAGGACCCATTGAGACAAATGGTCATGAATTTAAGGGGATACCAGTCAGCATGGTTATCTCCATCCAGTTTATGCCTATTCCTCTGCTCCCCTTCATAGTAAAACTTCTGAAAGGGATGGTCTCCACTTCCATAGTCTCCCATTCATTCTAATTCATGCCCATCAAGCTTCCATTCTCACCCCTGCACTGAAATTGCTTTTGCCCAATTCAAAATCTTCGCAGTGCCAAATTTGACAGCATCTCCTTTTCCCTCCTCTCACTCTACCTCACAGTAGTATTCCATGCAGATGATCAGCCTTCTTGAGACTTTCCTCTCTTGCATGCTAAGACTCTATACTCTCTGGTTTTCTCCTCTCTCCTAGAAGAACCCTCCTCAGTCTCCTTCATGGCTTCTCTTCTCTAATATACTTGTACACTTGGAATCATCCCAGGACTCAGCACTGGGCCTTCTTCTTTATTTTCGAATTTCCCCTAAATGGTCTCACTTAATGTTCTGTCTTCAAATCCCTCCTCTATGTTGATAATGCCCTTTTGTTATGTGCTTCCCTGATCTCTCCTGCAACTCCAGGCTCGCACAACCAGAAGTATCTCTAACATTTCCACTTACTTGTCTGAGAGTCATCTCAAACTTAGCACAGCCAAAACAGAACTTTGGTGTCAAGGAAAAAACATTATTTCTCTCCTGTAATCCGCGTCTCAGTAATTTTCACCTTCAACTTCGTTGCTTATACAGCACTGACTACAGCATTCTTGATTCTTCCCTTTTCCTTACTCCATATCCAGACCATCAAAAAATCCTGTCAATTCTACTTTTAGAATATTTTGAATCTGTCCATTTCTTTAATCCTGTTACTTGCCTCCTCCCTGCCGCCATTACAAGCTTCACTAATTTCCAGCCACGCTGGTCTGTCTATTCCTCAAACACTGTAAGCTTGTCTCTGCCTCAGGATCTTTGTACTGGCTAATCATACCACATAGAGGGCCCCTCATATCTTGCTTTTCTAAGAACTGTCTTCTCCATTCAAGTTTCAACACAGATGTCCCTTCCAAAGAAAAGATTTCCCTGGCCATGTCATCCTACAATAACCTTCTCAGCTATCTCTGTCCCATTACTCATTTGTATTGTCTTCACTATACATGTAACTGTCAGGAGTCTTTACTCATGTATCGATTTTCTTGTGCATGATCTGCCTTCCCACCAGAATGTGAGAGTAAGGAGCTCATCTGACTCTCAGTCTGACTTTAATCTCGGAACATAGCACAGTGTCTGATTCATAGCAGATGCTCTGTAAATATTTATTGGAAAATGAATAAGAAAATGAATGGAAAAAAGATGAAACACTCCAACTTTAGCATTAAATTTAACTCAAAGAGCTATGTGAGGAGTTTTCCTAAAATGAAGGAAGGTAGCGTAGAATTAGATGTATTAAAATGAGTCATGTGCAAAGTTTTGAACGATAAATTTATCATTTTTCCAATCTCTTACAACTGAAATGAAAACCATGGCAAATATTATATTTAGTATCCTACAATTAAGTCGTCTGATTTTTTTTAATTAATGAATCTGCATAACTTATTCAAATATAAATCCCATACCGAATTCTTGGCTTTTGTCAAAGCCTCCTTCTTGCCTCCCTCTTCCTCAACTTTAATTTCCATGGTGTTCAGTCTCTCTAGGCCTTTGTTTTTCTCATGTTTGAACTTGATGACTTCCAGTTTTCAAATTCTCTGACGCCATCTTAACATTACCGTCATTCAGATGTGCTCTTCTTCACGCGTTTGCTTGTCTCTGTAACTTCCCCACATTTTCATTTGTGCGTTTTGCATAATTGAGATAGAACTGAGTCTGTAACTGTAACCATGGCTGTAAGTCCCCGGGGAGCTGAGCATACAAACAAAATAGCTACCTCATAAAAATAAGTATTCATATTGATAAATTATACATACACGCTGGGGTTTTAAAGGAATAAAGTAAAATTTTATTGAAGCAATTTATAAATAATGCTCTATAAAAAGGAATTATCGCCTTATGTAAAGTCTTTAACAGTCACCCTCCCCTCAATTTTCTGGATATTCAATGAAAACAGGACTTGAAAGTCCTGTGTGATATTCCATAAGTCCAGGACAAATTCAGCTGCCAAGTGAAGCCCATTTCACTTCAAGCAAGGAACTATGTCATCCTTTGCTGGAACCAGCAGGAATCTGCCCTGAGGGACAGGATAATGAACCTTCACAGGCAAGCGCCAGCCAGAACCATGTTGAAAGGAAAGTTATGCTTGCTTCCACCAGCAAAGCATATGTCCATAAAACATAGCACACATTACCAAAGTAAAGATAATCTGATCAAGTTAAGGTATGTTTCAATAAAAAGTCATTTCCTTTTCTTTAGTAAAGCTTTTAATAATTCTTTCCCACATCACTTAGGTAATGTAAAAGTGGATGACTTGTACATCCTCACCCAAAATGAAGGGCAAGATCGAACAATCAGCCACACAAAGAAGTCTTCAAAAAGCTGTGTGCTCTCAAATTTGCCAAATAACAGGAGAAAAATGTGTATTTTTACAAAACCCTAAATACTTTCTTCAGTTCTCCATGTTATTATGCATGTGTTAACCTCATATTAAACTATTTTTATTGTACTACATCAAATAAATTCGGTGTTAAAGATAATCAAGTTTTTATTTAAGTTTTATGTAAAAGTCTAAATATATTTATATAGACTCCAAGTTTTCTCAATATTCTATCACCTTAATTTGACCATGATGGGGTTAATACTGGGTATGTAGTCAGAAAACATTGCTTTGTCACTTACAATTGGGAGATCCGAGCACAGCACTCACCCCTTCTAGGTCTATTTTATCATTTTTAGAAAGCATCATCCTGCCCTGAGCACACCTCACAAATTGTTCTGATGAAATGAGATGATGCCAGATTAAAGTACCTAGTATATAAATGAAAAGGCAGGTTTTATAAAAGTGCTGCGTCCCTTGTATCCAATTAACTCATTAATTAAGACATTGATTTAATAAATTTTTATGGAGTGCCTACTAAGTGCCAAGCATTTCCCGAAGCACTGGGGCTTCAAAAATGAATAAGATAGGCCGGGCGCGGTGGCTCACGCCTGTAATCCTAGCACTCTGGGAGGCCGAGGCGGGCGGATCGCTCAAGCTCAGGAGTTCGAGACCAGCCTGAGCAAGAGCGAGACCCCCGTCTCTACTAAAAAAAAGAAAGAAATGATCTGGACAACTAAAAATATACATATATAGAAAAAATTAGCTGGGCATGGTGGCGCATGCCTGTAGTCCCAGCTACTCGGGAGGCTTGAGTCAGAAGGATTGCTTGAGCCCAGGAGTTTAAGGTTGCTGTGAGCTAAGCTGACGCCACAGCACTCACTCTAGCCCGGGCAACAAAGCAAGACTCTGTCTCAAAAAACAAAAATGAATAGGATGGAAAATAGATTAATGGTTGCCCAGGTCTGCGGGTAGGAATGGGAGTGAAGGCGAATGAGCATGAGATTTCTTATTTATTTGCTTGTTTTAGAGACAAGGTCTCACTCTGTCCCCTAGGCTGGAGTGCAGGGACACAATTGTAGCTTACTGCATGCAGCCTTGAACTCCTGGGCTCAAGCGATCCTCCCGCCTCACCCTCCAAAGTAGCTAGGACTACAGGCACAAGCCACCATGCTGGGCTCAATCATGAGATTTCTACTTGGGGTGATAGAAATGATTTAAAATAAGATTGTGGTAATAGTTGTACAATTCTGTAAATTTGCTAATAATCATAGAATTGCACATTTAAAACAGGTAAATTTTACGGTATGTATATATATATACACAGTGTATATATAATACACCGTATATAAAGCTTTTTTAAAAAAATGACATAGTCCTTACTCTCAAGAAACTTATAGTCTTATGGGGAAAAGTGAAATATAAACAAAAGAATACTACAATATGCTAGAGAAATATGGATGTTGTTGGCCTACAGTTGTATATAATTGAAACTTTGAATGATATAAGCATTAAAAAATAAAAATTAAAATTCTCTTATCATTAGTAATACTGTTTCAAACCCCAAAGAGATTTCATACTCTATTTAGAAACATAAAATATCTAAAATTTGCAAAAACTGATTAACTCTTGTACCGAACTTGGCATGTGTGAGACTGTATTTTAAGAAACAAGGCCCTGACGTGTCTGGAAATGTTGCCAGTATTGTCAATTTTATGTTCATTGAGCATTACAGATCCCTCAGTGCTGCTGGAGGGGAATGGAAGCTGGGCCGAGGAGGAAGGGCCAAGCCCTGGCATCCTCAATTGCTTGAACCCAGTCCCGCAGGGACCCGGCTGGCAGGGCTCCCAGATCATCACAGAGCAGGCAGGATGGAACGGAGGGGGCAGGGCGTAGACTGCAGACCCACCACAGCTGGGGACCCTGCTTCCACTCAGAAGGAACAGTCTGCAATTCCAGTCCATGCGTTCCACCTCCGGAGACAATTTTCTGCTTCAGGGAAATATAAAGGACAGCCTTGCTCTGGGTTTGAAGTTGGATCCCAACTCTTTCAAGCTTCCTTGTATTTCCAGCAGTTGTCCTAGTTTAAATCCTAAGAACTCCTTTTCAGACTTCTTGGAGAGACGTCTCTCCACTAAGTGTCTGCCTCCCTGAACAAGTATCGGATATTATTTTCTTCCAACCTAATTTGTACACCTCAGAGAAGAGATGCCTCATATATGCTTCCCCACTGATTAATTTATGCATTCTTTCATTCATTCAGCAAATATTTATCAGGCCTTATTATCTACTTAAATTTGATCCAAGCCTATAAAATCAGATAGCATCTCTGGTACTAAAACCACATAAACCTACATGCTCATCTCCCAACCAAGCCCCTTGTATTCGGCCCCTGGCTACCCCATAAGCATGTGTTCCCTTAGCAGAAAATAGGTATTTCTTTATTTTAAATTGTATTGAAGATGAATAAAATGTAAAAATGAGTAGAAAGTTTAATAGCAACAATCATTTACTGACTGGTTTTCTCAGGTTTGTAACTAAATGTGAAAGCAACACATGAAAAATGTTTATTCTCCATGGTGTCTTTCCAAGTAATTTTAAGGTTTGAAAGAAATATTCATTCTTTTTAAACTGCTGCTCTGGGCCTTAGTTTTCTCTCTTATAAAATGAAGGTGTTGATTCACAACCTCCAAGGCCTCTTTAAGCTTGAACATTCTTTGATACTCTGAATCATACCCAAAATTCAGCCCTTAGTTTTGCAGTGACAAATGGAGGTTTGAAATAGAACTAGATGAGGCTGACTATGCTCCAAAACAAGCCTTAATAATTTGACCACATCTACCAGAGAAAACATTTTATCACACTGAATCATTATGCATTATTATTGACATGGTTATCATTTCAGTCAAATTATTAAAGTTTCAATAGGGAACTTTTTGCCTAGCTCTGATATTTGTCTTCATGAATAGGACAGGTGTTGCCTAATCTGGCCTACATCTCATCTGACTGGAGAAGGTCTCCCCAGCCCTACTCACGCCCCTGGTGGGGCTGCAACAGTCTTGTGCAGTGACTGGTGATGTCCTTGGGCCAGTAGGGAGAAAGGCCAGGTGTGACCAGGATTCTGGGATGCTACCAACTGTCAGTCAACACTCCCACATGGGGGCAAATATGGCCTTAGTGTATATGTCCAGGTAAACTATTTTAGTCAGAATAATAAAGACCACTCAGACAATCCCTTGATTGCTCAATAATCTGTTTACCCTATGAAGAGGCAGCATAAGGTAGTGATTAAGCACAAGGACTCTGAATTTAGACTGTCTGGGTTTGAATTGTGGCTTCGGCACATACTAGCGCTGTGATTCTTAGCCTTAGTATCCCCTGTTGGTAAAATGGGAGTAACAATAGGGTTGTTTTAAAGATTAAATAAGGTAATGTATGTAAAGTGTTTAGAAAAGTACCTGACACATAATAAACACTCTGTGTTAGTTATCTGTATGTTGTACCTCCATGTGGAAAAAATTAAAATTAAGTCCCAAAGAAAACATTTAGATGAGTGAAGAAAGTGTGGCATGATATGAAGGCACTGGCATTGGGTGGGGTCTTATTGTCATGAGGCTGAAATGAGATGTTTGTAAAGTACTTAGACTAAGATAAGTCTCAATAAATATTACTTCCCTCTTACTACCCCATATTCTTCGTTTTATTTCTTCTGCTTTCTTCTCTTTATTTTTCCTTTCGTTATCTTCCTTCATTCCCTTTTTTTTTTCTTTTTTTTTTTCTTTTTTTTTTCTTTCTTTCAACCTTTCAACAAATGGTTACTGATTTCCTTCTCCACGCCAGTCACTCTGTGGATTCTGGACATCAAGTTGGAGAACAAACCAACATGGTTCCAACTCTCTTAGAGTATAATGCAGGAGAAAGGTATTTGTCGGATTACCTCACTAAGGAATGTGTAAATGCAAACTTTAGAAAAGTGTTCAGAGCAAACAGAACATCGTTTTGTGAGGCATATGTCTAAAGCACCAAACCTATGAGAGAGAAAAGGCTGTGGGAGAGTTTTCCAGGCCCAAAGTAGGGGAAGGGCTTTCTCTGCCAAAGCAGCCGCTCGTGCAGAGGACCTGTGGCCAGACCAGCCATTTCAAGAATGTGACTAGAGCCCTGGGAGGCAGGTAACAGTGGTGCCCCGGCTCTCCACAGGAGAGATTTGGGGAAATATGACACTATCTAGCAAAAAGCTGCTTTGCTTTACAGATAACCAAACAGTGTCTTATGATTTATTTCTAATAAAGAGTTTCTCTTCCATTTATAGAATCACACATTTTAAAAATACATAAAGTTATTCACTGATTGATCTGGAGTATCAAAATTGAATCTATTTCACTTGTTCTATATAAGTCTGTGTTACTATAATTGCCAGTAACTGCCCCCCATACATAGCCAAACATCCATCAAGATTTTACGATTACTCTATATAAAAATTGAGAAGTGGAATCATTCTTGACATCAGAACTCTGCAACTACCAGGTAGACATGCAAAACAGGCTCAAAAATATATTACACAGATAAAAAACAGTAAAGAGACCGACAGATAAAAGAATTAAAGAAAGCTTAATCTCAATTGCAGAGAAATTCAGCTTTCAGTACACTAATTGCCTTTTAACTTTTAAGATTATTTTGGGGAAATTTGAATATGGAATTGAAGCTTCAAAAGTATCTGAGTCTTCTAAGTAGAAATACAGATTTCTTTAAAATAATTTTTCCTCAGATGTTCACTGTGGTGCTGCAGGGATTCTAACACGACCTGCAATGACTGCAGTCAGGGCAGTGTCTAGAGTGAAAATGACCAGTTTAATTAGCCAAAAAGTTAATCGCTTCAGCTTTGGCCCACATCTATGCATATAAACCTATTTGGCTGATTTTAGGAAGAAAAATGGTTGTAATTTTTAATGGAAAATAACCTTTTCAAAGTTTCAGTCTTTCACTTTATAGTTGGTTTGGCATACTGGGCTGGATTTCAGAGGCTGTTTAAACTTACAAAGTTGAACTGCTCTGAGCAGAGATTTGGAAATTAGATAAGTGATTGTTTTTTATCCTTTTCTTAGAAATTAAGATCATACTATTGATGCAACTAAAGAGGCAATTCAACATTAAAGCAAATATAATTTCTTCTCATTTACTACTTAAATATAGTCTGCATTGGTTAATAATACATATTATTGTCTCATAGTATTTTTTTAAATTAAATATGTGGTTCAACCATTTTTCAAAAGCACTAACCATGTATACAGTCACTGGAAGATGATCTTGCCCTTCCTTGTGCCATGTGGAATCTGCATGATACATCCTAAAGTATAACCTATTGTTGAGAATCCATCACCTCAGATGGGGAATTAAACATAAAGAATTTGTTAACGTCAGATGAATGCTGGTCTCACTGAGATGAGGTTTATTTTTAGTTACTAATAATTTTTGAAGACTAACTTACAGAAAATAGGGATCATTTTCTAGTGTGTTTGCTCTTAAAATTAGTCAGGCAACTCGGTTAATAATTACACATTTTTATTAATAACCTACAGAAACACCTGTACTTATTCATCGAAAATCTTCAAAATGATATTCTAGTGAAGGAGTGTCAAATTATCATTTGAATTTTTTTTTTTAGTTTTAGTTTTAAGGTAATTTATTACATAAGAGTAGAATGTTAGTACAACTTGTTGGAGGGGAAATTATAGGAATAATGGATTATGCTGGAATTTGAATTGTAGACAATGACACTTAATTCAGTAATCTCTGGGGCACTGCTGAAGAGCTCGAGATGAAAGCACAACACAAAGTAATAATAGTAATAACTGACATTTGTTTAGCATTTATGATGTGTCATGCAGGTTGCTAAGCATACATCTAATCCTCACATCAGTACTGCGATACAGATACTACTATTGTCCTCTTTGAAAGTGTAGGGAATGAGGCCCAGAGGAATTCAGTAACTCACTCAGAGTCGCTACTAAGAGCTCACTCAGAGCTACTAAGTTGCAAAGACAGGATATGGAACCCAATAGCCTGCACTCTTATACATGAACTATACTGCTTCTTTAAAAAGACAATGGTAATTGGCATGAATCTTTGGGAAATTTTCTTTCTTTTTAATGTGTTTTTTCCTCCTCTTTTTTTTAATTTTTAATTTCAGAATATTATGGGGGTACAAATGTTTAGGTTACATATATTGCCTTTGCCCTGCCCAAGTCAGAGCTACAAGCGTGTCCATCCCCCAGTGTACACTGAACCCATTAGGTATGAATATACCCATCCCCTCCTCCCCCTCCCACCTACGCAACACCTAGTGAATGTTACTACCATATGTGCACGTGAGTGTTAATCTGTTAATACCAATTTGATGATGAGTACACGTGGTGCTTGTTTTTCCTTTCTTGCAATACTTCACTTAGAATGGGCTCCGCCTCCATCCGGGATAATACAAGAGGTGCTAGATCGCCATTGTTTGTTGTGGCTGAGTAGAACTCCATGGTATACATATACCACATTTTATTAATCCACTCATGTATTGATGGGCACAATTCTAAGGAGTGGTTTATTACTAAAAGTGAATTAAATACCGTTAGTACATTCATTTGGGGAGATATAATGGCATAGAAGTTACGAGCACAAGATCTAGAGTTAGACTACCTAGGTTTCAATTTTAATTTTAATACCTACTAGCTGTGTGATCTTGATCAAATTACTTCTTTGTGTATCAGTCTCCTCACCTATAAAATGGAAATGATAATAATACATAGTGATTGCTAACATTTAAATAGCTCCTACTTTGCACCAGGCATTGTTCTAAGAAAGCAAGCAAGTGAGTGAGAGAGAGATAGACAGAAAAATAGAGAAAAAATGATAGGTATTATATACCTGGTACTATTCTAGGATTAATTATACATTTAATTTTCTACGAGGCAGGAAGTATTATTTCCCCATTTTGCAATAAGGAAACTGGGGAACCAAGAAGGTAAACAACTTGCCCAAAGGCAGGTAAGTATCAGAGCCTGAATTTAAATCCAGAATATTTAGCCCCAAAGTCTATCCTCAACCATTACACTACAGTGCCTAACACACATCCCTATAGGTCTGTTATTTAATGAGATTATATAGATAAACCACTTGGACCATTTTGTGGTTCCAGTAAACATTCAATGAGCATTAGTTACTATTATTGGTTTATTTAAAAGTATACAAATTTTGCTGGCTGTGTTTCCTCTTTTATTGCATTAAATATTTAACTTTCTACTGAGTTTTTTCTTATATCATCTTTTGCTACATTTTGTGGGATTTGGTAAGATTATCTTACGGTCAACACATATTAAAAAAAAATCACACATTTTTGGTTCCTAGTAATTTCACATACCACAATGTGAAACAATCAAGATCAATTTTTTAAAAGCATGCATCCATTCTTTTCCTACAAATATTTATTGAGCACATACTACATGCTTGGCATTATTTCAGGACCTATTCTAGGGCATTTGGCAGAAAACAAGATGGACAAGGTCCTGTCTCTCACAGAATTTATTTCCTAGGAAATCATTTTGTCATTAAGTCAGTTCAAATTTGTTTTTAATCCTTTGGAAATAGTGTCACAACTAAGACTGAAATCTTCCATTGTTAAGTACTCGGACATTAGCACGGAGATGCCACAGCCCTCTGTGTCACTGGCTTTTCCTCACGCACTTAAGAAAACTTCTTCAGAGCAAATCTCTGAAGCACCTGCCACCCACCTGTGCCAGCCTATCTCAAACCAGCAGTTGAGGGACAGAGAGCAAAGGCATTCCAGGATCTCTGAGACCTGTGTGCATACATAAAGCCTTTTCAAAAAGGACGCACTGAGCATGTTTTTCTCCACTGACTGAAACATCAATGGTTGTTTCACAAGTTACCCATTCTCCTCAGTACTGCGTCGTGAAAGCCATCAGAGTTCCAAAATAGAAGCTGAAGCTTTCAAATTCCTCAGGACAGAATTTGACTCTTCATCTTACTCCCTTATGTTGTTTTCTCTTGCTCTTGTCCTTTTAAAAAAAAAAAATTTCATATTCTGCTACTATCAATATTATGTGAAATAACTAATTATATTGGTGAAGGTTTTTCATATCAGATTATATGCTTTGAACAAACAAGGAAAAGCAACTCATCATTAAAACAATATGATTTGAGATAGTTTTTTGGTCATTTTATTATTTGATGGGAAATGAGCTTACAAAAATGTAATCCCCTTAAATGTAGAAGTTTAAGAGAAAAGCTTTTTTAGTTTTTGTTTTTAATTGACAAATAATAATTGTATATATTTTGGGGGAACAATGTGATGTCTCAATGTATGTTTACATTGCGGAATGATTATATCAAGCTAATGAAAATACCCGTGTTTCCTTATTCTGTAATTCTGATGATCTACTCTTGAAAGATTGAGGAGGAGAAAAACCTTACGTGTATTGATCACTCACAAATTTAACATATTTAATCTCATTTAATTCTCACAACAACTCTGGAAGTACGTATATTTAACCCCCATTTACCCAAGTGAAAATAGAGGTTCAGGAAAGGCATGTATGTAACTGGCCCAAGGTCACTGAGGCGGCAGAGCCAGGACTGGACCAGCTGTGTCCAAAGGTCATGTCCTTCCTAGGAAACCGCAGTATTTTACTTCAGCAGAGGTTGTGCAGATATCTGTAAGACCTGTGCTGTTCAAGATAAAACAATTCTAAACAGTCTTTCATAGAACCTATTGTTACATATGTCACATTAATATTAGCATGAAGAACACACTTGCATGTGTTCATGTAATTCATCAAAAAAACCATTGGATTAGTAGCTATTCACAACAATTTTAAAGCAATTATGCTTCTTAGATGAAGTGCTATATTTTTAACAAATTATTTGATGATTCCGTTAAAAGGAATAAAAATGATGTAATTGGCATAGATGAGATTAGCACCTTTCCCCATTCATTTTATGATATACCTTTCAAAGTCATCATCATCATCAAATAATATTTATGACACACTCTAATTCCTAGAAAAGCAGGGTTTGGACTGGAAAACATAACTGAGGTACAAGCAAGACTTATTGCTTATTTAATAGGTCATGAGCCGTTAACTGCTATCGAAGTGTTATGTTCTTACGTACTGATTAGGAAAATCTTTGAATTCATTTGTAGAAAAGGTGGACAAAAATCAAAAGCCTACAATTATTTTTGCACAATATTGAATTTAGCTATTACTTCTAAGAAACCAGACACAGATTTGTGTCTTCTCTACTTCATCATCTATTAAACCTAATGGAAAAAGCAAGGAGAAAAGGAAATAAATATGGATTTATCTATTGGTAAATTGCTTGATCTTGCTGTTAATTATATCTTGACTATAGAACAACTTAGATACAGAAATCTTAAAGTATTTCAAATATATTTATCTAATTTACAACATATGGAAGAGGAAGGTTCCTTTCTCTCATTTTCCCTGTGTGAAACTAAAGCCCAGCCAGCTGACATACACTGAAGTGCACAGTGAGTTGCATAATCATGACTATCGTCAGACACCAAGTCTGACGGTATTCTAGTCGGACAGGTTCACAACGCTTCATATTCCTACATTTTTCACTTTGGGTTTTCTGTCACTGATTATTTTAACTGTATCCCTTGTTAAATAACATCCAGAGTAGCTTTTGAACCTCAGTATTAACTGCAACTGTATTCGTGAGCTTGCAGGGCCTTGTATGTAGGCTTTCATGGATAATATTCAATAATGATGCTGTTCAGAGAAAAAAAGGTAAAAAATTCTTCTAATGTTGAAACTAATATATATGCTTCACTTGACGTGCTATTTCTCCTGAGCTTTGAACATGAAGTTTGTCCCATACTACATCCTGAGGTCGGGAAGTTTTTAATTTACTCTTTTGATGCTAAGTCAGGAGGGAAAGTTTGAAGTATCTGTAGTTATCATCATCATAAAAAAATATTTATTATCCATTATGCTCCATAGAAGAAGGGCAGGGTTTGAACTGGTAAACATAATTGCAATACAAGCAAGACTTCTTCCTTACTTAATAGATCATGAGCCATTTTAACTACTTTAGGTATGTTAAGTATGTTCTTTTCTACTGGTTTGGACTACCTAACCAGGTCAGTGGAATATCTCTAATGAAACACCAATGGAAGTGTTAAAGGCTCTTTATGTATTTCAAAATATAAAAAAAAAAATGTGATTTGTCTTATAAAGATGCCTCATGGCATGCATCTATATTTCTCAGTCCATCAGTCTATCTATCCATGATGGCTGTGTTTATTCTGTCAAATATTAAATAATAAGATTTATTATTGTAGCCAAAGAAGGCATGTCTATTTGGAAAGTTATACAGCTAAGTGACATGAAGATAGTTAATAGTTCATTTTGTTTTACAATAGAATGCTTTAACTAGAACATTGGCTTCTGTACAATTTAGATACAGTAAAAATATAAACAACCATTAAAGAAAACAACAGTTTCGTAAAAGTCTTAGGGATCCAATTATACAATGTTATGAAGAGGTATCAGTATGCTGGAGTTTTCCAAGAACACAAAAAAAATCAATTAATGTAGCACCACATCAGTTTAAAAAGCAATTATCAACTTTTCCTACCAACTCGGGGTCAAATTTCATGGTGGTCAAATACTTAATTTTAAAATAATTGCTGGACTGAACTTTGATTAACAAGACCACAAATTTGAAGGAAATATGTTAAGGTTCCTTGAGGTCATTCTTATGATATTAAAAAAAAAAAAGAAAATGCATTGGCTTCACAAAGGGCCAAGACCTTTTTAAAACCAGCTGGCTTACAAATCCAACTGACCTGTCGTTACCATACTTCACGGTTAAGAGCCACGAGAACAACTTGTTCTGAAGCTTCTGGCTGACGCCCCATGCACTGTGAGCACTGAGTATCTTCTGTGATTAACATATAAACTGTTTTATTGAGTTTTGGCTTCCTTTCTCTCATGGAACAGATAATTATTTTTTTCTTTTTATTGGATTTATTTTATTTTATTGATTTTATTAATTTTTTTATTTTATTAATTTTTCTTCTCAAGCTATGTATTATGAAAAAAGAGAAAGTGGAGATTGATTTTATACTGTCTTCATATACTTAAATCTACCCCCCAAGTAATATATGTTTTTATATTTTTGAAAAATATTTTTTTAAGTTATTGTTCGTATTTCAGTATTTAGGTTACTTGTCATACTGATGGATAAATATATGCCAACAGTTAGTTCATCTTAGTTTTCTTTAAGTAGATTCAGAAAGGAAAGTCTGAAAGAGCTTGAGTTTTATAAAAAGAAGATGAAGATTTTATATATGATGACTTTAATGATCAATGTTAACAATATTGTCTTGAAATTCCACAAGAGAGGGTGGTTGCAGATTTCTAGACCAAGGAAATTTTAAACAGCAAACAAATGTGCACACATACTGTCTGGTTAGAGCCTGAAACATACTTTTTTTTTTTACTATTTTTTCACTATTTTTTGTTAGTATTGTTATTAGATCAAAAATCAGAGTAGTGTTCCTTGATTGGCAATGCTCATATTTACTTATATTCATTCAGAAAACAGCAGAAAGGAACACTTATTTTTAAACTCATTAAAATTGAAGTAGAACTTAGACACAAGACCATTGGCCTTCTCAAATGGGTGCTCAAGGCTGAAAAGTTGAGTTCTGGCTTGCAATTAATATTAATTCTCTACAACATTATACAAATCATCTGCCTGCGCTGTCTCATAGGAAATATGAATAGTGGAAGTATTATTTCCTCTCTTGGAGCTATTGTGGCTCTTGGCTTTTTATAGACTTGAGCCAAAGGGTGCAAAATAGCATTACATGTGGCAAATAGCATTTCCAACCGGTTATGTGGAGCAGGACCTCTGGATACACCGCAGGAGCCATCACAGACTCTGGCTGGAACAGAGCCTCCCCAGTTCAGTGATAGGCAAGGACAGCTGTAAATATTCTTGTACTTTTGTGTCTCTCCCATTTCTTTAAGGTAGATTATGAAGCATCAACATCAATCAATGCAATATTTTTCTGAGTTTATATTCCCTATGCATATTATAGTGTCAGCATTACAAACTATACAGGAAAATTTTAATTACATTAGTATCATTTTAAAAGTATTCATGTTGCACTGGTTTTCACACATACATCAAGTCAATATTTGATCATATTCAATTTTGGCACTTCTGCTCAATGGAACATGAGTGGACATTTCTGCCATGATTAATAAATCATTCTTTCCATTCTTTTTCATAAATCATCATGGTAACAAAACTAGCTGCTACTCCCACCAAAGTTGCACTGGGAAGCAAGAGTAATATTTGCCTGTTCCCTTCCCCCAATAAACTAAATTTGGTTTTTTT
>NW_012147952.1:2201034-2218948 GCF_000956105.1 Propithecus coquereli
AAAAAAAAAAAAAAAGAAAACTTTCTGAGGAAAACACACCTGTGCACATACACAAAGACCCAGTACTCTCTCCTTTTCGCTCTGCCAACAACCTGTTTATTCTATTTGCTTTAGGATTTTTTTTCCTTTTTGATATGCCTTATCTTTTGCACTATTGAAAAAAATTTTTTTTTGTAGCAAGGTCTTGCTATGTTGCCCAGGCTGGTCTCAAACTCCTGGGCTCAAGCAATCTCTCCTCCTCATCCTTCCAAGTAGCTGGGACTATAGGCATGCTCCATTATGCCTAGAAAATAAATTTTATTAGACATGATGCTAGATCCAATTTGGAACCTTGCATCATATACTTCTTTAATACATAGCTCATAACTTCTTCTAGACCACAGTGTTCTAGAATATGTCTTACAACTGTTTTAAGAAGCACCCCAAAGTTTTAGAAAGAAAATATTTTTATAAGGGTGACATCATCTTAATGAAATCACAAACTTCACAAAATATTTTGGCCTCCTACCACAATGCTAAATTCAAAACCTAAGTCCGTTTTGTAAATTATTTCCTAGCTTAAACTGAGTTTAGACACTGTGGAACTCAAAGCAAAATGATCAGATCCCACCTTCTTTGAAATTTCCTTTCTTTGATAGTAACTGCTTCCTCCCTCAGTCATCTTCTAATTAGCAAAGCTCTTGAAGATCTTTTTCAGAAATCTTTCCTACCATTCATTCCCTCTTTTGTCACCCTGCCAAAATCTTTTCTTAACTGAGGCTTTTTTCTTTAAATAGCTCAATTTTGTTGTTTTAAGTCAAAAATCATAAACTGGTGCTACATCTAAATTACAAATTCCAGAAACGGGGATCTGTTCTCTTTCCTGTTCTTCCTGTTTCTCCTGAGGACCCAGTAATGTGCCTCTGTATGCAACAAATGCTTACTAATAACTCTCCAGTAGGCTGATTCCATCTGATTTTTCATCCACTTGGTGATTATTTGTTAAGTATTAATACCTAGTGTGTGTTAGTCATAGTGCTAGACTCCAGATGTACACCAAGTGAGTGAAACAGATTTGGTCCCTGCCCTCAAGAACCTTAGTGTCCAGTGATGAAGCTTACATAATGAGAACTTCTCCTGACACACATTTTATCCAGTAAAGATACACATATGTGTATTAAAAAATTGATTAATTAACATTTTCCCAGGTGGACCTCAGCCTGAGTAACAGCCAACTAGTATAAACCAAGATTTTCTTCTTGTGAATTACGATTTCACTTGGCAAACTGTGACTCACAAGATCTTTCCAGCTCTCAGCATAAGGGATGGTAATTCATCCTTCATTTCTCAAAGGTGAGGTTACTAACAAAATGTGATCAAGGCCATTGGTATTGGACCCACATATGTTTTAGTTACTATCCTTCTCATCTTGTAGGAAATGACATCAACAAATCGTAAATTGTTTAAATACCGCTGAAACAACACTTACACTTAAATCCCCCTTCAAATTCAGAGACTCATGCTCTGTCCCTCTTCCTCCCGACAGAATAAGAGCCTCTCTCCTGGGGCAGCCCCCGCTGATCTCTGCTGCCTGCTTTAAGATCATTCCTCGTCCATTCCTTCTTGTAACTGAGAATTCTTAGACTGTGTGTACCCACTTTGAGAAACACAAAGAGACTCTCGCTTTTTCAGTTACCTGCAGAGGTTGGAAGCAGGGTAGACAGAGTCAGGAGTGGAATGAAACTTCCTCAACATGCACATGGTACAGTTTTGACTTTTAAAGCTTCAGAATGCACAAAATTTCAAAAGAAAAAAATTACAGAAAATAGAGGGAATATGTTGAGAAAATGAAAATGGCTGGAGGAGACAGTAGAGCCAATATTTCACCTGCAATCATTATTCTTTATCTCATCTTTCTGGACACCCCTCCCCCCCATGATTCCCTGGAATGACTTACGAGATTTCAGTTAACCATCCACCCACAAAGAACAGTAGCAAAACTGAGTCAACAAAAGGCCCTTGCCACTTAAATCCAAATTCCTTGGCAATCTTTCAAAGTTTTTCTTTGGCAGACCTCAGTACAATTTAGTAAGAATATGATGTCTTTGAGTTCATCTTTAGGTACTTTATCCAGCTTCTGTATCTTTGACACAGTACAAGATTCCCTAAGACCATGCCAAGCTTCTGGTTCCAACTACAGATCTGTGTTAGAGAGTTATACCTGAAAATTCAAATGTGTCACATCCAGACCTGCACGACTTCAGTGCTGTTAAAGAGGAAAATGTGTATTTGGGGAAGAGGAAGGAGGTGAGGAGCCAGAAGCTTGGTGGAGGTGAAGGTAGGTGGAAAAGAATGAGTAAAAATAACAAAATAACAAAGTAACACTGCAGGAAAACAGTTTGCATTCCAGTATATCCACTTAAGGAAGGGTTGTTAATATAGCTATGCTTTAGGGGATGAGGAATTAACTTACTGTCTAATTGCATTCTTGAAAGATTTTTCAAAATTCATCTGTGTGTGTGTGTTGATTAAAAAAAAATTCCCACTTCTAGTAAACTTAGAATGGGCTATTTCTGGCTAATCTATCTCATTGGTTATAAAAAAAAAAAAAGTCACTCTGTAATCAGGGGTGAGAGGAATTTAAGTTGAAATCATGATACGGCTACGAAATGTGCTTTTCTGGATACATAGCCTCTTCCCAAACAGACTTGGCACAGTAAGTTGGTTTAAATGGTTGGTTCCATCTGTGTGATAAAACTGTGTCTGCCGTCTGTTTAAAATGAGCACGTGATGCTTGAAAAAGAAGGGCCAGCCTCAGGATTGAACGTGATAGAATCTGGGGGCCATGGCTCTTTGTACGTATGTGCAAACTCACAAGCTCACACGGTCCACCAGGCGTGTCAGCTGTTACTGCCTTTTTATCTGGATCCTGTTAACTTAAGGTTTGTTCTTAGCTCATGGAAAAGGACTCCCTGTGTTTTCTTGCTCCAGATAGGAGAAGTCTCTTGGCAGAGTTCTTCAAAGGCAGTTAAGTCGGTAGCATCATGGAAATTTGGCAGTGGGTTGAGTAGTAGGACAGATCTAAACATTAGTTTAGGTTATTTTCACAGGCAATTGTTCCACTATTTTTCATCTCTTTATTTTAGCAGTTAGCGTAATCACTCACAACCTTCGTTCCTAAAGTGAACCCGCTTGTCCATTCTTATCACTGTGTAGTCTGAGTAACCATGAAATTTAAATTTAAATTGGATACATAAACATGGCAAAACATGAATAAATCATCCAAAGGCCTTCTTAATTGTTCAGTTTACACCTCTTCAAAGTTAATTCAAAAAGTCAAATTGAGGCTTTTGATTAAATAAAAAATTGAACAACTAGATTACTTTGATGTATTTCATCTCCAGTAATTTCGTCCTTTTGCTTTTTAAATCATTTTTAATTGCTTTGAGTGTTGCCAAAATGCATGCTCACTCTAATCTATTATAAATACAAATAGGAACTTTATGCCTCTAATAAAAAGAAGAGGATGTATACTAGGTGATTTAATTCACCTTGTATAGGTTGGGTTACTTGGGAAGTGTGGCAGGTAGATATAGAAGGAATTAGGACCTGGCCCTTGAATATCGCAGATATTAATGATCTTGAAACTGAATTATTTTGCATTTTGTACAATGGAAGCACTGTGATACGCCAAAGTAACATAAAAATGGGTCTTCTAAGGTTATATTTTCCAAAGGTACTAAGCAAAAACAATAGCTCTCAAAATAAGGCCAACCTTAAAATTTTTTAAGTACTAAATTCTTGAGCCTATAATCTTCTAGTGTTATTTTTCAGAAACCTTTCCATATTTGTCAACTAAAAGAGAAAAAAAGGGAAGGAAACTAATATATTTTGAGCACATGCTTAGTGTTGGATACATTTAGTG
This sequence comes from Propithecus coquereli, assembly GCF_000956105.1. Classification (NCBI taxonomy): domain Eukaryota; kingdom Metazoa; phylum Chordata; class Mammalia; order Primates; family Indriidae; genus Propithecus; species Propithecus coquereli. The sequence goes on from NW_012147952.1 coordinate 2,204,939, forward strand.
CTTTACGTTTGCTTTTGTTTTTGTTTTTCTTTATTTCAAAATATTAAGGGGGTACAAATGTTTTTGTTACATAGATAGCTTTTGTAATGCTTGAGTCAGGGCTGTAAGTTTGCCCATCACCTAAATAGTGTTCATTGTACCCATTACGTACATTTTTGCCCCTCCACTGCCCACTACTTGATTTCCAATGACTTTTACTTCCCTCTATGCACATGTGTGCCCTTCGGTTAGTTTCAATTTATTAGAGAGTACATGTAGTTTTTTTTTTTCCATTCTTGAGATACTTCACTTAGGATAATGGTTTCCAGTTCCATCCAAATTGCTGCAAAAGGCATTAATTCATCCTTTTTATAGCTCAGTAGTACTCCATGGTAAACTATTGGTGGAACTGCAAATTAGTACGACCTCTATGGAAAACAGCATGGAGATTTCTGAAAGAACTAAAAATAGACCCACCATTCACTCCAGCAATCCTACATTTGCTTTTTATACTAAATCCCTTACTATATTTATCATTTCATATAATACTGGCAGCAAGCCAGTGAAAATATCTTTATTTTATATATGAAAAAAAAAAAACCTGAGGCTCCAAGATGTTGCTCAAAGCCACACAGAAAGTCAGTTATCAGAACAAAAGACCCAACCCAGAACCAATGTCAATTAGCAACCTCATAATTAACTTGCCTTCAGTGTCTAACCCTCCTTCATGTGTAAATATTTTTTCAAGGATAGGAGATGTGATTTAAACAATATTAAACAAAAACTCAAGTCATTATATTCCTCGAGGGTTGAGAGGAAGACCTTAAAATGCTACTTTTGTAGCTTCCTTTTAACTTTTTTTCTTGACATGAAATCTTACATGAAAAACCTATATATTCAACAGATAAAAACTGAGATACTTTGGTTGAAGGAGGAGAGGGACAAGGCAGGCTGAACTCCTGAAACTCCACCAAGATGAGCTTTTGACATCTCAGAGGGACCACTGATTTAAATGATGTCAGAAGTTCTGAAGTTATAATAGAGTTACTATACTAGACTATTTAAATGTTCCTCAAAGTCAGCATGGATAAAAGCAGATGTTTGGAGCACTACATGTTCATGTCCATTGCATTAGTGTCCAGGCTCAGCTCTGCCTCTATTTTAGAGTATGGCCTTGAGGGCATCACTTAACCCTGTGGATCTGGGTCTTCTAAGCTTTGAGATGAGTGAGCCGATCTCAACTCTGGCTGTATATGAGTAGGAAGCTTTTTAAAATAGTGATACTTGGGCCTCACTTCCAGGGATTCCAATTTGCTTATATCTTTGGATAGAGCCTGAATGTGCTTATTTTTTAAATATTCTCTAGATGATTCTAAAGTGCGATCAGAATGGAGAACCACTGGTCAGAATGCTCTCTTTGTTTCCTTCAATTTCTAAACCAATTGTTTTCAATGAAATGCTAATGAGGACATTTTTAAATGTCTTAGCTATCCTCTTCCATAGCATCAGGAGCTTAAAGCAGGTTCATTCTTATAAATGTCACTGTCCTGGTGTCCATATTATTCATGGACTGGATTTAATCACATGACTGGTTGTTTCCACAGAAAATCTGAGAAAAAAGGCTGATAGCTTAAGGGGTTCCCCAGGAAGAGATTTCATTCCTGTTCTCATCTTCTTTTTCCAGGTATATTCAATGTTTTCTGCAAATCATTCTTAAATACTAAATATCACAAATTGTAAAAAAGAAAAATTTTGATCCCTCTTTCAGAATGACTACATTATTTTACTAGATTCCTTAGAGCAAGCTCTGTGCCTTATGAACTGATGTGTTCCCAGTGCCCAATGCAGTGAATGCCTGGCACGTAATTGGTGCTCTGTTTTTTTTTTTTAATTGAATGAAAGGCATCCAGTGGAATTTTGAAAGCTAAATAGTGTTATATGAAGAGGATTCCTTTTGAAGCCTCTAACTACCCATTACAAGAGAACAATTTGAACATATTATAAAACAAATGGGCAACAGGGGTGGTCAATGCCATACCCTCCCCTCCCCCATACCAAGTTTACCAGTTGGGAAGATGAGCGATTGATTTGATAGCATTACAGTACTAAGGATAGGGATTGTTCCAAATAACCTATTTATAACATATAGTTAGTAGAAGCCCAAAACTATTGATGTGTTCAATTTATAAATACTGCTTCACAATTGTTTTTCATGTGAGGTTTAATATCCTGCCAGTCTAGCCCCAGAAATCCATTCTACACTCCCTCCCACCATACCCATGGGCACAAACAAAGCATTCTCCTCTATGAAAAACAAACTTGCTTTCTAGGTTCTCACTTTAAATTAAGAGCCTGTAAGCTGTTAAAGTCAAGCATTGTCACTATACTGAATAATATTTCAGGGAATTTAGATTATTTTATGCAGATATATTAAGGTACCACAAAATATGAAAACCATATGAGGCCTCACACATAAGGTACACAATAAATATATGTTCAGTTAATGTTGAACAGGACTTACACTAAGGTCAAGAATCAGGTAACAAAAGACCTCTACAGGGAGAACTAAGAAACACCAAGGAAGGAAATAGCAGAGGACATAAACAGATGGAAAACCATACCATGCTCATGGATCGGCAGAATCAACATTGTTAAAATGTCTATACTACCCAAAGTGATCTACAGATTCACTGCAATCGTTATTAAAATACCAACGTCATTTTTCGCCAACCCGGAAAAAATAATTGTATACTTCGTATGGAACAAGAGAAGACCCTATATAGCCAAAGCAAACTGAAGCAAAAAGAACAAATTGGGAGGCATCAATTTACCAAACTTCAAGCTATACTACAAGGCTATAATAACCAAAATAGCATGGCACTTGCACAAGAACAGAAGCATAGACCAATGGAACAGGACTGAGAACCCAGGTATAAGATAATCCTCATATTGCTATCTAATCTTTCACAAAGCAGACAAAAACATACACTGGGGAAAAGAATCCTTATTCGATACATGGTGCAGGGAAAATTGGATAGCCACATGCAGAAGACTGAAACAAGATCCACAGCTTTCACCACCACAAAAATCAATTCACAATGGATAACAGACTTAAACCTATAGAATGAAACTATAAGAATTCTAGAAGAAAATGTTGGCAAAACCCTTACAGACATTGGCCTAAGCAAAGAATTTATGAAGAAGACTCCAAAGGCAATCATAGCAACAACAAAAATAAATAAATGGGACCTGTTAAATTAAAAAGTTTCAGCACAGCCAAGGAAACTATCATCAGAGAAAATAGACAACCTACAGAATGGGAGAAAACATTCACATGCTACACATCCAATAAAGGGCTGATAACTAGAATCTATATAACTCAGAAAAATCAGCAAGAAAAAAATCAAACAACCCCATTAAAAAGTGGGCAAAAGACATGAACAGAAATTTTTCAAAACAAGATAGACTAATGGCCAATAAACGTGAAAAAATGCTCAACATCTCTAATCATTAGGGAAATGCAAATCAAAACCACAATGAGATATCACTTAACTCCAGCAAGAATAGCTTTTATCAAAAAGTCCCAAAACAACAAATGTTGGTGTGGATGTGGAGAGATAGGAACACTCATACCCTGCTAGTGAGACTGCAAGCTAGTACAACCTCTGTGGAAAGTAATATGGAGATACCTCAAAGAACTAAAAGTAGAGCTACCATTTGATCCCTCAATCCCATTACTGGGTATTTATCCAAAGGGAAAAAAGACATTCTATAAAAAAGACATCAGTACTATAATATTTATAGCAGCACAATTCACAATGGCAAAGATGTGGAAACAACCCAAGTGCCCATCAATACATGAGTAAATTAATAAAATGTGGTATATGTATACCATGAAGTACTACTCAGCGACATTAAAAAAAATGGTGAACTAATACCTCTTATATTATCCTGGATGGAGCTAGAGCTCATTCTTCTGAGTGAAATGTATCATAAGAATGGAAAAACAAGCACCACATGTACTCATCATAAAATTGGTACTAATTCATCAACACTTAAGTGCACATATGGAAGTAACATTCATCAGGTGTCGGGCAGGTGGGAGGGGGGAGGAGGGGATGGGTAAATTTACACCTAAGGGGTGCAGTGCACAATGTCTGGGGGTTGGGTACACTGTAGCTCTGACTCAGGTGGTGCAAAGGCAATATATGTAACCAAAGCATTTGTATCCCCATAATATTCTGAAATCAAAAAATTAAAAAAAAAAAGAATCAGGTAACAATTCCAGTGACATTAATGGAAGAATTGCCTTAATTGGCACTATAGGAACATGGTTTCTTTCATTTTCAAAGTACGATACATCATCTAAAAACAGAAAAACGTGGGTAACTGTCCATTAGTAGCATATTAGGTAGAGACGTTAATGTTCCTATACCACTGCTAGGACCCATGTTACTAACAACACCAATGAATACAAGACTTTATGTGTGTTAGCACATACACAGGCTGCGAAAATGAAGAGGAGAGTTCAGAAAGTGTTTGTCCTTCTCTTTTCTCCTATATATTTCTTAATTATTTCCTAATACTTAAGATATTACCAGCCAGCCCGTATTCTTTGCTTTCCCTTTTGAGAATGTGAACTTTAAATCAGATTTTTTTTGCAGGAGAAAATGAGTTTTATAATCTATGGTCTTGTTATCAGGCAGAGTATGTGTCAATAAGCAGAATAAAATGCATTCAGCTTTCAGGCTAGGCCTGTACAATAATGATCCTGCAAATTAGAGCTAGAATTCTAAATGCTGTGCCTGGGAATCTTGCCCAGGGCCTTTTTGGCTCTCATTTTTGCTGTTTCATATTTGCTGTTTCATTTATATGCATCAAATTGACACTAACTTTCATGTTTGGGCAAGAAAAGGAAGAAAAGTTGCTGGAATTAAAGAACTCTCTAAGGAGCGTGGTGTCATGGTCTCCTATTTTTAGGAAACACGCAATTGGTTACCTACAAAGACATTCGACGTACATCCTTAATCCTAGAAATTGTGCTACCATTAAGAATGCCATGAAAATATTTTAGGAGACATAGTTTACTATAGCATATCTGAATCAGAAGCCTAACAGGCAATATTCTTTTGATATATAACGTCCTGGGCAGCCGTGAGGTTCAGAAATGTTAAGGAAAACAAGAATTCTTCCCTATAAATATATCACACTTTCTTATTTCAGAGTTTACAGTACAAAATGATAGTTTTATCATTTTTTTAAAATGTTGCTTTGGGGAAAACTCAGAATGAAATTGTTGGTGAATAAAAGCTTATTTATAAACTTTAGGATGTAGGAGATTCACAATACAATTCAAATCTAATTACAGGAATGACATCCCACAGCACAAAGTATGAGAAGTGTCTTGAGTGTGTTTAATTTTTTAACTAAACTTTCAGCAATAGCTCTTTTCATTTAACACTCAAAAACAAATAAATATAGAGTGATTTTGCACTGCTAAGCATTTCTGAAAACATGTGGGCCAGAGTGGAAAGGTACGCTTTGATGCACACTGTTTTGTGTGTGCTGGGTTTTCATCTGTGATAGACTGAGATCACAATGAAAGAAGCTTGACAACACAATCCTCCTATTGCCTTTGTGGTGACGTCTGAGCCTCTCAAATAATGGGAATTACCAACATAAGACTGAATACTGGGGGGAAAGTGCCCAAATGATCCTATAGACATTCAACCATAGTATAACTAGCACAGATGATCAAGATCTAATAGTAGACAATTAATTAAGACAATCTTTAAACTACTCATGGTGTCAATTTATAAAAATATTTATTTACCAATAAACTTCTCTATTCCTTTATTTTCTTCATTTTTAATAAATATTTAAGTGTTTCCTTCAATAGTCTATTTCAGTGCCCCCAAATAAGTTACTTTTATCTAGGAATATTATCATATTATCAGAATGTAACAAAAAAGCAATTACTCTACATGGTTAGTAATGTAATTCATTTGCTTCTGAAGCTGATGCAGCTTAGTAAAGTGAAAAATATAAAATATGATGCTGACCCTCATCCTCTACTGTGGAGAAGAGTGATATAAATGAAAAGTTAGATAACAACACACAACCCACATTTATAATCACATATCAAACTATGCAAGACCACAGGTGGCATTTTAGGAGATGATTATGGGGTAAAGTGGAGTGGACTGGAGAAGGCCAGGTTGGTTTTGAATGGGCTGAGATGAGAGGATAAGGTATTTCAGATGTGAACTTGAGGAAGGATGCTCAAATGAACATGAACATGAGGAGACCCACCCAGAGACTTGTGCATGTGGAGAACAGTGGTTGGCAGAGGAAATGGAAGGATCAAGTCTGGGTCGTACGTGCTGGCCTTGGAAAGCAGTGGAAACCTCGTTCAATTCAGGGGGCTCTAGGGAACCACTGAAGGTTGTTGAAGGGAGAAAGTGAACTGAAAAGAGGAAGAATTTAGGAGCAGTTTGTAGACTATATGGCAGTAGAGAAAAAGTGGACCCAGAGCGACTAACGAGGCAATCGCAGCGTCCAGTTGTGAAGCTATTGGAGCCTGCACTGGATGGAGCCAATCCAGTTGCTTCTCGGGGCCACATCCTGTCCCTCTGCAAAGAACTTGATGCTTGCTGTTAATATTATGCAAAGCCCAACTACAACCAACGACTATCTTACATTCAGAAATTTTGTCACCTGAGGATTTAGATGTATTTGAAAGACATTACGGATCTTTTTTTTTCCTCTAAAGTGATGAGATTTTTATCTCATACTTTTCTGAGGAAAAAACTTTCATCCAAGTTCTAATATTTATGCGCTAAAATATTATGCATATTTCTCAAGAAATAAAAAAAGGCAAGCACCTAGGTTAATTTACATATTCACAAAAGAAAAAACATTCTGGGGCGGGTTGAGTTTATGCGGCTGAAGCACTTTCAGACATTTTGAAGTTAGTTCCCTTTGGAGGCAGTGATATGAGTTTAAACTTCAGATCAAAGGCAGAATATTTTAGAAGGGCTCTTTACCTTTGGTCACCAAAAAGCAGAAAGTTATCCACTTGGGGGAAAAAAACCCTCTTTGCTTGAGCAATGCAATACATGGGTTGCATATACAGAATTCATGCTTGTAAATGGTCTATTTAAAGCTCAGGTGAAAATGTGATTTAACTAACATATTTTAGCACCTGTTTTTCACTAAACAAACTTTACTTAGTATTACTGAAATTAAATGTATCATTTATTTTATTAATAATTTATGACTATTCTTTCTTGCTGAATGCCATAGAAAATCAATTGACATCTACATTTCTAATACTATGAAAATGTCTAAAATCTGGGAGTACTGTTTAGCAAATATACATTGCTTAAACGATGGTAGAAAACATTCATGTCAAAGACTGAGTTTGAAACCTTCATTTAGATTGCTATAGCTATTAATCACAGCTTTTATTTTTAAGATGGTGAGCTTAATATATTTCTTGTCAAGTCAGTCATGATGAGTTCCCATGCCTCATTTGAGTTCCCACAACTTTTAATTGTTTCAGAAAATTAAAGAGTGGATATTCACTTAAGTGAATCACAGCCATGTTGTCTTGGCCAGTTTCACAACATTAGTTCTCAAGTCAATGAGTGCCTTGACAGTTTTGTATTTATTCAAATCAATGGACTCAGGCCAGACGTGGTGGCTCATGCTTGTAATCCTAGCACTCTGGAAGGGTGAGGTGGGTGGACCGCTCAAGGTCAGGAGTTCAAGACCAGCCTGAGCAAGAGCAAGACCCCATCTCTACTAAAAATAGAAAGAAATTATCTGGACAGCTAAAAATATGTAGAAAAAATTAGCCAGGCCTGGTGGCGCATGCCTGTAGTCCCAGCTACCTGAGAGGCTGAGGCAGGAGGATCGCTTGAGCCCAGGAGTTTGAGGTTGCTGTGAGCTAGGCTGACGCCATGGCACTCACTCTAGCCCAGGCAACAGAGCCAGACTCTGTCTCAAAAAAAAAAAAAAAAAATGGACTCAGTAATTATAATTGTGCCCTGATAGGCTTTTAATGTAAGCTTTGAAACATTAAAAATTATGGCATCATCTAGGTTGCTCATTTGACTCCTCTGGATGAGCCTTGCAATTATACCTGGATTTTTTTTTTCTTTTTTTTGGGACAGAGTCTCACTCCATTACCCTGGGTAGAGTGTAGTGGGGTCATCATAGCTCACTGCAACCACAAACTCCTGGGCTCCTCCTGCCTCAGTCTCCCGAGTAGCTAAGACTACAGGTGTGTGCCACCATGCCCGGCTAATTTTTCTATTTTAGTAGAGACATTATTAGGATGTTGTCAAATGATTTGTGTTAATCAATAGTAAGAACAAGCCTCATCACTCTCAAGTCTCTGAGTGTTACATTTATAGGCTCCATAGTTTTTCCTGTTTTAACTCCTATTTGTTGATTCTAAAACAAACTACCTTTATTCATGGTGAAAATATGCATTAGGGACACGGGGAGCACTGTAGGGGGGAAGGGCATGCCTTTAACCTGCACTTGGGTGAGGCAAAGACATAAAGTGTAGCCATAATGTTTGCACCCTCACAATACCCTGAAATAAAAAAATATATATATACATTAGGGTATAGAAAGACATTATTTGTATATGAACTATAAATATTTTATTATCACTCATACTCTATATGAGTGTTATATAAGAAAGAATTCTTTTAAGCTCATATTTTATATGATTTGATAATAATACCATTTTTTGCTTTTTAAATAAAGGAAGTTATGCTATTTAGTTATTATTCTGACACTTACATGCAGCTTATACAGAGTTGATCCTCATTATTTGTGGATTCTGTATTTACAAATTTGCTAACTCACTGAAATTTATTTATGAGACAGAAATCAATCTCATGGCACCTTCATGGTCATTTACAAAGCAGCAAAATATTTTAGTCTCCCAACTGCAGGTTCCCAGCTGAGTTTGAACAAGCTGGCACTTCGTCTTCTTGTTTCAGCTCTCATACTGTAGACACACTTCCCTTTCAAGGCCGATTTACTGCCACATTTTTCTCAGGTTTGTGCTTTTCATTGATCATTTCACCATTTAAAATGGTTCCCAAAAGTTGTGCCGAATTACCATCTACTGCTCCAAAGTATGAGAAGGCTGTGATGTGCCAATATGTGTGTTAGATGAGCTTTGTTCAGGCATGAATTATTGTGCTGTTGGTCATAATTTCAGTGTCGATGAATTAAAAATATATATTACATAAGGTGTCACTGAACACACATAAGACAAGGTTATATATTGATCAGTTGATGAAACCGTTATGACCAGAGGCTCCCAGGAACCTAGCCTTGTGTTTTCCCTAGGAGCAATGGTTTGGTATTCACTAGCTCAGTGCTTACAGTGACTTTACAGAACATAACTACTAGTGCAAATAATTATTTTCTTCTGTTTTTTTTCTTCCCTACAAGCCATTTTTCTCAATATTTCTTTTTTTTTTTTTTTAGAACAGGAAAGGGTGAGGGAAAGAGAAAAACTCAACATTTCATCAGAAACCATTTCAGCCTGGTTAGGAATGTGAATTGTGTCATCTGAGCAGACATTCTTACTGTTTTTCTGTCCACTGATCCAAGCATCAAATGATTTATGGGAGAAAAGTGGCCCTGTAATCTCCAGAGTTATTATTAACCATTGGATGCTCATGTATCTTATTTTTAAATCCAAACTTCAACAATCAGACTGCTATGAAGGTTTAAATTATTAGGTTTAGACATTATCATTTAAATTTTTGGAAAAGACTCGTAACTGCGTTATGTACAATAGAATCATATTGCTTGAGAGTGACCTGCACCTAGCAAAGTGTTTTTTGTAAAATAGAGAGTAACCCACTTCGTTTACATATGAGAGGGTCTACAGCACACATGGAATAATATTGTCATGAATTTGGACATATCTGGAAGTGGAGTTTGGGCTTATGTATATCAACCTCTTGGTTTCACCGAAGACAGATGCCAGTCCCCAGGAGGTTAAAGTGCCTACTCAAGCAATGTGCTGGGGCATAACTGGGGAAGGGCTGCTGTCCAGTCCAATGGGAGTACTGACTCCATCGGCCCACCCTTCACAGGAGGCTGTGAAGCCACGTAGAGATGATGGCATACATTTTTATTACTTTGAGATGTCATCCCAAGCCCAACAGAAACTTCTTGTTGCTATCTCATAAACATATTACTTTTCTCTTTCACTAGTGTAGGCACATTTATGAATAGAAGTCAAGTATTCCCAATTAACTTAGAATCAGAAATTTTATTTTGTCTTTTCATTGTAAAAAAGGAAAGCAATATTCTCTTACATTTGGGCCGATACCCAAATATTTATACTATAGCTGAACTTCCATTGGGAAAAGAGAAACACAACTGTGTTCAATTTGAAACCCATGACTGGATCTTGAGCAGGGAAAGGTGAAAGGCACTGTGGGATGGGGCACATGCTTCGAGATTCACTCCATGCAGTCTGTGTTTGGGAGCCCAGGACTTCCTCTGTGACTCAGTAACTGGCACAGGTGGTTGGCAGGGACTAACAACAGCTGATTTCAATAAAATGCACTCAATTATGCCTTGAAGACTTGTTGTTTTTGGAGGGAGTTGGAAAAATTAAGGAATGTGAACTGATTTTTTTTTTTATATCTTGTAGAAGTCAGAGGAAGATATATAAGGACAGATTTGCTTAAGGTACACTATTTTCTTCTACTGTATTTTATTATATGTAGTAAAATTTCAGCATTGGCCCCCTTCCGCTGCGACAAAAGAGAAAGTCCACGGTTATAACGTTTTCCATTAGACTCCACTCAACACAGGAAATGAACTTCCATAAACTTAATGATATGACCCTTAGGGTTTTACATTCCCCTTTTTATAACCCTCTTTAGGATAGAAACACATTTCTTGCCCTATAAAAATTTTAGTCAATAAATTTTTCAAGTTCTCGCAGTGATTTGATAAGCAGTCCCCTACCCTCCTCTATAATAACTTGGATCAGTATAGTGAAAGTTAATGGCATTATGTAATTTTAAGATGCACATCTAAAACAAAAGACAACTTTTTATTTAATTAAAGGTAAACAAATCAATGATAAAAATGTATGGTGAAAGCTTTTGGCATATACTATTTATCTTTCAGTATATTTTGCATTCCTTTCTTCTTATTTTCCTTCAACCATATGAATCAACCCACAAATACTTATCGGGTACTTTGATGTTTTCAGAACTATGCTATGCACTATGAGAGTCTCTAAAGGAATGAAGAACATGGTCCCTGCTCACAAGAATGTAGAATTTTCCACACCAGGTTCTAAGAAACATTAAGTGTCACTTAAGATATCAATAAGAGAGTGAGTAGAATGGTGCTTCTTGATCCAAATTTTAGAAATATGGCATACTGAAATCTTTCCCTAGAACTTCACCATTCCCATCTAAGATCTCAGAAATCCTGCAACAAAAAAACCTAGTTACCGTCATTGAACCCAGAACTGCCTAAATATATTTGACAGAGCAACTTCTTTTTAAGGCAGACCTATAAAAATCTCTTGGGATAGTGGTGTTCTATGGAAAATAGTTTGGGGAATGCTGAATTAGAGAACCATGTGAAACATTTTATTATTAACAGTTGAGTGTACACTCAAAGTGATAAAAGTGTAGAGAAGAGAAATATCATTATGATCTAGGCTGGTGAACAAAAGGACCTCAAAGGTGGTTGGACTTTAAAAGAAATAAAGGTGTAGTTGAGAAAAGCAGAGCACTGGGATGAGGAGGGGGAAACTCAGATTCTATCTCCTAAATTGTTGACATTGATTATTTGGGGAAGAGGGGAAAGAATGCAAACAATGATTACTAGGGACTTTGACTTTCTAAGTTATATATTTCTGTATTGTTTATGTGCTTTTTTTTTACAATAAGTGTGGCTTATTCTTATAATTAAGAGATTTTTTTTTAAATAATAATAATTAGGAGATATTTTCCTAAAACTCACTAAAGTTTACCTATTAGATTAATGATGTGTGTAGCTCTTTACTTCCATAATTATACAGATATATATGTAATATTTACAAACATAAAGATGTACAAATACAATATCTTGGCCAAAAATAAGTTATAGCACCAAGGTCAACCTGCATTGTAAACTCGGACAGCACCTGTTGTTTGTTCCTCTTTCAAGTGTGGCTGACTTCGGGGATGAGAATAAACAATGTGGTCTCTTACTAAGTTTCCCTTTTGGCTAGTCACCTAGTTGGTATGTGATGACTTTATACCTGAAACTAAGGAGTTGAGGAGGAAGCTGAAAATAGCCAACTTGAGTTTCCTAACTACAGTTTGGCTCCTGTAAGAACCTTCTGGTTGCTCCTCAATTTCAGTGTGTTCATTTTTAAAAATATAGATTATTTTTAAAGTGGCAAATACAGGTATTACTTAATAATTGATAAGCTACTTATACTCAAAACACAATATATGGTTTTAATCTGAAAGTATAACCAAGTTTGAAAGTAACTGAACTTATAACCCTTTAGACAAAGGAGGTGTTTTATAAATATTGTTGTCAGCTTAGAGAGCCATCTTTTCCTTCATCTCATCAAGATTTTTTGAATCTGGGAAGAAGAGATACATGAACTTTGTCTTTAGTGTATATATTGTGTACACATATATACACAACTACGTATAATACAGGTAGAAAATGTAAGGTTGTACCATGTAAAATTGCTGAAATTCAATCATTTCTGACCTGAAATGATAATTACCTATGGTTGAACCTACTGGTTTAGCCTAGTCATTAGTTAGTGGTCTGTTTGCCAGCTGTGTTGGAGGGATATGTCATCGATTTTCATCTCATTCCCAACTTGGGCCAGAATTCCCTTCATCTTGTCTCCACCACTTATGTATCAATCTGTTCTGTTTCTTGCTGTCTCCTAGACATTACTGGACAGGCTGATTGCTTACAGCAGTGCTTATGTGGTAATCCATTTCCTGGTTGGCAAATTCTCAGACATCAGATCTTGCAGTTCAAAGAAAATCCGTGTTGAGTTCAGTACCATGTACAGAGAACCAGTCAACTATGGTTGCTCTTTCCCTATTATCTGTCCTTATTTCTATTACTTTTTATGTCATCTAAGAGTATCTAGACATTCCCAGAAATTCAGGTACCTGAGAAAGTCTGTCTGGATGACAACCTCTGATTGTCTGATGTCCCTTCTGAACTGCTTGCAGGAGGCCTAAAGCTGCAGGGACAAATGCTATCAAAAAAATACTCTCTCATAATTCAAACATGTTTATTATAATTGTTTTCCTATATTTCATTCTTCATTGCCCCGACTATGATTGCAGATCAAAATAACTGCAAGCTTCAGTGGATTAAGTATCTACACTTTGACGTTACTGGTCAATACTTTGATTACCACCATGTTTGTATTACATTTCCACACGTATACAAAGTTGACACAACAATCTCTAAGTTGCAATGGGTTTTTTCCCACTTGCAGTTTTAGTCATGACAAATCTAATTACCCAGTTGAGGAGAATTAGGCTTTATAGGAGATGGTAAACATGCTCTAATGAGTTTTGTGGTAGACATTTTTTGAGTAGAAACAAGAACGATCACTTCTGACGGCTTTTCAGTGATGTCAAAGGCTGCACTGCCTTTCTAGCTACTGGTAAAGAAATTCTCTAACCATAACATCTGTCACAGCCCTACCTCTACAAACTTCTGTCAATCTGAATGCAGTCTGCCATTCCAGAAAGCCAGTTTTCAGATTCTTCCTTTGGGAAATCTAATGTAGAAATAGGCAAAGTCTTATAAGGAGTTGCCTTTTCTGTTTACTAGTAAACAGATGAATGTCTACTTGTCATTAAATACAGCATTTAACCAATACGAATCAACAAATAATTATTGAGTTGCTTCGTTATATAAGGTCTTGGTGGTTAACACTGGTATCTAGTAGGTGTTCAATAAATATTTCTTAGATTAAATTTAGAGTAA
>NW_012147952.1:2219475-2224110 GCF_000956105.1 Propithecus coquereli
TCTTTAAAAAAAAGTCTTTAAAAAAACAAACAAACCCTGGGGTCAATTGTACTTTTTTAGAGATGCCAAAGGCTTTTTTCCAAGCATTGAATGTTGGAGAGTTATTCTCAGAAGCATTAAGAAAGTGTTTGTATGTATATACATTAAAGCATTTGCATTTTTTTTTTTTTTTTGCTGTAGGGAAAGGATTTTCTAGAAATCCTTTAAAAGACTGAATTATTATGGAAAATCATCTTGAAATTTGAGAACATTAAATTGCTTTGCTTCCCAAAGCTTCATGGGAAAAGGGAGATGCTCTGGAAAACTTTTCAAGCACTTACAATTTTATAGTGATGTAAAAGTCGTCTGACACCCATTACAGATAATAGCACCTGGTTAATTTCCTACTGCTTTTCTTTCAATTATGGTTTTACATCAAGCAACATTAAACAGAGAAGGCAAAGATCAAATACTCCTCAGATCAACTCATGCTCATTTTATCTATACAAATAAAAAATGGGAATAATAAATAACAGAAATTTTTTTTCTCTTAGTTCTGTCACTTGCAAAATAGTATTGAGAACTTAGATCTGCCAAAGAAATTTCAAGATATATGATGTCTCTTTGTCTGCATTTATCTGACCTTTGGTTATTTTTGTATTTAGAGACAAAAAACATTCAGTGCTGTACATAAATTTTTCCAATGTTTTAAATTTACATTTGAATGACAATCTTTAAATCTACAATAAATTCTGACATAAAAGTACAATCATGATGGGTCCTTTAGCACAAGGACTTGAGTAGAAAGAGACCTACACTGAAAATCTTTTGGGGGGAAAATTACCATTGTCTTGCCAGGTGAGAATGGAAATCACATTGTTGCCCTATGTAATACTCTAGTTAGCAAACTATGGCCTGTGGACCAAATCTAGCTCACTGCCTGTTTTTATAAATAAAGTTTTATTAGAACTATATTACTAGGATTATACCTATTCATTTACAGACTATGACTGCTTTTGCAGTACAACTGCATAGCTGAGTAGCTGCAAGAGAGACAGTATGGCTCATGAAACCTAAAATATTTACTAGCTGGTCCTCTACAGAAGAAGTTTGCCCACTTCTGCTGTAAGTCTTTCTCCTTTCCCTTCCTCTCCTGCAGATCACAATAACTAGTGGGAAAAGACATAGTCTAGACTCTCTTATGGCAACAAGTGAAAAATAATGTATTTTTTTTTCTGGATTGTGCAGGTTATACTTCTTGGTCCCTGCCAGCCTCTTGCATTTTGAAGGGCCCAGGAATCAGAAACCATTTCTGACTCTTCGATAGCATGGCCTTCCTGCCTCTACTCTCTGAATAGATGCAGAGACTTCAGAGTATCCAAAAACAACTGAATTTTTGCCTGATAGGGACAAGTTTATTTAGTGTATCTCTATCAGCTTATTCGTTAGAAAACTGAGTTATGTTTCTGTTTAAAGATAATAGGATGGGTTCCCATGAAAACTGAGAATTTAGGCAAAATATCCATACTAACAGCACTTTCTACTTTTCCATCTCCCATCACCATTTAATATGTTTTAGTTTCAAATATGCACCTGAAACAATAACAACAAATTTAAGTAAACATCTCGAATTTTCAGTGAAAGGTAAAATATTGGCCAGGCGTGGTGGCTCATGCTTGTAATCCTAGCACTCTGGGAGGCTGAGGCAGGAGGATCGCCTGAGCTCAGGAACTCAGGAGAACAGTCTGAGCGAGCGCGAGACCCCGTCTCTACTACAAATAGAAAAAATTAGCTGGGTGCCATGGTAAGTGCCTGTAGTTTCAGCCACTCCTCAGGCTGAGGCAGGAGGATGGCTAGAGCCCAGGAGTTTGAGATTGCAGTGAGCTGTAATGATGCCACTGCATTCTACCCAGGGTGACAGAGAGAGACTCTGTCTAAAAAAAAAAAAAGGTAAAATATTACATTAGCTAGAGCCATATTTTGTCTCCCTTTCTCCCTCCCACTTCCCCCAATGTGGTCCTATCTACATGACATCACCAACTTCAATGTTTTGGACACACACACACACACACACACACACAAAAGGAATGCCTGATGCCAATCTATATGGCAGCAGCAAAAGAAAAACATACTATTTTGCTTACTTATTGGACCCTGGAGGAGTGTCTACAGTTTTTAAAGCTGACTACGAATATATTTTTGGAAAGAGGAAGTATGTGTTGTCTAGTGTCTGTCCTTTGCTTGCCAACTTTTCTGGTCTATAAAATACTTCAGTGACTCCACGCACTGATGCTGGCTTTCAGCTTTCTTTCAACTCTGGTCACCAAGAGCAACAAGTGCCGTTGTAAGTCAATCCCTAGAAAAACATCTATCTTCTATATTCCTTGGGCAGGTACTTTCATGCGTAGTAGTTTCAGAGTTTATGGTTATTACTCTCTGGAGACATCTGCCTGCTGGGTTTATTTTTTCCTGATGTTGTACCACATCATAAAGTCTACTGCCAAGAGTACTTTACTCAAGAAGATTTTGTTTTCTGCTATTGTAGTCACTTTACTATTTTATTTCTGTAGGAAAAATGGAGTAGAGAAAATCAGTAGCAATTTCCCACTCCATAGGCCCCAGAGCATAACCTGACTCAATTTGGGTGCAAGTTCTTATTTTGTGACAGCTTTAAGACAGTCTCATCACACAAGACGTGACGGGTCCTCTCGTATATATGTGTAACAAAGAGCTGCAGAGATTTTCCATGAAGTGTGAATGCTCTCAGAAAATGTTTCCAGGTTTTTTTAAAGCAAATGAATTATGTGGATCTAATCCATTGAAAGGAACCAAATTCACAATTGATTTTTTGTTATCAAATATAATAGTTTAAAATAGTTTTATTTTTGTGGGAAAAAATAACTTTAAGCCTATTTTGTCCCCTCTTGTGCTCTCAATAATAATATTGAAATAAATGTACTCTAGAATTTCTATTTTTCATTTTCAGATAATATAATAGTTATCAACATATAGTCACAGGAAATTGCAATGATTAAGTCATTATTTGCCTAATAAATGTACAACCTTTTTATGGAAAAATGATTCAGGCCAGACAACTGTTGTCAAACATCTTTTGATATATGTTTTCAACCTTTGCCATAGCTCACTTTCTTGCATAAACAGACCCTTCCAAACAAAACATGGAAAATTTAATACACATAGATTCATATTATCAAAACTATTAGACTGGATTATTTTCCATGGTGTCAGCATTGAAATTAATTTCCTGAGAAGATGACTTTAAAAGGAGCACTCACATAGACTTTACAAATGTCTCTTCTTCACCCTTACAGATACCTTTTATTTCATTCATGGCTATAATTAGCACTTCCTCTGAGGCGGCCCCTTTCTCGGGGTGTGGATAAGCAGATTTTCTGTTCATTAGCATGGCAGCCTAGGTCAGCAGAGTCGTTAGTGGTCATTTTAATGATGACTTGGAATCTCTGCCTGGGCAATTTAACTGAGGCTCATTCCCACATACTGACTGCAGCCAAGCAGCTTCACAATGCTGCTAGCCATTTATTTAGGGCAGCTTCAAATAGTTTCCCAGGAACTGAAGTCATGAGGGGTGAAACAGTGAGATCCAGCTCACCAAAGCTGCTGTGTATCAAGAAGATACTGTGACTAGTCAACCTTGAGCACTTCACTGTACACATCCAAACGCCCCACTGACATCATCATTCTTCAAGTGCCTTTGCTTAGCCAAGTCAAATTCTTGGAGCACTTAGGACTTTGCTGGGCATTGGTTCATGTTTTACATTGGTAAATGTCTTTCTTGCTATATAAGCAGAGATTTTAGTTGCTAAATTAATTTAATTCATGGTCATAATTGTTATCCATGTTATTGAAAACTTATAAAAATTATGTAACACTTGTATGTCAATTTGCACTTTTAACTCAATTTAGAATTTATTTATTTGTTAAAACAGATTCTCAGTTTGACGCTATCTCATTGATCCTTACAACAACTCTAGAGAGACAGGGAGGATGTGAAAAGGAGGCCCTGTGCATGGGGCGTGCAGAGTCTAAGCTCAGGGACTGGCTGACTCTGTCTGCAGGTGGGGGCAGCAGCACACAGAAACGTTAAGTTTCATTATTATATCACATTATTATGTTACAGCATGATATTGTACAGAAAACAAAAAGGAGTCAGGCCTGCCCAGAGGGTCCACTCTGGAGTAATTGAGGAATTAATATTCTTACGCAGCTCTTTAAAGTAAGACAAAGGAGTTTGGATATGACAGCAAGAGAAAGGAAACATAAGTTTTAAAACAAGGAATTGGCATGATAAAAGCAGTCCCCTAGGGAGCAGAGTCTGGAAGGCTTATGCAGGCTGAATTCCAAATGCACAATTGCTTTGGCTTGATGGACCATGGGATTTCACTTCTGAAATTCAATAAATGTCATCTTTTCAGTGACACCTTCCCTGGCCACTCTGTCTAAACTTTCAACTCCCTCCACTTCTGCATCCTATCCTCCTCTGCTGTTCTTTTTTTTTTTCTTCCTTAGCAGTTATCACTCTCTAATATAGTACACATTTTACTTACTTACATTGTTTATGGCCCATCTCTCTCACCATAATGTAAATTCTGTAAGGGCAGGGATGCTTGTCTATTT
>NW_012147952.1:2226730-2228630 GCF_000956105.1 Propithecus coquereli
TGTGACTGATACAATGTAGTGAAAGTAAAATAATGATAGAATAGTACAAAGAAGTCAGGACTGAAGTTAATCCACAAACATATATGCCAGAAGGATCTGGGCCATTATTAACATGGGTCACAAATGCACCTCTGAGCCTCCTAGCAGCCAAGGCAAGAAAATAAATATGTTAAAAGATCACTATCTACAAAAACTAAAACTTCGTCTTTTTTTTCCAGAAGCAACATGGATTTTTCTTGCAATAAAATCCTGAGAGAGATTTCTCACAGGATGCCTCATTGAGCAAATACAATGTGAAGTACTGAGAAACTTTAAAAATATAATAAGTTGGTTGAATGCTTTTTACTCCTTCTCAAGGAAATAGCAGAAAATGAAGCACAGTTTAATGAAAGTAATTCCTTTACAGACCAAAGTAGTGAGGTCCAGGTACACAGGTTGTCAGTGTTCAGGTTCGCTCCAGGCCCTGTGGTGCAGTAGGAAAGGTACAAGAAAATAAGTGACGACTGCATATCCTTGAGACAGTCCTTTCCGAAACCAGGCTTTTGCTATTAGCTGGGCAGTGGAAAGTTTGAACTTGGATTCCCTGGAAAGAATCACAGTGCAGATATTTTATGCTGGTGATTAAATGCCAATTCTTTTGCTTACACTGGAGGAGAAGGATGAGTCTGAGTCTCAGTGGGAAGGATGCAATAACAAACTGGGTAAACTTAAAGAACAGTGACAAGGAGAGCAGCAGATCTGGGCATTGTTTCATATGCAAGGTAGACAATGAATTGGGCTTGGTACGTTGAATCTGCAGACCAACAGGCAGGTCAGGGTAAAAACCAACCTCAAATATCTGATCACTGTCTTAAGGAAGAAGGAGCACACGTTCTCTGTGGTCCAGAGCCTGACCAAGGACCAACAGTAGAGCTGTCTGTGACAGGGCTATACTGCCTTAAAATGGTGGCAGGGTCCCAGATGCTGGAAAGATTCAAAGAGAAACTGCACAGCCATCTATAAGTGGTGTTTCAAAAATAAACCCTGTCCTGAGAGGGAGACAGAGTCAGAAATCCTTCTAGCCACATGGATTCCCTGATCCTGGGGTGTGAATGCAGGCGGAGCATGCCCTATGTCTGTGTTTATTTACACAGAGACCAGTGACTGCTCTGAAGGAAGCTTCCGGAACTGCAGATGGGCTCTCTTGCCTTGTCCTAGCTCATTTACAAGAAACACTCTAAACAAACAGAAACCACTATTTCCCATATCCTCTGATTTCCTCTTAACACCACATGCATGTAAAAGGCAACATTTCATTTTTTAAAAAATGTTAGCTGATGACCCTATTTTTAAAACTTCACAGAGACTACTGTGATAGTATTTATTGATTAGTGTGTTTATTAATATTTAAGGTTCATTGCACTGGAAAAGCACAATCATGCAGTGTTTTAATCTAATATTCCAAATCACCTTTAAAGATACCAAAAATGTCATATTTAATTTTTATTGCATTGCAATGGAAGCTGGGGCATGATGTGAATAGATTTCAGGTGCAAAATACACTTCTCTTGTGGAAAAATTATTTATAAAGGACATTTTACAAAGTACCAGGTTTAGAATGAAAGGGAAATTTAGGTTGTTGGGAGAAGAAAAAAAAATGGCTCCAGCCCTTCCCTCTGATGATGAGGTTTTGATTTCATTAGGTGCCTTGTCCTCCAGGCAAGTGCCATGTCAGCTAGCAGGTCATCTACAGTCACCAATGCCAGCATGAGAATTCCAATTATCATAATTCATGATATGCTTGCAAGGTCTTCCATCAAATGTACTGAAGAGCATACTTTATCAAAGCAATACTTTAAAATGTATGAAAAGTCAGAGGCAGGGTTGAATTTCCTTTGGAAGTTATTTCTGAAGAATTTTT
>NW_012147952.1:2228680-2229190 GCF_000956105.1 Propithecus coquereli
CATTGACTATATGACAGTAAGAAAGGCTGTTCTTGTGTTTCATTTTAAATTCATTATATCTGAACAATATACACTGGTTTTCAATCTCAGTTATTGTTCCTGGAAATGATGCAGAAAGAGAGCTTGCAGAAGCAAGAACCCAACCGTGATTTCTAAATTGCAGACCTTGTTCTTGTTTGGTAAGATCGTTCAAGATCCATTCAGCCATCTGCCGTGTGTCCCATCTACTCGGATGAGAAGCTCGCTAGGACACGATTCATTCTAGTCATTCCAGACCAAGTGAGTGCCTGCAAGAAACTCAGACTTGCAGGCACCCAGAGACGGGGCAACAATTGAGAAGAGTCTGGACTATCCCACCCTAAGGTCTCTTCTCAAGGAGGTTATAATTCTTCTAAAAAACACAGACTGAAGTGGACAGAATAAGTACACAGATAAAGAAACATAGTTAGGAAAACTAATTTTTTTAATAACAGTAAAAACAAGAGATTTGGGCCTGGCGTGGTGGCTCAC
>NW_012147952.1:2242958-2246926 GCF_000956105.1 Propithecus coquereli
TGAAGGGTCATTTCTCTAGCAGTTTGATTGGAAAGAAATGAAAAGTGCATGGATAGCAGAGGAAATCATCCACTTCCTTTTCTATTCTTGCTATTAATATAAAGAAATGACAAATGAGAATCCATGAGCAATATCAGACTCTGAAAATGAGCCAGTGGCTTGTAACGACCACTTAGAACACCTGATGGTTTTACCAAAGCTGCCAAACATGGGGCAGATTCTGCTTCTTTGAAAGAAGAGTGGCTACAACACGTGCTTCCAGCATAGGAGAGCAAGAACACACTTTCTGGGCCTTTCTCAGGATCTCTACTTGGAAAAGGAGTTGTATGGGAAATTCACAGATCCTTAGATGTGAACATTTAAATGCAGCATGCCACACATAGGAGCCCACAAATGCAACCTTCTCTTCATCCATACAGTTGCAAAGGCCCCCCGTTTGCACTGTATATCATATTGCATTTTGATATCCAAAATGGCTAGTACCTTCCAGGGTCTTTATGATTTAATCTATCCCAATTCTAATGGGGTCTCCTGCTTTATTAATTAGAAACAAGAAGTTAAGTCTGTTAATGATAAGGCAAAGTTCTTATCAGATTTCTCTTTTTTGTTGTTGTTTTACAGTTTTCTCCTTGTCTTTGGTTGCTTGATTTTGTCAGTGTTTTCTACTATCCCTGAGCACACAAAACTGGCCTCAAGTTGCCTCTTGATTCTGGTAAGTGAAAACTATGAACAAGAATGTACGTAAAATTTATATAAGAACTGTCTACACTTATGCTATGCATCTTATCCCACAAAAAGTTCTGTCTAAAAAAAAATAGAATGACTGTGAAATATAAAAGTTTCAAAGATCACTGCAACATTTGCCCACCAATTTAACCTTTAGTCAATCCTCATGAATATATAGAAATATTCAGGGTTGCTACAACATAGCAATATCTTGTGTTATACATACTTGTACATCATAAATAGAAGGCAATATTTGGAAGCAGTCATAAGTATGTTTACCTATGTTAACAAAAAAATTATAAGAAGAATCAATATCCATGAGAGCTCTCATTATATTGCTAAAGGCTATAGGGTAGAGAGGATTTTCCAATAACTGAAATTTGGCAGTAGCTAGGTATAATTGGCCAAGAACTATGAGCATATGGCACCTCATAAGAAAATAGAAGTCTCCTTCATGCTCTTTTTAACCAACAGACTACATTATGAGTTTTTCTGCTAATGTGGTTACCTGGTGAGCAATTCTGCAGTTTGCTCTGTTTCCATTATGCTGTCAATCCTTAACCACAGAGAATTGCTCAATTCACTTTAAAATGGAAAAAGACCCCAAGATATTTTGGTCTGAATTATTCTAGGCTTTTTAAGCTCCTATACTTTCTATTACAACTAACCTATAGCTCTATATACTCAAATCACATCTGATTGAAAGTTTGGTTCATTTACAACCATTTTGACCCACTCACTTAGTCCAAAATTATCAGATTTGACAGTCTCAGAACTGTCTCGATGAAGTATAAACTGGAACAACTCATTTTTTTCCGTAAAGCCTAGTGGAATACAGAGGAACCAGGCTGGGATGGGGAGGCAGAAATGGAGTCAGATTGTTTATGTGCCGTAATAAGCAGAGATTGGTTATGTCGCAGCAGTAAGCACTGAATATGAAAAAATTGTCATTACCATAAAGGTGGAAACTGAAAGATTTCAACTCATAGAACCAGAGAGGAGGGCAGATGCTTTTCCTACTTTTGCTTTCAGGTGGCTAGTTTGTACTTGAGGTTGCCAAGACATCATCAAGTCTTTCAGTCAAGTATCAGGGAGAAATTATGTTTGAGTCTGGAACAAATCTATCCTAATTTGTTTCCATACAAATTGTGTCTCTGCAATATATTGCTAATATTAAGGTTACTGTTTCAAAATCCAAGGTAGAGCACAGATAGCTCAAAGAGCACATCAGGGATTTGTTCCATTTACAAGCTCTCCATTTGGGTAGCAAGTGGGCTTTTAGCTTTGTCCACTCCTTTAATAACAACAAATGATTTGAGCCCAAGGTCTAAGGCACAGCATGCTTTTAGGTCCACATACAGAACTAAAACCAGGAATTTTAGACTGAAAATGTTAATATAAATCTGATTTTTAGACTTGGGAACATGAAAAACTGGATCAACTACATGACCAATGATATATATTAAGAATAATTCAATCATTAGGAAGCCCATTGAAAGGTTTCTTTCATAACCGGGTCCAGAATCCAAACTGTTAGGTTTATATCTTACAAATCTCTGAAATATTAATTCGGTCATAGCTAATCAGTTTCTAAATAGTCCAAGAAACACATGTAATTACAAAGCCCAAAACTGATTAGTATCTTTACTTTTAAAACCTGTTAAGCAGTGAACAATTGATCAGTTTAGTAACTAGAATGCATTTTAGTGGGGGAAAAAAATGTAGATGTCAGTCTCAAATGCCTTTGAATTTAGCAAAGTGGAAAGCAGTCCCTCTGTGCAAATGAGGCCTTTGTTTTGAGCAATGGGGTTAGCGCTACAGATAGATCTTCTCAGAAAGCTGCTACTATGAGACTTTCCCTAGGGAGAAGGTTTGTTAATTTTATCTTTGTGCTATAGTCATACATTGTCAAGGTGTATTCCTAAAACCTACCTAAAGATATGCAGACTGTGTCACGGAGTTAAAATTTACTGATGTTATTCTTCAACAATGTTTCCTCCAAAAACTGTATTTTATGTGTACAAAAAATTCAAATATAAGTCTTTGTTTTTCTTCTTTTTCTTTAGTTAGCAATTAATAAATTGGGGAAGCATGCATATTTTAATTATTTTTTACAATGAGTTAACATAGAGTTTAATCGGTTGTAGAATATTGGGAAAAGCCATGAGAAATCTTAATGATTTAAGGAATCTCTTATTTATTATCTTTTAACATGTATGTTTGAAACAGTTAATCTGATTTCAAAGCTTGTCTGTCCTCCGAACATCTAATCAAACAGAATTAATAGAGCACAATTCTGACTAGCAGTGTTTTTAGTTCCCAAGATGGAGCATATCTAAAGAATTACCATCCAAATAGTAACAAGAATGGCTTTTAAAATGTTTGCAAAATTTACAATAAAGTCAATTTTGTACACTTTTTGTGTACACTTTTGGCGTACAAATATAACACTGGAGGAGTAAACTTAGAATTATTTATAAATCATACATCACAAATAACTCTGTCCCTTTTGGGTTTTTTAAACATTTTAAAATACGTTCAAAGAGTTCCTATAATTCTATTTCTGTGCAAGTAAAAGGTACCCACCCTTCCCACAGGGAGCATACCACAGGCACACCTGGCTCATAGACAGAGCCCTCTTTGACACTCACTCTTTTCCACCTAATTGTTCCCTTGAGGGCACCAGTATTAGAAAGAGGCCATCACTTTGGACATGTGCTTACCTCCTGGGGCCCCCATGAAGACTTTGACTCTTCATCCCACACCCCAAAAGGAAGGCTCACCTCCTTCCCATCCAGAATTGCACTCCCAATAACAGTATTAATACTTGTAAACTTGTAATTTCGAAAACTTGTGTCCATTTTACAAACCAAGCAAATACCTGTTAATTTGCTTGTTTATTCTTTTCAGTTGCGTGAACTGAGGTTTCATGTTATAAACCAATTTCCCTTATTTTCCTCCCCCCAAGAAGTGGAACATAGACTTAAGAGTGTGATATCGACAGTAGCCAGGTACCATGAGTCCAGATTTCACTTCTACCACTTTTTAGCTGTGTGATTTAGAAAATCACTTCTCTGTACCTTAGTTTTCTCATGTGTTAAAAATGGATAGAGGATTCTGGGAAGATGGCAGAGTAGGAAGCACCAGGAATCTGTCTGCCCACCTAGGCAACAATTGCACTGGCAGAATCTGATGTGACTATTTTAGAACTCTGAAATCTACTGAATGCTTGCAAGTTCCAG
>NW_012147952.1:2258161-2260079 GCF_000956105.1 Propithecus coquereli
GGTTGAGTGAATGAATGAATGAATGAATAAAGGAATGATAAGCTAATGAATGTATTTACCCATCCGTAGCCCCTTGGCAGCAGAGCAATGGATGTCTTTGGCTGCTAGTCTTCAGATGGGCCCCTGTAGCAATGACAGAATGCTGGTGCAGAAACTACTCTTTTATAAAGGAGGGTGATATTAGCTCAAAGAAGAAAATGGGAAAAGTAGAGAGATGAATAAAAAAGGTTAAGCAGCATTTAAATATTAATGAAGAAGGCACTAGCAAAAAGATCTGCTTCAAAAACAAACATAGAGATCATGAAGCTACCATTAGAATGCTCCTGGAGGAAGAAGGTATTTTAGTGATTAAATAATCCCTGGCTCGCTTTTCTTAGTGTTTTCTTGTAAGCAGGACTTGGGGGCGAGGGCATATCTGGATAATGGCCACTCACCAGACGGGAACATCTGTCCCTGTTATTTGATGCCACACCATCCTCCCAACTACCTTAGTGATCCCTGAACTTTACTTTCTCCTTGGTAGTTTGAGGGTCAGTGAGTGTACTGGATTTTGATCTCTAGTTTACAATTTTCAATCCATCAGGGCCAATTTAAACTCTAATCCAAAGTACCCTGAATCATCAGATGCATGAATCAAGAGTTTGGTAAGTCATTATTAACATCGTGTCCTAGGGTTTTTTCGCTAGTAGAATCCTTCCCCTGGAAGACTTCTATTAATGATATTTGGAACGGCAGCTACTTCCCTTTCAGTTTGAGGAAATAGAGAAGTATCCCCAAAAGTCTCCCTGAGCCAAGAATGTTACTGCCATTCACATCTTTGCATGCTCATTCAGTAACACTGTGTGGAGGCTTAGACTACACAGACAGTGCTTGAGCTGCTACTTGGAAGAGTTACAACATGTTCTTCATTCTTGGTTTTCATAGTTGTAAAATGGGGATAATAATATTTCTGCTCCATAAATTTGTGAGGCTAATATAGGATAATGCTTGTAAAAGGGGCTTAGCACAGTGCCCAGCTCATAGGAAACCCTCTCTGAATGGTAGTAATTATTATCAGCATACAGACATGAGCAGTTATGAACTTCCACTCCAGTTCTGTGTTGGGGTAGATATAAAGAAATAAGGAATACATGGTATCAGTCATGAGTCAACAAACTTTTTCTCTAAAGGGCCAGATAGTAAATATTTTAGTCTTGTGGGCCATACTGCCTCTGCTGCAACTGCTCAGTTCTGTAGTCATAGCAAGAAAGCAACCATAGACAATACATACATGAATGAGTGTGGCTGTGTGCCAATAAAATTTTATTTACAAAAACAGGCATGAAGGGCCAGATTTGTTCCACAGGCATAATTAGTTAATCCCTGGCTACTGGTCCTTGGGAGCTTCTAGTCAAGTGTATAGAAAGACTTGTAAGACTTTTTCAGGGAAAACCAAGAGAAGGCAGGGACTAACTCCACTTCCCTACAAAGGAACACAGAAACTGGTATTTTAAGGGTGCTTATTATGAATTTCCTAGTGATGAGTAAAAGTGAAAAATATGGCCCAGAGCAAGTAGCTTGGGTGGTTTTTGTTTTGTTTTTTTTAATCTTGCACTTCAAGATAAGTTACTTCAACTTTGAAGCCGAGCCTGCCCTTATATTAGACATTTCCCTCGGGAACTCAGCTCCCCCCTTGATCCTGAAAGTTCCTTATTTCCAGGAATAAAACGTCTGTAGGTTGATTACTTAGAAAATGCCTGCTCCTGACTTCTGCTCCCTATCATTATATATGAATAGACATAGCTGAAGGGTCATTTCTCTAGCAGTTTGATTGGAAAGAAATGAAAAGTGCATGGATAGCAGAGGAAATCATCCACTTCCTTTTCTATTCTTGCTATTAATATAAAGAAATGACAAATGAGAATCCATGAGCAATATC
>NW_012147952.1:2263690-2265606 GCF_000956105.1 Propithecus coquereli
GGAAGACTTGGATGGCACATTGCAGTTAATTTTGGTCATTCCAGAATAAAATGAATAAATTTGTTTAAAAATTAGAAGGTAAGGGGATTTCCAGAAAAAAAAAATTTTTTTTTGGTCAATTTCAGCTCTTAGCACAGTAGCAGCTACCCATCTCCCACTCCCAGCTCCACTGCAGGCAGGTGTGCATATGTTCCAGGAGGGACCTGAACACAGCTTGCAGGAGCCACGGTGGGCAAAAAGGACCCTGTCCTCCAAATTTTAAATATTTGTCCTCTGACAGCTGATTGCTGCTTCTGATCACAGAGGTACACAGAGAAAGATAGCAGTCGTTGTTGCACCTTACCTCATTGCTGTAAGCCCCTCCCCCTCAAGCTGAAGTGACTTCCAGGAGATTAAAAGGGCCCTCCCCCCTCCCTTCATTATTCCTTTTTCCTTTTTTGGAACACAATGTATAAAGATGTAATTATGTGACATCAATAACTGAGAGGGGTAGGGATGGAGATGTAAAGGAGCAGAGGTTTGAATGTTACAGAAGTTAAGCTGGTATAAATTCAAATTAGAATTTATAACTTTATGATGTTGATGTAATCCCCATGGTAACCACAAAGAAAATAGCTATAGAACATACACAAAAAGAAATGAGAAAGGAATTTAGACATTTCACTATAGAAAATCAACTAAACACAAAAGAAGGCAGTAATGCAAGCAATGAGGGACAAAAAAACCGTAAACTATATATAAAACAAATAGAATGACAAAAGTATGTCCCCCCCTTGTCTAACCACTTTAAATGTCAATGGATAAAAGTTTCTAATCAAAAGACAGAAATTGACAGAGTGGATAAAAACACATGATTCAACTACATATATGCTCAGTACAAGAGACTTCCTTTAGGACCAAAAACACAAGTACATTGGAAGTGAAAGGGTGGAAAAATGTTACATGCAAATAGTAACCAGAACAGAGCAGGTGTGGCTATATAATAATAATACAAAATAGACTTTAAATCAAAAAAGTTTATAAGAGACATAGAAGGACATTATATAGTAATAAAAGGTCCAACACAAAAAGAAGATATAACAATTATAAACATTTATGCACCTAATAACAGACCATCAAAATATACAAAGCAAAAACTGACAGAATTAGAGGGAGAAAAAGCTCCACAATAATAATTGCAGACTTCAATACCCCACTCTCAATAATGAACAGAACAACCAGACAGAAGATAAATAAGAAAATAGAAGACATAACACAATAAACAAACTAGATCTAACAGACATATTCAGAATACTCTACCCAAAAACAACAGCAGGTATATTCTTCTCAAGTGCACATGGGACATTTTCCAGGACAGACCATATGTTCACCCACAAATTAAGTCTCAGTAGATTTTAAAAGATGTATATCACACAAAGTATCTTTTCCAACCACAATGGGATGAAGTTAAAAATAAATAACAGAAATAAAACTAAAATATTCACAAATTTATGTAAATTAAGCAACATACTCTTAACCAATGGATCAAGTAAAAGATCAAAGGGAAATTAGAAAATACTTAGAGATGAATAAAAATAAAAGCACAACCTACCAAAACTTATGGAACACAATGCAAGTAGTGCTAAGGGGTAAATTTATAGCTATTAATGCTCACATTATAAAATAAGAAAGATCTGAAATAACCTAACTTTACAACTTAAGGAACTAGAAAAAGAAGAATTAAACCCAAAGCTAAGGCAGGCGCAGTGGCCCATGCCTGTAATCCTAGCACTCTGGAAGGCCAAGGCAGGAGGATCACTTGAGGTCAGGAGTTTGAGACCAGTCTGAGCAAGACTGAGACTCCCTCTCTACTAAAAATAGAAAAAATTAGCCAGGTGTGATGGCACGCACCTGTAGTCTCAGCTACTCGAGAGACT
>NW_012147952.1:2265656-2267975 GCF_000956105.1 Propithecus coquereli
TATACCTGGGTGAATGATGGGTACCAAAATGGGCCTTCTCCCAGCACCCAGCCCCCGCCTTCCTAATCCTCAACCACAGGTGTCTGAAGATTTTTAGGAGCCGTAGACCCTTCAGCAGTCTGGTGATGACTATGAACCATTCCTCAAATGGGATTGCAAAAGAAAAAAATTATGTCGAAATTCTATTGTTAAAAATTCAACAAATTTGTGATATGGTAATGTATATTCTTCTTTTTAATACATTAAAATCAATGCCTAGCAGTGGGTCTAATAACTACCATAATCTTGAAATAGTGATGAGCAAAATCAGTATTCAAGATGAAACAATTACGGTTTCATCCACACTGTAAGATGAGATTTAAAAATATCTGTAATTTCTATGAGTGACAAAGTCACAAGAACTGCTAATACCATCATGATTTGTTGCCATGGTTAGTGAAAAATAAACAAAAAAAGTTTCCCCTCCATGTTCACAATCCCCCAAATTCTATCTGCAGATCCCTTGGAGGTCCATGAGCTCCAGATTAAGACCCCCTGAGTGTAGTGACTCTTGCCACTGCTCCCACTTGTATTCAACCGATAGAGAGGTGCAGTGGGCGAACAGTCAGTTGTCAGCATGCATACATGTTGTGCACAGGACCCTCAGAAGCAGAGATGTCAACAGAGCCACCCACAAACCCCACCAGGGCACCTCGTCACTGCCAATGAGCCCAACATCCGAACACTGTCACCTCAGAGGGGTCACTCTGTGTAAAGTTCAGTGCTTTCTCCAGATAGGAAGTCTGTCTCTGGCAAGGCTACCAAGAGCTAATTCATACCAGAATGTGTTCATTGTTCTCCATGATTCATTTGCCAAGATCAGAAAATAGTTTTCCAATGTCCTTTATGCTTGTTTAGCAAGACCTTATATGCCTAGTCAGCGCTGTCCTCAGGATAACATGTTCCATACATTTACTTCTTCTGGGGAAAAAAAGTTCTTCCACATCTCCAACTGGAATCTGTGCCCCAGGTTTAGATTCACATTTTCACATGGATGTCTAAAACTGGATGTATCATCTCCTTCCCAAATTCAGTTTCTCCTCCTGACTTTTTTGACTTTTCTCCTCCTGACTTGTTAGGAACATCACCAGTGACTATGTATGGCCACCTCAGACTTTACAGTCACCATGCCCTTTCCCAGACTCCACTCCCCGATCTACAGCACCCCTCCATGTCTGCCTCTCTATTCCATTCTCATTTCTACTGTGTTAGTTTACAACCAACCTGGATCACTGTTGCCCTTGTCCCCGCCTCTCACCACTCAGATCCATCCCACATACACTGCTGCCAACTTAATTTTCCCAGAAGGCACCTCTGGTGACATTAGTATTCTGTTCAAAAATCTTCAATGGCTCTCCGTGTCTGCTGAACTAAATACAGACCCTGCCCTACAAGCCTTTCCTCGACATGGCCCTAGACTCCCAATTCAGCTGCCTATTTTACCCTGTACTGCAAACTTTGATAATGTTTGTTCTATGAAACAGGGAGCAAATATTTTGCCTTATTTATTAAATATTTTCTGGCTTGCTGCCTTTCTCATATTGTACTCCAGAAACTTCTCTTGTTGAAACCCTACCGTTCCTTCAAAGACCATCGCGAGCACCACCTTTTTTAAAAGAAACTCTTTTGACGTGCTCTCATGTTTCCAACTAATAGAACCACTCCCCACTTTCAGCCTCTGTAGCATTTTTCTTAGCACTCATCTGCCTCTATTTTCCATTATGATCCAAGATGCTCACCTTGCTCACCTTACTAGATTTTTAATTCCTGAGAGTAGGAACTGCTTTAATTTATCCTTGTACCTCCAGTAGTGCTTAGCATAGTGTTTTTCACACTTAGTATTTAATACATGTTTTCAGTTGAATTGAAATGGTTCCAATGCAAAGAATGGATTTGCAGGAATGGCTTACATTCCATTTCTCATGTATAGCAGAATAAACTAGCTAGTAGGTGTTCACTAACCCTCATTTGTTGATTAATTAGTAAATTCTAGTGATGTTATGCTTGTATTTGGCCCTCACCCACACAGTCTTCATGGACTAAAGCACTCTTTCTCCCCAACCATTGTCCTAACTAATTTCTGCTGGGCCTTCAGGGCTCAGTCTGGTCAGTATTTTCTCCAGGAAGTCTTCCCCTACCCCCAGGTCTGGCTTCAACATATGCAGTTGCATGGAGCCCCACACTTACAAAGGTGCCACAGTTGGTTTCATGCTTTGTTGTCACCATCTTGAAATCCTTCATAATTTTTTAACAAAGGGCCCACATTTTCATTTTGCACTG
>NW_012147952.1:2277940-2278294 GCF_000956105.1 Propithecus coquereli
AATTGGAAGCCTAGATGAAATGGACAAATTCATAGAAACACAAAACCCACTGAGATTAATCACAAAGAAATTAAAAATCTGAACAGACCTATAACTAATAAGGAGATTGAATCAGTAATCAAAAATCTTCTGACAAAGAAAAGCCTGGGACCTTATGGCTTCACTGCTGCATTCTAACAAACATTTAAAGAACTTATATGAATCCTTCTAAAACTTTCAAAAACATTTAAGAGGAAAGAACACTTTCTACCTGGTTCTGTGAAGCCAGCATTACCTTGATGCCAAAGCCAAAGACACTACAAGAAAAGAAAACTAGACCAATATCCTTTATGAACATTTATGTAAAGATCATCG
>NW_012147952.1:2280517-2283630 GCF_000956105.1 Propithecus coquereli
AAAGATGGAAATTTCTAACCACTATAGTGACTAGCCACTTTTTATAAGACTGCCATCTCAGGTGAAGAAAAACATTATCCAAGTAGGTTTTCTTTCCAACAGACAAAATATCACCAAAACAAATAACCACATTCAACTTGTATCAGTGAGGTGCCAGCCTATGAATGTTGGGTGCACTCTGCATGACAATAGTCATCCCACTGTCCTCCTTCCCATCAGCATAGTGTCTTTCCCGAACACTCACAGATTTCAACATTTAAGTAATAGTATCAATTATAAGCCATATGCTTTTCTTAACATCTTGAACACTCAGCATTATGGTTTAGAGACAGGGAAAGATAATACTGTTTTGCCCCAACCTCTTTAGTAACATTCTCACTTCATGGTTACTCCTTTACATGCAGCATCAAAGTCAGAAAGTAAAAGAAATTTGAAGTCTCTTCTCCCCAGCTTAGGTTTACATGCCAGAAAAAGTGAAAAATCAATTTGATTCTTTCTTTCTTTTTTTTAGAGACAGAGTCTCACTTTGTCACCCCAGATAGGGTATGGTGGTGTCGTATTCGTTAACTGCAACCTCCAACTCCTGGGCTCAAGCAATACTCCTGCCTCAGCCTCCCGAGTAGCTGGAACTTCAGTTGCATGCCACTACACCCAGCTAATTTTTCTATTTTTAGTAGAGACAAGGTCCTGCTCTTGCTCAGGCTGGTCTCAAACTCCTGAGCTCAAACAATCCTCCCACCTCAGCCTCCCAGAGTGCTAGGATGACAGACGTGAGCCACGGCACCCAGCCCAATCCGATTCTTTCTATCTTCATACTATTCCAGAGACATATGAACCAGACATTTATCAAATTTTGAGAAAATGATGGCAGTTTTACCAAAACTGTTGCAACATAATTGATGTTCCAGATTTTCAGCAAGAATAATTTGAGCAGTTGAACAGGATAAGCAGGCATTGTAGGGTTTTATATCCTACAAACTCATAAATAAAACATTTCAAGTGTTTTGAATTTCCATTTAAATTTATCTTGGAAAGTATATAAAAATCAGATAAGATGATTCTTCCCATATCTGCTATTTTTCTTTCCTTTACTGCCAATAAACAATATCAAATCTAACATTGTTTCTCATCTCCTCAAAGCCACTCTTGGAAGCTTGTCGGTTCATGGCCACACTGACAACTAGGACTGAGGAACTGTGAGCTGGCATTTGGCAGAATAGTACCCACATGAAGGTTCTGATCATCATGGAAAATTATCTAATGAGCATATGATATTTTTATATTTTCAAGCTTCTGCTTTTAGCATGTGTGAGGGAATGCCTTGTTCTCAGCTTAGATTCTCCTTCCTATTCTCTTGCCTAGAATAGACATACATATGAGACTTGTCCCAGTTTCTATGCCCTGCTCCTTGGATCATCTGTGGGTGCCCAGTTCCTCTCAGAGACATCTCCCATCTTTACCAAAATCTGGTGAGGGACAATAGTAGCTGTGGTGAGGAGACAGAGAATCCAACCCTACAATGCTTGCTTATCCTGATCAACTGTTCTGCCTGGGCCATTCTCCTGAAACATACTCCCCCATTTCTCACAGAGTAAAAGACAACATTCTTACAATGCCAGGGAGGGGCCATGATGATGGATAGAAGCAGCTTGCATATGCTGTTCTCACGGAGAGGATTGAAAGTGGCAAGCAGATCGATCATCTTAGAGAGAGCATTGGGAATCAACAGAGGTGACAGGAGGCTCCCAAAGAGGAGAGGGAAGTGGGGTGACCCACTCAGCAGGATCAGAGGTACATGGGGAAGGCACTCAAACCTGGGGAAGGGACATAGGAGAGAACCCCAGGGCTTCACACCTCTCCCATGGAATTGGAATCAGAACTTCAGGAGGGCTCCTCCACCTCAGTAGACTGCCAGACTGATACAGGGAGCTGACTGGAAACTGTGCAGTGGCATTGCTCTGGAGAGAAGGCACAGCAGAGTCCCACTGGCTTACAAACTCTGAGCACTGTGACCAGTGCCATTTTGAGGTCCCAACCCCAGAGCAATGTTTACCAAGTGGGTGAGATCCATTGCTGCCACCTCCCCATCACCCTTGCTGGGCCAGGGAGGGAGCAGGGAGGCCAGGCACTCTTGTGTGTCTGATGGGTGGGTACTGCATGCCCCCCACCACCACCAGAGGACCTCGGTAGAGCAGGTGCCCATGGACCCAGTGTGCCCACTGCTGCCATCTTGGCAGCCCCACTCAGCAATAGCCACTGCAGAACCTGGACAGAGAGAGGACCTGTGGCCCAGGCACCCACAGCTGCCATCTGGGTAGTGCAGCCACTGCCACTATTGCCTGGGTAACACTACCACCGACAGACCTGAGTGGGAAGAACACTTGCACTGCTGTGTGCTGGCCCTCTGCTGCCACTGCCCGACCTGGGTGGGGAGAGTACTCACCACCATGCACTGACAAATGCTGCTATCACCAGACCTGGGCAGGTGAACACTCATGCCGCACACACACACCACCAGCCACACACCTGCTGTATGCCAACCATTCGTGACAACCACAGGAGAATAAGGAGATACAGGACAGCAACAGTGTTAAAAGTTCATAGTGCATCTCCTGCCTCCTGCTGTTCAATCTTCTGCAGTAGGACTCAAGCACGCCATCCAGGGACCTCTCCCTTTCTTCATGGAACAACAGAGCTCCTAGCAGAGGAGAATAGGTGTACTGCAAAGCTATCTATCTTGACCTGAGACAGTAAGTTTCAGAGGAGAAGGAACCAGCATGAGATCTCTGGCAACATGAAAAAACAGGCTATTTTCACACCCCCAAAGGATCATAATAGTTCTCCAGCAATGGACTACAATCAAAGGAAATTTTGTGTCAAAGGCACATAATTGAAATGTCAGACGTGGAATTCAGAATATGGATGGCAAATAAAATGAATAGGATTTATAAGAAAGTTGAAAACCAACATAAAAATCAAAAAAAAAAAACAAAACAAAACTCAAGACATGAATTAAACATTCACTAACAAGATAGATGATATAAGAAAAAATATAACAGAACTTTAAAAATGAAAGAGTCACTTAGGGAACTTCAAAATATAGTAGAAAATTT
>NW_012147952.1:2283680-2287799 GCF_000956105.1 Propithecus coquereli
GATGGACTAGAGTAGGGAGTTATAGGATGGAAGCCATTTAGGAAACAGTTCAAGTCATTCATGTAAAACACGGGCGAGCCCTAAACCCAACAGAGGCAGTGTGCACCCAAGGGAGGGGATGGACTAGAGCAACATAGGTAGTTTAAAATCCAAGCTGTAAGTCCTGTTTAATTGGTCTGTGCCTTACAGAAACTCTGGGAGGGCTTTTCGCCTCAGAACCGAAGGACTCTGCCCCTCCGGTTACCACACAGCTGCAGGTTACTTGCCTCCTGCCGGACGCGGTCTGCTTTGCTCACTGCCCCTCTGGTTGAGACCCACCATCTTGCTCTGACCTGTGTGTCCAAACTCTGGGTTTCCCAGGTGGTCTCTGATCCTGTGGATTTCCATAGATTTTCAGATATTTCCCTGGATTCTGTCTACCCTCTCTCCTAGTTTCTCCAGGCCCAGTCCCTTAACTCATTCAATTTTAACTTAAATATATAGTATATGTGCTTCCTACATTCCAGCCTCTGTGCTGGGGACTGGAGTCCCAAATATGAATGAGGCATTGCCCTGCCCTGGAAGAATTCACTGTCTACAGCATCTTATTATCTATAATCTCTGACTGACTCCAAAAAAAAAAAAAAATAACCTTGAAATCTTGGTGATATGGTGAAATTAGGAGATGGGGAAAAAAATGTGTTAATTCATCATTTTTTTTAAATTCCCACTTTAAGACATGTCCACACGAGAACATAGACTTATGTCAAGACATCATTTTCTCATGAAGATCACAAATGAAATGATCGAAACTATTTTCAGTTTAGGTTACTACTAAGCATGCTTATATTAGTATATTGAATATTGATTGGTAGAGCACAAAGCCAAAAGCTAGAAGCAACAGGGTGGATCCCACTCTTCCCTAAGCGGGAACATACATCAGGGGTCACAGTTAAGATGAGAAGACACATCATGCCTCTGCAAAGTAGATTAGAGAAAAATTTTCCAAGCTGTAAATGGCAGCTTGACAAACAACATTACAGGCTGGATTCAGTGAAAATGCTGCAGACCTGGCTTCCTCCAGGGGTATAAATCACAGTGAGTCCACAGCACATTACTGGAAAACAGAGAACAGACAGAGACTGTGCAAGTGTTACAGGCCCTCCAGCCGTGGCTCACTGGAGGCTAATTGAAAGAGATTCAGTGCTACAAGATCTCAGCAGCGTGGGAGCACCTAGAAAGCCGTCCTCACGAAAGAACGCTGCAGAACAGCCTCGACAAAGAAATAAAAACTCCAGACCAAAACAAACTGCAGGGGAGACCAGGAAGGTGGCAGGTGAAGGAGTACCAACCCTAGGAGTGCCTGGCAGGAGGGAGGACCCACTCTGATTCTCACTCCCCGCCCCTTACTCTCCTGAACATTTTTTTTCTCTCTCTCCATTTTGCGGATGAATGAACATTAATCAGGTGAAATCAAGTACAAATAACATCAAATGTAACCTTGAAAAAGAGAGAAATCCCCACATACTTGGAGGGGTGTTATGCAGAAGTGAAGAAGGGCTGGTGAGCGCTCCTACCTCTTTGAATAAATGATCATAATGACTGGAGAATTTGTGAGTTAATTACACCTCCAGGAATCTGGAGGTTTTTCTGCCCCAGTCGGTCAACTCATCTGCTTCTCTCCAGCAAGAAGCTCCTTCCTGGGTCACTATCTGGTCTTGACCCCCACACCAGAGGAGAACTGTGTGCCCAGGATCACTGTAGCCAGGCAGGCATACAACTGGCTGAGGCGAGTGGGCTGTGTGGTGAGGTCAGGAAGCTTTTCAGTTTGCAGAGTCCAGGACAGAGCTATGGAGAGCTCTAGGCTGGAGATCAGAAACGTGAAACGTCCAGCCAGGCCCTTCAGAGCCCCTTGAGTCACATTTGCAGACCGAAGGATTTTTTTGTTTTTATCTTGAGCTTCTCATTGATTCATTAATTCATTTATTCACTCATCAAATAGTCCCTAAGCACCTACCAAGTATTCTGGGAGCCAGAGGCACAGCACATGTAATATACCAGCCGTACCCTGAGACGCTCATCCCTGTCTATGATGATTCTTTAAAATTATTTTCCTAGTTAAATCAGGTGGAGAATTTAGGGTATTATGCAAACACAGTCTATCTTCTACCTTAAGTTTCCCTAAGGCAAATTACTGCATCCGCAATTTACGCAATTGTAAATAGGGTAATGATGTTAATGTAACATGGAAATTAGAGATGAGTCTTCCCAAATAACATCAGCTGAGCATAAAGCACATTGGCCTAGCTGAATGCAGCAAGGCTGAAGGAATGAAGTACTGCTATATCCACTTTTTTTTTTAATTTATTTTATTTTTTAGAGGCAGGGTCTTGCTCTATCACCCAGCCTGGAATGCAGCAGTGGGATCATAGCTCATGGCAGGCTAAAACTCCTAGACTCAAGTGATCCTCCGACCTCAGCCTCCCAAGTAGCTAGGACTACTGTTGTGCACCACCACACCTGGCTAATTTTTTTATTTTTTTGTAGAAATGGGATCTCGCTATGTTGCACAGGCTGGTCTTGAACTCATGGGCTCAAGTGATCCTCCCACTTCAGCCTTCCAACGTGCTGGGATTACAGGTGTGAGCCACTACACCCGGCCTCACTTTTTTAATTTTGGACACTTGCTGTGCCTTGGAAGTTATTTATGAAGCAATTCTTCCCAGTCTTTGTGCAGAGGACACAAACATAAAATGATGGACAGAAGTGATCCATCTTTAGCATCACCACATTTTGTGCAAAGCCAGCACCTCCGTCTCTACCTGTAACATGTGACAGGGTGCCCTTATCTCCAAAACCCAGCAGCCTGCCTACTTACTCACATCCCAGGCCATCACATTCTCTTCACCTTAGTGTAGGTGAAGGCCAGGATTGCTCAAGCATTTCCTTATTAGAATTTGACATATCTTTTTAACTGTACTTACATCTTATTAGGATTGTTGTTTTGTTAGGTCTCTGTTTACAAAGTTCCATAGGTTTAGAATGGTTTGCCCTAATTCTATTTTTATCATAAACCCTATTTTTTCCAGTGTGAAATCTTGCTCAAAACCAGGCTTTTCCCTAGCTCTCTGGGAGGCCGAGGCGGGCGGATTGTTTGAGCTCAGGAGTTCGAAACCAGCCTGAGCAAGAGCAAGACCCCATCTCTACTAAAAATAGAAAGAAATTAATCGGACAACTAAAAATATATAGAAAAAATTAGCCGGGCATGGTGGCACATGCCTGTAGTCCCAGCTACTCGGGAGGCTGAGGCAGAAGGATTGCTTGAGCCCAGGAGTTTGAGGTTGCTGTGAGCTAGGCTGAATTAACCCAGTCAGTCAAAAATGTAGAAAAAAGAATCAAGAAGAATGAACAATCTCTCTAAGAAATATGGGACTATGTAAAGGGAACAAATGTAATAGGTATCCCTGAGGGAGAAGAAAAAGGAAAATGCATGGAACACCTATGCCAGGGAATAACTGAGGAAAACTTCCCTGTTATCACTAGAGATTTAGACATCCAGATACAAGATGGTCATCAAACACTTGGAAGATTCATAGCAAATAGGACATCACCAAGGCACATAATCATCAGTCTGGCCAAAGTCAAAGTGAAAGAAAAAATCTTACAAGCTTCAACATGAAGGCATTAAGTAATGTACAAAGGAAAGCCCATCAGACTAACAACAGACTTCACAGCAGAAACCTTAGAAGCCATAGGAATTGGGGTCCCATTTTTAGTCTTCTTAAACAGAAAACTGCCAGCCAAGAATTTTGTATCCCGCAAAACTAAGTTTCATAAATGAAAGAGAAAAAAGTCTTTTCCAGACAAGCAAACACTAAAGGAATTTATCACCACTAGACCTGCCCTAAAAAATACACTTAAAAGTGCTCTATATATGGAACAGAACAATAGACACCAGAATAAAAACACCCAAAAGTTAAAACCCACAGCTCTTATAAAACAGTAACATGGGGGCAAAAACAAAACAACTAGGTTAGCAGTAAACATGATGAGCACAACGGTATCTCATGTATCAATACTAACATTGACTGCAAACAGTCTAAATGCTCACTTAAAAGATATATATTGGCTGAATGGATT
>NW_012147952.1:2287849-2290523 GCF_000956105.1 Propithecus coquereli
AAAAAAAAAAAAAAACAGGCTTTTCAGCAATACATATATTGCATTGTGGCAGCAAAGCCAATATTTAAGTGGATAGATTTACCTGTTCTAACCATTCAAAAGCACACATTGTATTCGGCTTGATAATATGGTCTTATTAAGTGAAAGGATCAGCAACACAAGCTTAGTTGGGAGTTGTTGTCTTTCAGGTCAAATAAAAAAAGGATAATAACCTCTATCAGATCGTGGTTTGGAGTACTCTTCATCCAATCAAACTTTTCTACTCTCCTTTTATCAAGCCGTGTTAAAGAAATCTTTAAGCTTTACAAACATATTTTCAACAGTTCAAATTTTTTAAATTAGCCTAAATTTTAATAAAGGAAGCTTTCAGGCCGTTTAGATTGAAAAATAATGTTCTATGGTGCTAAAGTTAAAAACAAATTTTAAAATTGTTACAGTAGAGCAAACTGAGTATATTTTTTATTAAAAATAGAAGATAATCTGATATAATTATAAACTTCCTTTTTCACTTTATTTAAGTATTTTGACATCTTCTCAGTATGCAAAATCTATGACATTTAGATCATTCTATCTTTTCCTGTTTTTAACCTAAAGTGAAACTCCAAATAATTTTCAGAATTAAAAGATTCAATTTCATACTTTGTCTTTAGAGAAAAAACAAATTCTTTTTCCTACTCTACTCTCACCACACAGAACACTTCTGACATCAGCCATGTGGGGGATCTTGCCCACACACCAAGCAAGCATTCAGTTCTGCAGCAGACACACAGCCAGAGATAGCAGCAGATCCCACAAGTTGAGGGCTCAGTCCCACAAGTCTGCCCCTCATTTCAGTCACCAGTCAGAAGTGTTGAGTTGTTTTACCTGTGTTCCCAATGACCAGTTACAAACCAAGATTCCCACGTCTCCCTCCACGGCTTGGATTAATTTGCTAGAATGGCTCACAAAACTCAGGGAAACAATTCGTTTACTGGTTTATTATAAAGGACATTACAGAGGTTATGGATGAAGAGATGCAAAGGGCAAGGCTATGTGGGAAGGGGCACCAATCTTCCGTGCTCTCCCCTAGAGCACCACCCTCCGGGAACCTCCATGCGTTCAGCCATCTGGAAGCTCTCCAAACCCTATCCTTTTGGGTGTTTATGGAGGCTTCATTACATAGGCATGATTGATTAAATCATTGGCCATTGGCAATCAACCTAAGCTTCAGCCCCTTTCCCCACATCAGAGATTAGGAGGTGGAGCTAGAAGCTCCAATCCTCTTAATCCTTAGTATTTTTGGTGACCAGCCCCCAACCTGAAGCTCCCTAGGGGCAGCCAGCCACCAGCCAACTCATAATATACAGAAGACACTTAACACTTTGGAGATTCTAAGGATTTTAGAAGTGGTATACCAGGAAACAAGGACGAAGACCAAATATACTGTATGTTTCACAATATCGCACCTTTCCAGACATGGGCTTCTCGCATCCTGGGCTTTCCCACATCCCTAGGCTAATTTCTATACCAATTGCCCTTAAAGGTGACCACCTATGCACCAGTACATGCATGCACACGTACACACACTTAGTCATACACCACAATCCAATAATACTAAACCATTCACATTTTCCACACATACTGCCTCTGTGCCTTTATAAATGATGTTCCTTCTGTTTGGAAAGCCCAGTTCTACCATTTCCCTTCACGGCCCTGGTAATTCCTATTCATTTTTTTAATTCTCGCTCATGTCTCCTCTTCTTAAAAGTTCTCCCGGAGTTGTTCTATCCCCTTCCTCTGTGTTCTGGGGTCTAGCACAGCTCTATAGCAGTGGGTGGTCTATAACAGTGTTCGTCACACTCTGGTATGGTTATTGGTTTCCACACAAATATTTTATTTATGTTAGACTGAAAACTACATAAGAATAGGAACTGTATGTTGGTTGCCTTTGTCTTTCCTAGTGTGTCTCACGGTGCCTAGTGTGTAGGAAATGTTCAATATATACTTGAATAGCCTGACCATCCAATCTAGAAAAGCCAGTAGTAATTTGCCCCATGTAATCCTGTTTTGTTGTCTTTATAGAATTTATCACTATTTGATATTTTCTTGCTTATTTGTTATTGTTTTTCATTATTAGTTTCTGTCATCAGAACATAAGCTCCCTAATAGTGAGCCCTGGTCGTTCACCACTTTAGCCTCAATGCCTGACACAAAATAGGGACTCAGTGCCTGGGACAAAAGAGATGCAAGATAAAGCCATCAGCTACATGAAATGAGTGACTAAATCCAGGTTTTGCTCTCCTGTGCTAATAGCAAGCTTTTTAATAAATTAGTATACAGGTTCAGTGCCTCCATGGAGACATTAAAATACTCTGGTTTCAATTAATCTCTCCATTTTACCAGTATTAAATTCCAAAAACAATTTTTCACTCATTTGGAAGACCTATAAAGATAAGTATAATTAAGTAATGAGGAATCCAAGTTTCAAAATCTAAAGTAAAGTGATTATTTGCTAATTTTTACCTCTTTTTTCACTCTTCCTCATTTTCTTCTGAGTTTCATGTACCCTTCTGAGTCTAGGCCAATCAATCATTTATGTTATTAAAGCAAATACTCTAATATCAAAGCAGGCTGATCATTAACGTTAAAGAACAATATAGTATAACGTGAGTCTGTTGCCAACATTAAAAATGAA
>NW_012147952.1:2290573-2292290 GCF_000956105.1 Propithecus coquereli
TGAATGAAAGACCTAAATGTAAGACCTAGAACTATAAAATTCTTTGAAGAAAACATAGGGCAAAATCTTCATGATGTTGGATTTGGCTATGATTTCTTTGCTATGACACCAAAGGGACAAAAGGGAATGAAAGAAAAAATAGACAAATTGGACTTCATAAATATTTTCAAATTTTGTGAAAAGATATTTGACATCACTAATCATTAGGGAAATACAAATCAAAACTACAATGAGATACCACCTTACACCCATTACTATCAAAAAAAAACAGAAAATAACAAATGTTAGTGAAGATGTGGAGAAATTGGAACCTTTGTTCATGATTGGTGGGAATGTGAAATGGTTCAGCCACCATGGAAAACAATATGGCTTCTTTTTCCTCAAATTAGAATTACCATATGATGCAGCAATTCCACATCTGGGTACATACCCAAGCAAAGTGAAAGAAGGGTCCCTGTACACCCATGTTCATAGCAGCATTAACACAGTAGCTAAAACATGGAAGCAACCCAAGTGCCCACTGATGGGCAAATGGATAAGCACAATGTATGTACATGCAAAGGAATATTATTTGACGTTAAAAAGGAAGGAAATTCTGACATATGTCCTAACCTGGATTAAACTTGAAG
This sequence comes from Propithecus coquereli, assembly GCF_000956105.1. NCBI lineage: Eukaryota > Metazoa > Chordata > Mammalia > Primates > Indriidae > Propithecus > Propithecus coquereli. Next base: position 2,291,203 of record NW_012147952.1, read on the forward strand.
GCATCATGCTAAGTGAAATAAGCTAGTCACAAAAAGAAAAATACTGTATGATTCCACTCATATGAGATACTTAAAATAGTCAAAACACCATAGAGACAAAGTAGAATGGTGGCTGCCAGGGGCGGGGGGGATTAGGGAATGAGGAGTTATTGTTTAATAGATATAGTGTTTGTCTTGCGAGATGAAAAGTATTATGGAGATGGATGGTGATCATGGTTATATAACATTATGAATGTATTTAATAATACCACTGAACGATACTTTAAAATGGTTAAGGTGTAAATTTCACGTTACGTGTATTTTACCACAATAAAAAAATTGAGTAAAAAAAAACCTTTAAAAAGTCAAATGCAATTAAAAATTCCAAAAAAAGTATATAATAATGTACCCTACTTCGTAAGGCTGTTGCAAAGATTAGATACATTCAAGTGCCTAGTTCTGGGCCCAGCATAGAGAAAACTCTTGGAAAGCTAACAAGTGTTATAATCACTAGCTGTTCCATATATAATAGAGGCCTAGTAGGGACACAAGTACAGGTGAACTGTGGAATATCTGAAAATGCTACATTTGAGAAAATATTATACTTCTATAGTAGAAACAAGTATCTTTGTAAGAGTTTTCTCACCACAACCAAACACTGTTAATTACGGCAGCTTTCTACACAGACATGTTCATCTAACTAAAAGTGAGTCAGTGGTACACATTCACCGTGCAGCATGTGCTCACAATAACCACTTATTTCTGGTGACTAATGAAACAGATTTTTATTGTTGTAGCTTTTTGTAAATACATCTGATGACAACGCTCACGGCTTTATAAAGCTCTTCTCTGAATGTCGGCATTTGCCGAGTGGAGCATCAGGCAGGGATGACTCCAGATCTGACAGAATTACTTGCTCTTCCATCACTCTGGGGATAAAATTTATGAATTCAAGAGCACGTGTGAAGGTGTGTGCCCAAATTCCAAGGACAGTTAAAAGCTGGTGTTAATTTCCTATATTTTGTAAATTCATCAAAATCAAAAGGGAGCTAGCATTTTTTAAAGTAGCTTTTATTTATTAGGCTCATTTTTTTGGTTTTTTTGGTTTT
>NW_012147952.1:2293115-2296399 GCF_000956105.1 Propithecus coquereli
TCTTCTAGTCCCAGCTCACTTTGCTCAGTGAGCCTCATGCTGTTGCAGTGGGCTATCCTATTTCCAGGCTGGATTATTGTGGGAAGTTTTGTTTTGGTTTGTTTTGATTTCACTAGCTGGAGGTTGTATGTTTTAACATTTCATTTTTCACCTTCTTGAGAAAATATCATTTGGATTGAATGTCCTCTCTACTGAATAATTCTTACCTTCCAGGTTAATTTTAAAGTATTTATTTTAAGTCTTTCAATGCAGGTTGTTCATCACATTGAAAACAGACAACCTCTCCATTTAATGAAAGTGATGCACATTATTGGCAACATTTTCACTGAATGTTGTCATTTCTAAAACTGCCCACCCATAGGCAGTAAAAGAAATGCCACTATTGATTTTAGCAACAGAGAGACCATCTCAGTGTATTTGCTCCTGTACCCTCCTGCTGTGTTAGACAGACTCCAATGGATTGGAGCTAAGCAGCTGGAGGAGTACTCAAACACATGGTCAAATAGCCAGTGTTTTCCAAACATCTGGATATTTGACACCTTCCATATGCATATTTGCTGTTTATGCTTCATACAACAAAGCAAACATGGGTTTACTGTTTTCCTGGAAGTGAATCAGTTCCTGAAATGTGTACAAATCCAATTTAGGCAGATCTAATTATATCTTAAACGTACTAGTGGAGCTTACTATTTAAAGAAAATCTGTAGTGAATCCCTTTGAAAAGCGAAGCATCCCCTGGAAAAATTATAACAACTACACAATTAATCTGTTACGTGTTTGTTTTCTTGTTAATGTAGGTACATGTGGGTTTTTAATTAGTATATAACTATCCACTACATAACATGGTATTGAAGAGCTAGAGATGTTGTTGCCATTCCCTGTCTACTGGTATTAGCAGAGAGTGGAAGAATCAGCCACAAACACATTTACCAGTCCTTACAAAGCAGAAAGGTTTGCACGGAAAACTATGAATTTGGTGTAGAATGAGATTACATTAGTCTTTACATTTCAAACTTCTAGTATTAAACATTGTAAGAAAGGATAACAGAGCATAAGGATAAGAATCCGTTTGAGGATATTAAATCTTCTGTTTGTAAAGGAAGTGACAAGAGTGCGAGATATTAAGCAATCAGATATGAGGAATGAGTGATGCTTCTTTAGATTTATCACATCCCTGTAATTTACTGTCGAAAGCGCTCAGAATATCCCAATGAACATTGAAAACTGCAATTATTTTCCTTTGCTTCTCTTTCATCAAGGAAAATGCAAATAAACTCTAAAATGATTCATAGAGACTAACGACCCTCATCAATCTGCTGACGACTGAAAAGAAAAAGCAGGAGTAGTTATACACCTACACTGAATCTTAACTGAGGGATAATAATATAGTAAGTAAGTTGCCCTGTGAAAAGTATTTCAGATATTAGAGAAAAGAGTTGTTCAAGTTAAAGATAATGAAATTGTGCCTGAAAAAGATCATGTCGCTGCTATCTACAATTAAGGAAGGAAAGAACGTTCTGCATTTTTGATGCAAGCATTGATGTCTAACCAAGTAGTTCAGTCTGCACCACAGAAATTCTCCATGGTATAGATTTTATTTCAAGACTTGAGCAGTCCAGCAGACATCCTTAGAATTATCAACAAGCCACACTCAACCAGGTCCACACTGATGCTTAGCTCCTGTGTCCTTTTGAGCTCCACAAAATTATATTCAACTGAGAGAGAAAGAGAGGAATAAGGTAGCATGATATACTTTACAGTGTTGCAAGAAAATAATAGAATCCAAGATGGCTGGCAACAGAAGGAAGAACTCCCTCCCCTCACTATCTTTCCAGGCTTTGATCATTTCCACCATTCAAAATCTGGGCCAAACACCCTCTCCTTCCTGGAATAAACTGTCTCTTTCCTCTAAATTCTTTGACTATTCTCTACTTGACATTGTATCTTCTCTATGATTCATTTATTCAACAAAATTTATACAGTGCCCGATATGGGTGAGGTACACCTTTAGGAGCTGAGGATCTAGCAATAACAAAACAGACAAAATCTCTGTTCTCATGGAACTCAAGTTTTTGCGAGGAAGACTTACAGTAAATAAATTAGAAAATCAACACATGAAGTAGCATAAATAAAAGGAAAGCAAGAAAAAGGAATAGATAACGAAGGAGTGTTTTGATAGTATGTTTAGAAAAGTCCACTGAAAAGAGTGGCATTGATTAGAGCAGAGACTTGAAGGAGGTGAGGCAAGAAGCCCTGCAGAGATTGGGGGAAAGGACATTCTGCAAGATGGAGCTTCCAGAACAAAGCCTTGGACTGGAGTGTACCTGCTGAGACAAGGAAAGGCAACAAGACCAGAGCAACTGAAGGGGAAAGTAAGCCAGGAGGGGAGTGAAGAAAAATGAGGTGCCAGCTGGACTGTAAATTTCTTGAGAACAGAATCCAAAGCTGATTCAGCAGCAGCACTCAATACAGTGGTATCGGGTAGCAAATTATCAATAAATATCTGGTGAAAAGAAAATGACCCGTTTTTAAACTATACAACATTACTATTGAAATTTTCATAGTATTGTGGATATGATACCAAAATTAAAACAAGATGCAGAACCTGACTTTACGATGGACTAGAGTAGGGAGTTATAGGACGGAAGCCATTTAGGAAACAGTTCAAGTCATTCATGTAAAACACGGGGGAGCCCTAAACCCAACAGAGGCAGTGTGCACCCAAGGGAGGGGATGGACTAGAGCAATATAGGTAGTTTAAAATCCAAGCTGTAAGTCCTGTTTAATTGGTCTGTGCCTTACAGAAACTCTGGGAGGGCTTTTCGCCTCAGAACCGAAGGACTCTGCCCCTCCGGTTACCACACAGCTGCAGGTTACTTGCCTTCTGCCGGACGCGGTCTGCTTTGCTCACTGCCCCTCTGGTTGAGACCCACCATCTTGCTCTGACCTGTGTGTCCAAACTCTGGGTTTCCCAGGTGGTCTCTGATCCTGTGGATTTCCATAGATTTTCAGATATTTCCCTGGATTCTGTCTACCCTCTCTCCTAGTTTCTCCAGGCCCAGTCCCTTAACTCATTCAATTTTAACTTAAATATATAGTATATGTGCTTCCTACATTCCAGCCTCTGTGCTGGGGACTGGAGTCCCAAATATGAATGAGGCATTGCCCTGCCCTGGAAGAATTCACTGTCTACAGCATCTTATTATCTATAATCTCTGACTGACTCCAAAAAAAAAAAAAAATAACCTTGAAATCTTGGTGATATGGTGAAATTAGGAGATGGG
>NW_012147952.1:2306789-2309314 GCF_000956105.1 Propithecus coquereli
CACTTTTGACACGATTTGCTTTAAACCATGCATTAAACAAGCATACCTTTAGTACTTACTATGTTCTTGGCTAAGTGGCCTAGCTCATCTCTGATCTCATTCACGCGTAAGTGAGAGAACCCAAAGTAAGTGGAATTAGAAACTTACAGAGGGGGTGACTTGTTCTCCACCGGTAGTTGGAAAAAGTTTCCAGAGGTGGAGACATTTAAGCCAAGTCTAATATCACAAAGGTCTGGGTCAGTCTGGCTAGATTTTCTGGGAGTCAGGTAAATAAACAGAAGCTCAGAGGAAGGTTGGAAACAGAGAATAACCTAGTTTTCTAAGTAAAGTCATGTGAATTTTATGCTTTAAGTGATGGAAATGACGGTCACTTAATGACCTGATCAAATTTGGTTTTGAGAAAGATAATTCTGACTACTCTTTGGAGAATAACTGGAAGGGAGAAGGAACCATGTAAGATAAGAAAGAATGGAAGCTACTGCATTGCCCAAGAGCTACATAATGAGCATCTGGACTAAAACAGAAGCAGAGAAGATGGAGAGGAAAGGATAATTCAGGGGACCTTTCCAGGGCCAAGCCAACAAAGGGTAGTGTTTGAGGCGAGAGAATGAAGGTAAGTATGTTTGCACTTTCTGACTTTGGGGTATGGTCAGATAGTGATGCCATCAGCCAAAACTAGGAACACAGGCATTCAACAGGTTCAAAGGAAAGATAGGCTGGTCTTGAATATATTACATTTGGCTCACTTGGGGACCACCTCCTGGAAATATTTATCTATAGTCCAGGAGATGTGAGAATCTGGATTTGGAGATCATGGATAGATCGGGGAAATGAAGGACTCCTTAGAGGTGGAGAGTGAAAAAATGGACAAAGAAATAGTATCCACCATTATGACAAGCAAAAACAGACCCAATATTAAGACTCTTCATCTTTGTGGTGTGACCTGGAACCTCAATTTCAAGCAGACTTTCTTTTAAAATTTAGACTTGAGGCATTTCATTAGGTACCTTCCCAGGACATGGCTTACCACCTGCATCATCTGCAGTCCTGACATTTAACTACTTAGAGTATTAGTTCATAGCAGTCTTCATTTTTAAAAAGTCTTGGTGGTCCTGGACAATGGAAGCAAAATTGTAGGGGGAGGCTTCTTCCTGTGAAGGAGCTGTGGGTTAAAATTGCACTGAGATCCACTGAAGTAAATTTTTCAAAAGGGCTCACTGAGAAGCATTCTTAAACCTAAATCTAAGATATAAAAAACAGGGAACTTTCGGGTGATTGCAATCACCTGCCACTGCCAATTTTCTTACAGGACGGAGGGATAGAGTTCTCCAAGAAATGGCGTACCTCGGAAGGCTTAGTTTCTTTCGTTTTCATAAATGTCCAAGGTTATGTGGAATCAGTGCTTTGCAGGAATCTAGCAGCTTCCCCAAATGCCAGTTCTCTTTCCAACAATCACTGGGTCAATCACAATTGCCTCCTAACACATCATAGGTAATGTCCTGCCCCTTGAGAGCCACTCATCTAAGCTATTGTGAACTGTAAGCATCAGCCCTTAGCCTTAAGCCTCTGGCATCAATAATCCTGGCCAAGTACCCAAGCAGCAAATATCAACACAGTAGTTCAGTCAGTGGCACAAGCACCTGCCTCATTAGGACAGAATGATGTTGAAGAGCAAAAATTATTAAACAACAAAAAAGCCTTAAGTTACCCACATACATGAATTTCCCTTGATATATCATCAAATGATAGCTATAGATTTTTAAAAATATGTCAAAGTTTGGGACTTGCAGGAGATGAGGTCAGGAAGACAAAAGAGAAAACTTAATTGCTTGGGAAAATTTCCAAGAAAAAAAAATTCATCTGAAATGAGGGATTACTCTTTCTCTTGACTCAGTAATATGCAGAAATATAGAGGGATGAAATAAAATCTCAACATGATTTGACCCTAGCCAGAGCCAGAATTCATTTTTAGGTTTCTTTCAACTGCCAACAACATTTTTTTTTTAATTAAAAGATGGAAATTTCTAACCACTATAGTGACTAGCCACTTTTTATAAGACTGCCATCTCAGGTGAAGAAAAACATTATCCAAGTAGGTTTTCTTTGCAACAGACAAAATATCACCAAAACAAATAACCACATTCAACTTGTATCAGTGAGGCGCCAGCCTATGAATGTTGGGTGCACTCTGCATGACAATAGTCATCCCACTGTCCTCCTTCCCATCAGCACAGTGTCTTTCCCGAACACTCACAGATTTCAACATTTAAGTAATAGTATCAATTATAAGCCATATGCTTTTCTTAACATCTTGAACACTCAACATTATGGTTTAGAGACAGGGAAAGATAGTACTGTTTTGCCCCAACCTCTTTAGTAACATTCTCACTTTATGGTTACTCCTTTACATGCAGCATCAAAGTCAGAAAATAAAAGAAATTTGAAGTCTCTTCTCCCCAGCTTAGGTTTACATGCCAGAAAAAGTGAAAAATCAATTTGATTCTTTCTTTCTTTTTTTTAGAGAC
>NW_012147952.1:2315424-2316871 GCF_000956105.1 Propithecus coquereli
ACAACCTGCTACTGAGTGATCCTTGTGTCAATAATGAAATCAAGATGGAAATGAAATGATTTTTTGAATTGAATAACCTGATGACATAATCTTCCAAAATCTCAGGGATAGAGCAAAAACAGTGCTAAGAGGGAAGTTCATAGCCCTAAAGGCCTACATAAAAAAGACGGAAAGATCACAAATTAACAACCTAATGTCATACCTCAAGGAACTGGAAAAACAAGAACAATCCAAACCCAAAGCCAGTGGGAGAAAAGAAATAACAAGGATCAGAGCAGAACTAAAAGAAATGAGAAACAAAAAACAATACAAAGGATCAATGAAACAAAAAGTTGGTTATTTGAAAAGATAAATAAAATTGATATACCACTAGTTAGATTAATTGGAAATAGAAGAGAAAGGACTCAAATAAGGTCAGTTATAAATGAAAAAGGAGGCATTACAACTGATACTACAGAAATACAAAATACCATGCATGTCTACTATGGAAACTTCTATGCACACAAACTAGAAAATCTAAAGGAAATGGATAAGTTATTGGAAACACACACCTTCCCATGCTTGAATCAGAAGGAAATAGAAATCCTTAACAGACCAATAATGAGTAGCAAGATCAAAACAGTAATAAAAAAACTCCCAACAAAAAAAAGTCCCAGATCAGATGGATTCACAGCCAAATTCTACCAGACCTACAAAGAAGAATTGGCATCTATCCTATGGAAACTGTTCCATAACATGGAGTAGGAGATAATTCTCCCTAAATGATTCTGGGAAGCATATATCATCTTAAGACCAAAGCCTGGAAAGGACATAACAAGAAAAGGAAACTACAGACCAATATCCCTCATAAACGTAGATGCAAAAATCCTCAACAAAATATGAACAAACTGAATCCCACAGCACATCAAAAAAATAATTCACCCCAGTCAAGTGGCTTTCATCCCAGGGATGCAAGGATGGTTCAACATATGCAAATCAATAAATATGAATCACCACAAAACCAGAATTAAAATTAAAAACCATATGATCATCTCAATAGGTGCTGAAAAAGCATTAGATAAAATCCAGCACTCCTTCCATGATAAAAACCCTCAACAAACTAGACATAGAAGGAACATACCTCGAAATAATAAAAGGTATATATGACAAACCCATGGCTAACATCATACTGAATGGGGAAAAGTCAAACGCATGCCCCCTAAGAACTGGAACAAGACAAGAATGTCCACTGTTACCACTTCTATTCAACATAGTACTGGAAGTCCTGTCCTGAGCAATCAGGCAAGAGAAAGAAATAAAGGGCATCCACATCAGGAAAGAGGAGGTCAAACTATCCCTGTTTGCCAACAATATGATCCTATATCTTCAAAACCCTAAACACTCCACCAAAAGACTCCTAGAATTGATATATAAATTCAGTAAAGTCTCAGGTTACAAAATCAATGTA
>NW_012147952.1:2318724-2333499 GCF_000956105.1 Propithecus coquereli
GCATTGTACAATTCATCCATGTAACAGAAAAACACTTGTACCCCCCAAATCTATTAGAAAAAAATATAATACCCTAAGATCCTCCACAGTCTGGTCCTCCATTCCCATCTATCCTCACCTTCTAGCCCTCTCCTCTTACCCAATCTCCTTCAGCCACCCTGGTCTTCTTGTTCCTCATTCACACCGCAGAGCTTTTGCACCAACAGATCCCTCTGCCTGGAAACCTCTTCCATCAGGTACCTGCCTGACTCATTCCCTTAACAACTTTTGGTTTGCTGCAAAAGGTCTGCCCTGACTCTCCTATTTAAGGCAGGAAACCTGCCAGCTCTTCCCGGCACCATTACCCTCTTTTATCCCTCTCTATAGCACTTATCTTCCAATGTTCTATGAAATGTAACTTGTTTATTATATTATCTGCTTCCTTCCACTGGAAGCATCAAATGGGATTCTTTTTTCACTGTGTTCGCTTCTGCATCCCCAGCATCTAGACAAGTGCCTGGCTCATAGTAAGCACTGAATAAATATTTACTAAATGGCTTTCCTTTATTTTACTGCTATAAAGTGATTTCTATGTATCAGGCACTGTTCTAAGCACTGTACAAATATTAATTCATTTAAATTCTGGTAACAACCATATTAACAATGGAATTTTCTTCCCCATTCTATAGAAAAGAATACTGAGGCACAGAGAGATAAAGTTAAATTGCACACATCCCATAAGTAGCAGAGCCCCTCCATACTCCTAACTCCTGTGCTCTACTAAATGAATAAAGGAGACATAGTAGAGTCCCCATTTTCTGTACTTTGTTCTGAGCATCCCACTAGGACCGAATTAATGATCCCAGCATTTGACACTGACCCAGTCAAGCCCCGTGCTGGCCTTCTGCTTCCCTGGAACTTGGTATTTTAGGTATTCAGGGGCCGGTATCAAGGAGAGAGAGCCAAGTAGGCCTATCTACTGGGATAGGTCTGTCTCCTTTTTTGTAGACGTATGAAAAGGATCAGAACATAATATGCAAATTCAGAGCAAGGAACTAGTGAAGATAGGACAGTGGAAATGGGTCTCAAGCCCCTTGGATCAGCTGTAGACCCTTCCTCTGGTCCAGCTTGTCATGCTTCTGCTAGGCTAGGGCCTGCCTCCACTCATCACAGGGGCCCAGAGCTACCTGTGGGACAGACTGACACATATTTGCATATTAATTTATTCAGCTAGCTGTAGCTTATTGGAATAATTATCTCAATGTTTGGGAAACACTTAAGATGATTGAAAGGGGATAATTAGAATTTGGGAAGAGGCATATCTCTTACCAATTTTCCATCGAGTCGATACTTGGGGAATCTCTGCTAACAAACTGTTGCCAAATAAAGCTCCTGCTGGGTTTTCTTTAATGAATGAGATGGCTTGGTTGTAATTATTCCATTAATTGTTTAAATGCAAATAAGTGCTATTAAGGATCTTGAAAAGTATTTCCTCTTAAATATGCTAACCTTCCCCCTTGTCCTCTCATTTCTGTTCTTAAATTGCCTAGTAAATCCTCTTGTAATAAATGGGACAAAAATAAGTGTCACGCAAACCCTAGTGGAATTATCACAAATTCTGAATTAGTGGAGTCTGAATGCAAGTGATGAATTGTACTTGAGCTCTTGAAGAAAATAAGATTCTGTTAACCCATATTTACTATGCAAACAAGCAGAGTAAAATAACAGAATTGTAAAAATAGGACTTTCAACAGGATAAACAATTTATAGTCTCTGATAAGATCCCAATCTTGGAAATATAAAGCTAGTCTTTGAACACTGTACTTTCAGTGACTCTAGATATTCTTTCCTACAAGGGGGAAAACCTTGCTTTAATTCTGTTCCCTGGCTGCCAAGATATGGGAATGGGGAGTAAAGGAGCAGCAGGGAAGAGTCTCCCCCACTTCCACATCTGCATAGAGATTCTTGGGGCTTCAGTCACAACAAGAGGCTATGATGGAAGCAGCGGCACAGTGAGGCTACCTGTAGGTGGATGTTATGGCATTTCCTCCCTAGAGGCTTCATGGACTGGCCTGGAAGGTAAGCAGGTTGCAAACAAGAAAGAGGCAAGAGCTGTTTCCCTTTGATCCGAGGAAGTTTCCCACAGCCCTCCTTGTTTCAAGAGGAGAATCCACCGCCATGGATCCCTTGTTCCTTTTTCCTCCAGACCAACATCCCCGTTCACTCTGAGCCAGGCCATATGTTTACTTCCAGCACAATTTGCTCCAGGACTTCTTTGTCTACATTTTACAAAAGGTCAACTTGACACTGCTGTATCATTTTACATCTATTCAGGCATCCCATGCTGCTTAGCAAATGGGAAGAAGTGCACTTTCTCTCTCTCCAGTGCTTTCTTTTCTCTCTCCAGTGCAGACCCTTACTTCTGAAAAGACAATTATTTTTGTCCAAAGCCTACTTCTTGCTTATGTTCTGTAAATTCAACATGTGGGTCTATATTTCCTTGGTCACTAATTGTGTACAGGAGGCTTTATTTGTTAAAATTGTGAGTTGGCCCTCTCATATATCATTAAACTACTACTATGGTCTCCAAATCAAGTGTCATGTTGCCGAGTAAGAATAAGGCTACGACCAAATAAAAGAACAGGATCACAGAGGAGGATTTCAAGTTACTGTGACAGATCAGTTCGCTCCTCTACTAAGTGATTTTCCAAATCAGTCCAAGTGATGGCAATTCATCCTGCAGATAGGGGCCACCACCCATCAGAGGTTGTTTAGCAGGTGTGCATAATGGGTGACAAGCAGTCACTGATGTATCAGTTAAGATGTGTTGATATCAGCAGAGGTGTTTGGCAGCAAAAACATTCCAAATACTATGGGCAAATAAGGGTGATGGCTTATGTGCAATAAGAGTTATCTCTGCCTGAGATAAGGATAGACAAAGCAAGATAAGGCATTTTCTTCCAGCAGGGAAACTTCAGAAAAACAAATGGCCATCAGAATGTGGCTTGGTGGATAACACAACAGAGATTATTACAGAGACAAAGGATACCTCCAGGTATTCCTTAGTGTCAGGATAATTCACCACTAAATCTACTTGATAAATATTTGCCATGAGCTATGTCTTATGCTTAGGGATCATAAAAAATGGGCATTCTAAAACACTTAGAAATTTCCCAGGTAGTTTTCTTGTGTATATCCTCATCTCAGTTTTTCTTAAGCCAGTAATTATAGAAGACATATTTATTCTTAATTTATTGTTTAGTGGTTCAAGTGAACAACGAACAGAAGGGCTTGTTAAATTAGACCAAGATTGTCTAAGATCAGGCCCTTCATCTTACTCAGTCTAAGAGTATGCTTGATTTATAGCATGACTGGTCTTGAATGACTTTGATAGATGACTAGAAACAATCAGTGATATAAATAAACATCCCAGAGTCATGACAGATTTCATAAAGGATACACTGTGAAGATTCACATGGTTAATAAAATTGAAATGATTAAAATAAATGATCATGCATATATTTGATTTTTCTTTGTGATCCAGATGTCCTAAATGGCAGAAGACTTTAAATTTTCCTTCAATTTAGAAAGTGTTGTTAATTAAATATTGTTACAATGCCTGATTTATGTATTTTGGGGATAGTTGACTTTCTTATGTTCATCAGAGATTGCACAGAGAGCTAATATGCATTTTCTATTTGTGGCAGTAAGTTCTATTAATAGGGTCTCCTGTATATTTTCATTCTTAAATTTTTGCCTTTCCTGTTTTTCTGCATGAGCCTAGTTGACTAAGTTCCAACATCAAGTTCTGAAAGTTTTTGTGTGAGTGAGCACACAAGTGTGTTTTCAATATGCACAGAAAGAGGTATGTGTTTTCCTACCTCTCAAAGCTCACCAAAGGCTGTTACACTGCCACAGAGTACACTAACACTAATAACACATACCATAGTAATGGGAAAAATATACAATCTTAGGTAATGGAATGCACTTTGGTGCTTCTAAGACAAAACAATCATGATGAGTAGGAGAAGAGGAAGGCAAGACTAAATTTTGTATCAAAATGTCTCCAGTTTTGCCAGAAGATCTAGAAGGAAGGTGGATCAGATGACCTGAGAAAGCATGGAGATTTCTCCCAGTGGGTATATAGGTCTACAAGAAGCCTACGGGTATGGAAAGAAAGCAAAATAGTATCTGATTTCTGCTGGACTCCAACACTACCCATAGCCTTTTCTTCCTCTGAGAGCCATGATCCCAAAGGTTTCTATTTCTTCCGGGTTATACCCACCATTTTCACATTCCATCGACAAGCAGAACGCCTTTCCCACTGACAGCTCAGTAGCTGAGGTTCTGAGAGCTCAGCCCCGTCATCAGCACAGCCTCCGTTTTCCTCATGGCTGAATACATAAAACACACTGCCTGCTTCAGCTCAGCCTTCAGGAGCCATTTTGCCTCTACCCTGAATTTCCTACAAAAACCAAGGCATTTGGAGATCTGCCTAAAACATGGTCAAATAAAAGGAATAAACTCTCACTTTTTCTCTTTCCCCAGCCTGCTTTAAGAACAATGGTGTAACCATTGATGAAAAATCTTAGCATGCTAGTAGAAAAGTGAAAAAGAGAAGAGATATCACATGACCACAAATAAAAATAAAAATTATTTAGTAGTATAAACCATAGGAGTGATATTAGGTCATTACTGTCCTACAGCTTTACCAAAATAAATGCACCCTGACACCAAGACATCTTGCAGTAAGAAGCCATCACCCATCTCATTGCAATTAGTGTCAATAAAGCTGAATAGACAGATCAGAAAAAAAATCATAGACCAATTAACTCATTCCAATATTTCCAACTCTAGCCAGCTTTTTTTCAGAATTTTGATCTTAATGGATTACTAAAACAAACAGTATGCTAATTGGGTTTTGCTGACCCCAAAGCTTAAACTGAAGGAAACTTCAACAAACATTTGTTGAGGGCCTGCCCTAGGTGAGGAGTTACAACAACTGGTAAGTAGTTTCTCTAGGAACCACCACTCAGAACTCATGGCATATCATTTGTAACTTTTCTAGTAGGAGTGTTTTAGCTTACCCAAATAGACTATAAACTCCTCAAGGATGGTAGAACACATTGTTCATTTTTATATTCTGCATGCTTACGGTATTCAGTATACATTTGTAAAGTGAATTCATGAAAAGCAAGACACCTACAAATGAAGTAAACATTGCAGAGAAGTTAGTTATACTATACACCATGTAAATACCCTAAAGGAAGAGTGAAAGGGCAAATATTCTGGAAGTCAAGGGATGTCTCAGTGTAAGAGAATTTCTTTGGTCCAGGAAGGGGCAGCTGTAAGGACAGAGATGTGATGCCCCAGTAAGAAAGGTTAAAAGTTCTGAAAGTTCTCCAAGAGCACACGCAGTTCAGACCTGATCCTCAGCCTCTCGGTAGCACTGAAGCCACACTGATTCTTGTCCTGGCACAGGCATCCACCTCCACCCACAGAGAAAATGTCACCAACATGAGAAGATAAGATTTGCTTTATAGTCAACATGGGTGATGTGTGCCAACTTCTCGAGGCCAGGGATATCTGTCTTACCTGACAACATCATTTGTTTTAAGGAATTTCATTTAAATTTTTATAAGTATCTTAAATTTTAATTGTAAAGGCATTAATTAATTAATTGCCCTTGCATATTTTCTTATTATAAAACTAAAAGAGTGGCCTAATTTTATTTCTGGGTACCAGTATTAGTTTTAAATTGTTAGTCATATTATTTAGGGGCAAGTTCATATAGTTCTTAAGAGAAAGAAAAGCCTATAGGTTAATGAGAAATAGACACATTAACAATTTGAATCAAATGAAAACTTGGTTTGATTTCATTTATTTTGGAGACTATTTTGATGTCCTGATTCAGGGCTTTCAGCTTCAATTCCAAGTTGAGCTGGATAATTTGTGATTATTTGGCAAAATCCTAATAGAATAGATATCTGGGTTCGGTCCAAGGTGCAGCAAACCATTTTCAATTTTCTCCAGCTTGGAGTTTTTGATTCAGAGGTTTGGTTCCAGTCCTTGCTATATACACATGTAGCTGCTTGCAGACCCACCCATATATAAACCTCAAACCAATTAAGGTATAATTAGGTTTGGGGTGGGGGAGGGTGGACAATCCGAAAGAACTCGGGGAGCCTGCTTTCCGTTCCTAGGGAGGGAAGCGGAGAATGTGAGTGAATCCCAATCACATGCATTAACAACTCAGGCTCCTCCACAAAGGGCACCACTGCAGCTTGATCCCATGGACAGACTCCACCTTTGGCAGGGGAAGGGGAAGGCCTAAGACATCCTTTGCCCTGATGCATATACGACTTTTGGAACATAAAACGTGAACACAGAAGGGGTCACTTGGGTGGCTGCCTTATACCAGGCAGGCTTTGTAGCAACGGACAGCAGCCAACCCATCCCCAAGCATCTAAAATCACTACAAGAGAGGACAGAAATCCTCACCATGGCATCCCAACTGGTAACCGGGATGCATAGGGCCACTCTAGACTGAACAGCTAGGGGTAAACGAGGAATGACCTGCTATTCCTGACTCTTACAGTGCTCTCCTTCGCACCAAGAAGTGGGTGCCCACTTCTTTCTGGCTCGTATGGTCTCAATCTGTATTCCCAATATCTGATAAAAACCTACCCTAATCCTTCCTCAGTAATAAAATGTAAATCAGTCATTTGGAATGGGGCATTTTCAAACTATTCCCTTCCCTATGCCTTTCTGAAGAACTCTAGGATAAATGAACACTGTCATATAGGTGTGGTTAAGTGAATTAATTACTTTTCAGAGGAAGATTTACATTTTAACCCGTGTGAAAAACTTGAGTGGATAAATCATTTATAGAGAAGTTTCAGGAATTTCTGAACCAAAAGATACCAAAAGAAAGAAGACCTACAGAGGCACTGGATTTTGCTGGTGCTACTCAAAGGGATTCATCCACCAATGTTTTCCTAAACCTTCCAGCCGATGAGGCTAACCCTAGTCACACTGTCTTTCAAACTATCTGTCATTGAAGCATCCGTGCCCCTTCACACCTTGTTCTAATTTCCCCCATTCCCTCCCCACTTCTATATCCCCCTTCTCCCTACCCCCAACCGGGGCAGTGTCTACTAAGCAATTTAATAAAGTTCTGTCATACCCTCACCACCACCTCTATGCAGATGTGATTCTGAAAATGTTGAGATGTCTCAACTCCCAATCAAATCAGTCCTTTTGGTAAAAACATTCATTCCTTCAAATTCTCTTCCAGCATACTAATAGTTAATATACCTTCCCATAAAGTAAGGAGAAATTTGAAAGCTAGCTGGATTGATGATGGCATGTGATGTCCTATAAGTAATGGTTAGCAAGTATGTTTTTAGGATATTTTTCTGCTCTCCAAAGAGACAAAATTCCAAAAGATGATTTATTTTTGTATTTTTGTTTCCACATTTTGATCTAAGTGCAGAGCCATCTCTAGATCTTAATTTCATTTCCTTAATATATATTATAGTAGAATTTTCCAAATTACAAAGAATTATAACTGTAACTCTTCTGATGGATGTCTTTCTTTGCAATTTACGACGCAGTTTACGTCACAAATTCTTTCCCTGAGGGGATTATGTAAGGAAGCATGCTGGCTTGCTAGCCCTATGTTACTTTAAGTATATTCATACACACACAAAAAGCAGCAAAAATAGCTGGGAATTGATTATGTTGATATTCTGAATAAAAGCAATAGTTCTAATTTTGTATATCTAATTAGCCATAGCTCTTCAAGAATTGGGGCAAATGTCACAGGGTTTAAAATGTCGGCATTTCATCTTCACAAAAATGCTACTTGATGGCATAAAACCAGGAAAAACTAATGGTCATAGAAGACAGCTTGTAGATTAGACAAAGGTCACTGTGTTTTAATGAACAGTGCTACTAATTAATGAGAAAACAACTAGAACACGAGCTTTTAGGCTTTGTGAATTTGTATGAAGACAATCGATCAGTCTTTAGCTAAAACCTCTTTGAGTAGCTAAAAATCAAAAAATAACTGCAAGAACAAAATTTAAACCTCAAATGATACAACAAAGTCATATGTATCAATGAAATTGCACCACAGTTCTCTGGCTTGGCATATGAAGAGGCTTTCTT
Source organism: Propithecus coquereli (assembly GCF_000956105.1). NCBI lineage: Eukaryota > Metazoa > Chordata > Mammalia > Primates > Indriidae > Propithecus > Propithecus coquereli. The sequence goes on from NW_012147952.1 coordinate 2,326,876, forward strand.
AATATCTGGAAAAGAGGGTTAATGCTAAATTAGTATTCTTGATAGATAGTCTAGATAAAATTCAGGACTAGCTCTACCACTGCCTCTTATGTTTCTTAATTTCCTTAGTCTTTAAGAACATTAGGAAAGATGTTCTATGTTCTACCAAAATTCTCTGAGGACAAATGAGGAAACTATAACTCTTTCAAAACTGGTGATAAAAATAATAAACATTGCCTTTGATTTTGTGGAGGACTGTCAAAGCCAAGATACTCAGGGCTTCAATAAGGAAAGACAGGACCATTGTTAATAACACCAGCTTTCCATTACAGCTTTTGTCCAAATAGGTCAGGTATTCTGAATATTATTCTAATCTCTTTAGTGGCCATTTGAGTAAATAGTGGGCATTTTATTTCAACTAACACGAAGTGAGAGAAAATGAACAGATTTATCCTAAGGTACAACAGCAAAGGCACCATAACATGCCTCATGGCTGATGTTAGGTGCAGGTTGGCAGCACTAACCACAGGAAAAGAGAAGGGGGGCAAAAACGAGGAGGACAATGAGTATTTAGAGCAAAACCTGCAACAGCAGGACCTTAAGGTTAGGGACTTTTCCCCACCAGGAGCATGCACAGAAACTAGGAGCTCATGTCCAGTGGTAACCTTTTCCCCATTAACATACATTAGCACAGTAAAAATCACACCCACCAGCACCATGACAGTTTACAAATGTCATGGCAACCCTTGGAAGTTATCCTCTAAGGAGAAAATTGGGGAGAGCACTTAGCTCTAAGAGTTCTCCACCCTTTTCCCAGAGAAATAATGAATATTCTGCCCACCATTTAGCATATCATAACGTGCAGACATAAAAGTAGAAGTGTGGTAAGACCCCAGCATTTTATACACTTATGGAGATAGACCCATTTCCCCTCAGGAAATGTACTTACCTTTCTATGCTATGCTGAAAAGCCTGCAATAAAAGCTGCTTGTGCAGAAGTGCCACTCCGTAGCACCGGCCCTGCTTGTGATTTTTCTAAGCAAGGAACCAAAGAACCAGAATGACACCCCTCAAAAAATCAACCATGACTGCTGATCCAGCAAGGGTTAGAAAAACCATCCCTAATCTCAATCATTTCAAGTGAATGTAACAGATTTTTATATTTTAAACTCATTTGAAAATAAAATAATGAATGCCATCCAAAGGGTGATTTAGAGAGTACCACTAAACCAATGAGATCATATCTAGCATCTGGACTTGAAGAACACATCTCCTTTCATGAGTCTACCACATTGGCCAGATTGCTGGAAATTGCTTTTTTTAAATTCAAATTTTTATTGAGATGTTTGTAGGTCCACACGCAGTTGTAAGAAATAGTTCAGAGATATCCTGTGTATGCTTTACCCACTTTCCCTAAATGGTAACATTTTGTAAAACTATAGAATAATACCACATCCAGGATAATAATATTGATACAATTCACAGATGTTATTCAGATTTCTCCAGTTTTACTTGTACCTATTTGTGTGTATTTAGTTCTGTACAATTTATCACATGTGGACATTGATGTATCTAACACAACAGTCTCAAGATACTGAGCAGTTCTATCACCACAAGGATCTTCCAAGTTGTCCCTTTATAGCCACACCTCCTTTTTCCCACTTGCCCACCCCTTCTCCTCAGCAGCCTGACCCCTAAAATCCACTAATCTTTTCTCCATTCCTAAAAATTTTTTATTTAAAAAGTGTTATACAAATGGAATTATACAGTATGTAACCTCTTAGGATTGGCTTTTTTTTACTCAGCATAATTCCCTAGCAATTCATCCAAGTTGCTGTGTGTATTGATAGTTCATTCATTTTTACTGTTGAGTAGCATTCCACGGTACTGATGTACCACAGCATGTTTAACCATCCTCATGGTGAAAGACAGCTGGGCTGTTGTTAGTGTTTGGCCATTATTAATAATTCTACTATGAATATTCATGTACAGGTTTTTGTACAACTGTAAGTTTTCATTTCTCTGAATGCCCAAGAGTACAATTGCTGAGTTATATGGTAACTGTATGTTTAGCCTTATAACTATCAGGGCCAGGCACAGTGGCTCATGCCTGTAATCCCAGTACTTTGGGAGGCTGAGGCAGGAGGATTGCTTGAGACCAGGAGTTCAAGACCAGCCTGGGCAATATATCGAGACCTCATCTCTATGGAAAATTTAAAAATTAGCGCACCTTTAGTCCCAACCATTAATACTTGGGAGGTGAGATAGAAGGACCACTGGAGCCCAGGAGTTTGAGGCTGCAGTAAGCTATAATTGCACTACTGCACTCCAACCCGGGTAACAGAGTGAGACCCTGTCTCTATTTACAAAAAAGAAAAAAGAAAAAAAGAAAATATCAAGCTGTTTTTCAGAGGAACTGCACTATTTTACATTCCCAACAGCAATGTTTGAATGATCTAGCTTCTCTGCATCCTCCCAAGCATTTTGTGTTGGCACTATTTTATATTTTAGCCATTCTGATAGCTGTGTAGTGATATCTTTATCTTATTGTGGTTTTAATTTGCATTTCCCTGATGGCTAATGATGTCAAATATCTTTTCATGTGCTAATTTGTCATCTGTATATCCTTTTTGGTGTATGTCATCTTTTATGAATATCCTCTTCATATCTTTTGCCAAATTTCTAACTGAGTTTTTTAAACTGTGGAATTTTGAGGTTTCTTTATATATTCTAGATATTAGTCCTTTGCCAGATATGTGGTTTTAAAATATTTTCTCCTAGTGTATAGTTTGTTTTTTCAACCTCAGTACATGGGCTCTCACAGAGTAAGTTTTTACTTTTCATGGAGTACAATTTATCAATTTTTCCTTTTATAATTTGTGCTTTTGATGTCATGATTAAGAACTCAACTTAAATCCTCAAAATTTTCTCATATATTTTTTACTAAAATTGATATCTTTTTATGTTTAATATTTCATCCCATAGTCCATTTTTAAATGATTTTTGTATACAGTGTGAGGTATAGATTGAAGTTCATATTTTTTGCTTGTGGATGTCCAATTTCTCCAGCACCAATTATTGAAAGACTGTTTTTTCTCCGTTTAACTGCTTTTACACCTTTAACAAAAATCAATTGAGCACATTTGTGTGGGTCTAGTTCTGAGTCCTCTGTTCTGTTCCACTCTTGTATGTGTCTAGCAATCCACCAAGACCATACGGTCTTGATTGCTGGAGCTATCTAGTAGCCTTAATATCAGGTAAAATGATTCCTTTTGCTTTATTCTTCTTTGTCAGGATTGTTTTAGCTATTATAGGGCTTGTACATTTCCACATAAATTTTAGAATAAGTTTGTTTGTATCAAAAAAAAAAAAAACCCTGCTGAGATTTTGACAGGCATTTCGTTAAACCTATAGATCAATTTGGGAAGATTTGACTTCCTTATTATGTTGAGTCTTTGATTCATGATCATGGTATTTCTCCCCACTTATTTAGGTCTTCTCTGATTTTTTAATTTTATCAGCGTTTTGTGATTTTCAGCATATATCAGCTATACATGTTTTGCTAAATATATATCTAAGTAGTATTTTATACTTGAAATGGTTGTAAATAATATCGATTTTAATTTTGATTTCCATATGCTCATTGTTAGTATACATAAATGTAACTGATTTTTGTGTGTTGATCATATAACCTGAAATCTTACTGAAATCACTTAGTAGTTCCAAGAGTGTTTTTGTAAATTCTTTGGGATGTTTTCTGTAGATAATCATGTCAATGATCATCTCCAAATAGAGACCACTTTATAGTTACCTTTCCAAACTGTATGCTTTTTTTTTTCTTTTATTTGCCTCATTGCAATGACTGTAACTTACAGTACTGTGTTGAGTAAGAGTGGTGAAAGTAGACATCTTGGTTGTTCTCAATTTTAGGGGAAAGCATTCGGTCTTTCACCATTAAGTGTGATGTTAGCTGTAGGTTTTTGACAAATGCTATTCATCAAATTGAATTGTTCACCCTCTATTCCTAACTTGCTGAGAGTTTTTATCATGAATGGGTGTTGGATTTTGTCAAATGCTTTCTCTGAATCAAGTAATATGATTATATGATTCTTTTGTTCTTTAGCTTGATGATATAATGCATTATATTGATTGATTTTGAACACTGAGCCAGTCTTGCATACCAGGAATAAATCATACTTGCTTATGGTCTGTACTTTTTATATATTGTTTGATTTGATTTGCTAATATTTTGTTGAAGATTTTCATATCTAAGTTCATGAGAGATATTGATTCGTGGTTTTTGTTTTGTTTTATTTTGTTTTTGTGTTGTCTTTGTCTGGTTTTAGTGATAGGATAATACTGGCATTGTAGAATGAGCCAGGAAGTGCTTTCTCCTCTATTTTGTGGAAGAAATTGTGTGAAAATTGTATAATTCTTCTTTAAATATTTGGTTGAGTTTGCCAGTGAAACCATCTGGCCTGAACATTTCTTTTTGGGAGATTTTAAATCAGGAATTCAATTTCTTTAGAGACTATAGGGCTATTCCAATTATCTAGTTCTTCTTTGTTGAGTTTTGGTAGACTGTAGTTTTCAAGGATTTGGTCCATTTCTTTTACATTGTCAAATTTATGTGCATGAAGTTATTCATAGTATTCCCTCATTTTTATTTTATTTTATTTTATTTTTTTTGTAAAGACAGGGCTCTCACTATGTTACCCAGGCTGGTCTGGAACTCCAGGCCTCAAGAGATCCTCCCACCTTGGCCTCCTAAAGTGCTGGGATTATAGGAATAAGCCATTGTGCACAACCCACTCTCATTTTCTAATGGCTGCAGATTTGTAGTGATATCCCCAATTAATGGCTGATGCTGGTGATTTTTGTCAGCTTGGCAGGGGTTTATCAATTTTATTGATTTTTTTCAAAGAACCACTTTTTTATTTTATGAATTTTCTCTATTGTTTTCATTTTTTTCAATTTCATTAATTTATGCTGTTATCTATATGATTTCCTTCTTTCTGCTTTCTTTGGGTTTTACTCTTCTTTATCTAGTTTCTTGAGGTAGGAACTTCGATTATTAATTTGAAGACTTTCTTCATGTCTAAAATAAGTATTTAGTGCTATAAATTTTCCTTTCTGATCTGCCTTTACTGCATCTCACATATTTTGATATACTTTATTTTCATTCAGTTCTATGTATTTTTTAATTTTCTTTGAGACTTTCTGTTTGACCGATGGATTACTAAGAAATGTGTTGTTTAATTTTCACATGTTTAGAGATTTATCTTTCTGTTATTGATTTCTAGTTTGATTCCATTGTGGTTCTAAAACACATAATGTGTGATTTTATTCTTTCAAACTTTCTGAAGTTTGTTTATGATGTAAGATATGTTCTATCTTGGTAAATGTTCCATGCATGCTTGGGGAAAAATGTGTATTCTGCTGTTATTGGGTGGAATGTTCCGTACCTGCCGATTGGATCCTATAGGTTGAATGTGATGTTCAAATAGTCTATATACTTACTAATTTGCTTTGTAGTGGTTCTGTTCCAGTAGTTCTGGGGAGAGGAGTAATAAAGTCCCCAAATATAATTGTGGATTTGTCTATTTCTCCTTTCAGCTCTATCAGTTTTGCTTCATGAATTTTGAAACTGTTTTCATTTTTTCCCCTAACCTCTTTTAAAAACAAAACAAAAAAAGAAGCAGCAAGCAATATTTCTGAACAATGGGCCTTGAGTAAGGAATTTATAGGTGTAATTCATCCTGTCTCACTGTAACACAGAAATACTGTAGTGACCTTGGCGTACCTTACTTAAAAACAATGTCCATACATCCATTGGTGTCATCTGTTTCCATGAAAAAGAAAAATCATTACATGGTAGTGGCTGAGGGCTCTGGCTACATTTGGGATTTTCTTGGGTATCTCTCATAATATTACCTTTCACAATTAGTGTGTCAAAATTCATAGCACAAGCAGGAGGTAGGGGCAGGGATAAAAAAATTGGACCTACTATTAAACCTAAGTTTGGCACAGTCACAGCTACATGGGCATTTTAGGCCTCACCATGCTTTCTCTATGTGGAAAGACGTGTTAGATTAAAAACAGATTATCTAGCACCTTAGACACCTTAATAAATGCATACACTCAACTACCCAAATATACACTCAAAACCAAAATAAACCAAAACTAAACAGAACCCTCAGATCATTAATGAATGTATATTGACCTTAGTTTTGGTTATCTGTGCATACAGTCATCTTCTAAGATTTATCCTGTGAGTAGTTTCAAGTCACTGTTAAGTGAGCAGCGATGATATTGAGGATTTATTTCCCATCATGAGAAATATTTGTGCATTATCTAGTGCAAAATACCAGAAGGAGAGAATGATATATCACTACCAGGCATTTCAAAAGTGCAGCATATCCTCACATGCTCTAACTAAAGAAACAGACATTTGCCTGAAACTTGCAACAAAAATGCCATTTTTGTAAATTTGGTAACAGTTTTTATCTTGGGAGTGGGGTGGGAGAGTGGGGAGTGGATTAGAACTTTAACTTTCTGTGCTCTATATTTCGCTGATGTTTGGAAGTTTTAGTAAAGACTATGTATCACTTTTATAATTAAACAATTATAATAAATACTAATAAA
>NW_012147952.1:2333549-2355869 GCF_000956105.1 Propithecus coquereli
CAAAATTGAAAATTCTCTCTATAAAAGCTGTTATTATTAATTATTATTATTTGACAGCTAAATTTGGTTTTCTTGCCCTTATGTCCTTCTCACTTCTTAGACAGTCATTCAGACCCAAATACTGGAAATTCTTGATGAAGCTTACTTATTTTGCTTATTTCCAAGCCGAGAAAGTGGGTTTTTAAATTTACAAGGTACTTTAGATGATCTTCTTCTTCTACAGTGGATTTTCCATTTTGTTTTAGGAGTCAGGAATTGTTGAGTAATCTGTTTCCTCCCTTATTCCTGTTTCTCTGTGGTGGGGGCAAGGTGGATTTGAGGAGGAAAGCATCTCCCCATCCATGGGCACTGTTAAGAAGAATCCTTTATTCTATGTTTGTTTCACAATATGCACACTTCAAAAAGTCTCCATTCGTTCAACCAGAATTAATGGAAATTTGGCTGTGTGTGTAAGACACTGGTGTTACAATAGTGAGTCTAATAAAATTCTAAGTTAAATCAATCTTACAATACCTTGGTTGGCCTTCACTAATGCAATCTATTTGTCCAGCTGTCTGTCTTCTCCAAGAATAGGCTTTACTTCTTTTTTGAAACTGTTACACTAAGGTGTACAGGAAAGTAGATGGTAACTCCCAGCCTTGCAGGTTCTTCTAGACCCAAGGTATATTGATAAAGGCATTTAATTTTTCTCTGGAGACTTTTTTCTCTGTCTGAATTCTCTGCTCAAGCAACATTATGAAGGACTGTAACTCGATATGAAACTAGTGCACAAGTACTTTCTGTCCCATAAGGGGCCCAAACAAAACAATTCATAAGGCAGATGGTTGGCCAAAATTCACTCAACTTCTACAGGATAAGGTCGGTTCATGGATGACTGCAGGAATGTTTCATTTCAGATTTTAAAACCAATTAAAAATTGGTTTTGTTCCAATTCCGGAGGCAATGCCAACATAACTCTGGCCTCCAAGCTAAAAAGAGAGATCTTTCCCAGATGCCTGCTGCCTTTTGATAGTTGTTTTCAACTATGGATACATCAGCACATCTTAGTCCTTTAAACTTTCTCTTTCTGTCTCAGATCCTTGGACGTCTTGATATAACATGTGGTTCTAAAAATGGCATTATGTTATGTTATCTGTAATGTTACTTGCCTTTGTACGTATCAATAGTGGCCTTACAAATTTAGCATGACATGGTTTAGGTATAATCACAATTTTGTTAACTGTTGAGGCCTTTTCTTCATTTGGATATTTTACCTCTAGTAAATTAATTGCTTTGGAAGAAAATTTCATGGATAAATATATGATGACTCCTCATTAGAACAAAGACTAGATTTGTACTTACAATTAGAATAACTACGCATTTTTTCAGTCTTTTATTAAATGTGCATGTCTGATCCGTGCTCCAGCTGAATTGATGTAATAATGAAACATGTTCAAATGTGGCTTATCAGTATGATAAGTATCAGTATAATTTAACCTTCACAGCGTTTTTCGTTCTGTGACTGACTGTTTAATGAGCCACTTTAGCTGGCCTTTCCCCAGGGTTAACTCACAACTCTTCCTAAACAATCGCAAAGTCATTTTGCTGGAGCAGGTATTGTTTTCTAGCAGCTCTCGCCAAAGGGCAGCATACTAATTAACAAGCTTTGGATCTGGAGGATTCAGGGTCTCATCTCTGGCAAACGATATATGTGCCACACACAGTAATGCTACTTAAACTTACTCTTTTATAAGAAGATTTTGACACTGTAACAAAAGAACTTAGTGTATTTCTAAATATTTATTTCTTTCTCTCTGAGAACAACTCTTGAAGGTTTAGGGATTATGTCACTTCTTGCAACAAAAATGAAGCTCTGTTTTCTGTAAAACTTGCCATTATATTTCAGGATCCATGCTATTTCATTTCAGATACTGCACATGTAGCTAAAGTCAGTAACGCTATAAATTCCGGATGGGACAGATCCATTATGCAGCCTGCGCATTTAGTATTGAAACTGACTCCTAAATTTGCAAAGTGTTAGTGACTTCAAAAGGAATAGCATTCCATGATTCCTAGAGAATCAACATGAGGTTCGGATGTTTTCCAGGTTTAGTTTGATTTGGAGAAGAGTTGTTCTTAACTTCAGATGTTAACAACTAGATGTTCTAGATAAAATGCCTAAATGTCCAAAAATATTCATAGAGCTTCTTGCTGCAGTTTCCTCCATAATGCTTCTCTCTGACACGTCTTATCTGATATTTTAGGAGTTCGTGATGATTGTCGTCTTTGGTTTGGAGTTCATCATTCGAATCTGGTCTGCGGGTTGCTGTTGTCGGTACAGAGGATGGCAAGGAAGATTGAGGTTTGCCCGAAAGCCCTTCTGTGTTATAGGTGAATATCAAAGTCTCAGATACCTGGATTGGTGACACCACACATTCTGTCTCTTGTATTGCAACATTTCATTAATATTAAAAGGTAACATCCATGGAGTATTTACCACGGACCAGGCACTCTTGGGGTTTAAAAATGTTGACTCATTTAATCCTCACCACAACGCTATGAGGTAGATATTTTATTATCCCTATTTTACAGATGAAGAAACTGAGGCAAAGAGAGGCAAAGTAAGTTGCTAAAAGTCATACAGGTAGTAACCAATAGAGCTGGGATTTGAGCCAGGTGATCTGACTCTAAAACACCCAGTTCTATCAGTTAAATTACACTGAAATATATGGTTCACCTCTGTTGCCCTGATTTGGGGAAGCATTGATTTCAGTAAATATAAAAGACCCTTTTTGCTCTACAGCATAACACCAGGTCATGCTCTTGATCAGCTGGAATTGATGGCAATGTGTTAGTCCCAGCGATGCACATGCTTCAGGAATTATTAAGAATATGGTTTACGTAATGCATTGATAACTTTAGGCCTAATATGTTCTACACTCTGAAATATGAGTCTCCCAACCCCACTCTACAATCCCCAAATAAATAGCACATACCTCCCTAGCTGCTATGGTGTCCGAGGGACTCCATTCATATGGGTTCCAGCTTGAAATTATACTTCTTAATGAAGATGCCAATGGGCATTCTGGAGTTAATCTCTGCCCTCTCCCAGTAATATCAAGTATTCTCGCAAAATTGAAAATTCTCTCTATAAAAGCTGTTATTATTAATTATTATTATTTGACAGCTAAATTTGGTTTTCTTGCCCTTATGTCCTTCTCACTTCTTAGACAGTCATTCAGACCCAAATACTGGAAATTCTTGATGAAGCTTACTTATTTTGCTTATTTCCAAGCCGAGAAAGTGGGTTTTTAAATTTACAAGGTACTTTAGATGATCTTCTTCTTCTACAGTGGATTTTCCATTTTGTTTTAGGAGTCAGGAATTGTTGAGTAATCTGTTTCCTCCCTTATTCCTGTTTCTCTGTGGTGGGGGCAAGGTGGATTTGAGGAGGAAAGCATCTCCCCATCCATGGGCACTGTTAAGAAGAATCCTTTATTCTATGTTTGTTTCACAATATGCACACTTCAAAAAGTCTCCATTCGTTCAACCAGAATTAATGGAAATTTGGCTGTGTGTGTAAGACACTGGTGTTACAATAGTGAGTCTAATAAAATTCTAAGTTAAATCAATCTTACAATACCTTGGTTGGCCTTCACTAATGCAATCTATTTGTCCAGCTGTCTGTCTTCTCCAAGAATAGGCTTTACTTCTTTTTTGAAACTGTTACACTAAGGTGTACAGGAAAGTAGATGGTAACTCCCAGCCTTGCAGGTTCTTCTAGACCCAAGGTATATTGATAAAGGCATTTAATTTTTCTCTGGAGACTTTTTTCTCTGTCTGAATTCTCTGCTCAAGCAACATTATGAAGGACTGTAACTCGATATGAAACTAGTGCACAAGTACTTTCTGTCCCATAAGGGGCCCAAACAAAACAATTCATAAGGCAGATGGTTGGCCAAAATTCACTCAACTTCTACAGGATAAGGTCGGTTCATGGATGACTGCAGGAATGTTTCATTTCAGATTTTAAAACCAATTAAAAATTGGTTTTGTTCCAATTCCGGAGGCAATGCCAACATAACTCTGGCCTCCAAGCTAAAAAGAGAGATCTTTCCCAGATGCCTGCTGCCTTTTGATAGTTGTTTTCAACTATGGATACATCAGCACATCTTAGTCCTTTAAACTTTCTCTTTCTGTCTCAGATCCTTGGACGTCTTGATATAACATGTGGTTCTAAAAATGGCATTATGTTATGTTATCTGTAATGTTACTTGCCTTTGTACGTATCAATAGTGGCCTTACAAATTTAGCATGACATGGTTTAGGTATAATCACAATTTTGTTAACTGTTGAGGCCTTTTCTTCATTTGGATATTTTACCTCTAGTAAATTAATTGCTTTGGAAGAAAATTTCATGGATAAATATATGATGACTCCTCATTAGAACAAAGACTAGATTTGTACTTACAATTAGAATAACTACGCATTTTTTCAGTCTTTTATTAAATGTGCATGTCTGATCCGTGCTCCAGCTGAATTGATGTAATAATGAAACATGTTCAAATGTGGCTTATCAGTATGATAAGTATCAGTATAATTTAACCTTCACAGAGGAATCAAACATCACCTGCCTGAAGATAGCAGACTGTACCAAATGACTATTGAGACTATTTGTAGGCCTGTTTAACAGGTCCGTAAAAATACTTGATGTCACTGTTAAAATGGTAAAGTAAACCCTGTAGTTCTCTGTTCAACCTAATTTGCTGCGAAAAAAAATGAAAACAAGAATAGCATTTCTCATCTGTCCACGATAACTGTTCTGAGTGGAAATGTAGCTAAAACCTCTCAAGACTCCATATATTTGTAATATTTGATTATTCTGAACATGCCAAATACATTCCCAAATGTTTTTACAAGTCTTAAGCATTCAAGAAAAGAACATAGAAAAGATTGTGGTAGCCTTGTTGTGCCATCAATGTGGGAAATGCTTTCCATAAATAAAAATAACCAGTGTTATTCTTTCCAATTGGAAACAGACTGAGGCTGCTGCAGTGGTCAGCTAGCAAGCCTCATGTTGATTCCTACTGACAGAGGCCCTATTGAAGGAGAACTCATGGGCTAATTGCCAAAGGCTTTAGCACCTTTCTTTCTGAACTGCTCCCCTTTACTCCTGCACTCTAGCCAGAACCAGGAGCATATCAAAAATTCACTGATTTAAGATCCATTTTATTAGAGAGTACATGTGATGTTCATTTTTCCGTTCTTGAGATACTTCGCTTAGGATAATGGTCCCCAGTTCCTTCCAAATTGCTGCAAAAGGCATTAATTCATCCTTTTTATGGCTGAGTAATATTCCATGGTATACGTATACCACGTTTTGCTAATCCACTCGTGAACTGATGTGCACTTGGGTTGATTCCGTATCTTTGCAATTGTGAATTGTGCTGCAATAAACATTCAAGTGCAGGTGTCCTTTTGATAAAATGACTCTTTTCCTTTGGGTAAATGCCCAGTAGTGTGATTGCTGGATCAAAGAGTAGGACTACTAGTTCTGTGAGAAATCATAAAATCATTGTATACTTGTGTTTGGAAAACATATTTTAAACAAATATAACCTAAGGGGAAGAAAAGAATCTATTTAATTTTTTTATTTAGATACTTTCTATCATGAACACTGTGTATTGATTTTTCGCTGCTTGATTTTGAGAGTTTTCTTGGAAAATTGGTAAAATCTTACCTAGAACATAAAATTTTTCCTCATACCTATGTGTCCAATTTATATCACTCGCCTAAGACTGTCATAAGAACATGTCTACAGCTGTGGTCAATAATCCTTGCATTTGGAAGGTCGGGTATATTTTGGGATGACTACCCAAGCTGTCCTCCATTTATCAAGGCTGGCTGCTTTATGATTTCTGTACATTCAAACACAAATTACTCACCCAATAACATCAGCATTAAGAATGTGTGAATAACCTCAAAGACTGATTTCATAATCACTCTTTTTTCTGGACTTCATTAATGACCTACCGAAAAGTTGCAAATAGCACCAAAGGCTGATATTCAGATCACAATAATGAGCTTGATGTGTCAGGAAGCCAACAAATTACTTCTAACATTGGCTTTTTTAGATTCCTCGGTAACTCTTTCTAAAGACACATATAACACGGCCATATTTTTCAGTCTTGCAGTGACTCTCAGTGAAGCAGAAAATACCAGCCTGTTATTAATCTTGGATCTGTATTTGATGCTAAATGTAAGTTGATTTCTTATTGCTATTTTAATGGTTTCCCTTCAGTGTAACATTTCCACAAGAGGACAAAAGAGGCAAACCACAGCACAGATGTTTCCCCCGTGAACTGAGCTTACATGTCTTTGAAATGAGATAAAAGTTCCTCAGGAAAATGCCAACAAGTGTATTTTTATTAGAAAATACAACCAGCTTGTTACATGGCTAAAACAAAATTGAAGCGTTTATTAAAATCATATGGCTGAGGCTGCTCTAATATATCTGTGAGTTCATCTTATTAAAAGGCAACTTAAACCGCTAGTGTGTTTAAAATTTAGATCACAAACTCCCAAAACTGCCACTGGCTTCTAAACTGATTTAAGACATCATTTTTCTTCTTCTCTGCCTTCTCCCTCTTTTGTTCTAAGAGACCTGATCTTGTATGGCATCATTTTTTTATATCTTCCAATCTCTTTTCTCCCTGAATAGAAATTATATTCTCTCAGGTTATTTCCCAGCGGTCATATACTCTTCTGGGACTTCTCTTTCCTTCTAAGTGTCCACACTCCTTCAGCACATATTCCTTCCATTGGATTAACTGGGCCATCTGAGGACAATTAAAACCATTTCAATCCCTTTAGTTAATAAGAGCTGATATTTATTGGGAACTACTATATGCTAGGCACTGCTCTAAGCACTTTGTAAATATTGTCTTATTTAATCCTACATAAGTACTACAATATCCTATTTTATAGATGAGGAAATAAGACGAGACTTAAGAAACTCGCCCAAAGTTAGAAAAATGATAGATGAAAAAACCAGGGTTTATTTCTCATGATTTCACTATAGAAAAATATACCTACCCAACTGTGAAAATTATGCTTATTGTTTATTAGCCTTTTAAAATTAAATTTAATTGGACCATGTCTATTGTCATCAACTTATAAACAGAGAACATGATACTTTCATGTTTATCATTAGTAATTCAAGATCTTTGAATGAGAGGCCAGACTTTACAGAACACCATTAATTGCAGTATCAGCCTTAATTATATCAACTACATCAGATTACCTATTACTGCTCTCTAACCTGAAGGGGAAATTGGGGTCCAAAAGGCTTATTTGCCTTGTATCAAATTGCATGCGCTCTTAAGGAATGTTTTCATGAGGTTCCCTGGGTATTTTTAAATTGGAGACATCTTCAGGATAAGTAATGTTACTCCCAGGAATGCCTTCATGTATTTGTTAACATTAATACATTCTTGGTAATTTAGATAACTGTTTAGGTAATTGTTGACCTGATACACAAACTTATCAGATCAGCTGATATGATTTGACCATTTAGAGAATGCCTTTAGAGGAAAATGAATAACTAAAGATTATTTCCCACTCCTTCCGTAAACTTTAGTAGAACACTATGATATATTTTTCTAATATTCTGTACTATCACGTTATGTAAGAAAATTCATTGACAGAGTACTGCTTATGTGCCAAACACAATTTTAGGTGCAAAGGATACAAAGATGAATAAAACATGGTCCCCGCCTGTAGGAATACAGTCTCCTGTGCCCTTAAAGTAGGGCAAAATGGAAAGGAGGAACACTAATTATGGTAATACAGAGCAAAGGTGATGGAAATTGAAGTAGCCATGGAAAGAAGGCTATAGAATATCTTGACCGATTGCATGAGACAAAGGAGCAAAAGATCACCACCATGCCCACCAGATTTTGAGCTGATGTTTGAGTTGTTCAACAAACACTTGCACAATTTCTACCATGTCCAAGCGTTGCTCTGGATGCTGGGGGGCTATATTGCACCAAATGAACAAAGTCTTCCTTCTTGTAGAGCTAATATTCCAGTGGACAGAGAAAAGTAATGCTCTAATTTATTTTTTTTGAAAACAAGGTAATATCAGCTAGAGATAACATAATGAAGAAAATAAAACAGAGAAAGTGGGGGGCTACCTTAGATTGGGTGGTCTGAGAAAGTCTTTCTAAGTATTAGACACTTGAGTTGATCTGAGTATTAAAAGGGAGCAAGCCATGAGAAGAGTTAAGCACAGATCTTTCCAGGCCAGCGAGTAGCAATTGCAAAGATTCTTGAGACCTGATGAGCTTGGTTTGAACAAGAAGACATAAGATACTGTGGCTGGAGCTCAATGAGCAGTGGGGAGAATAGTAGGAAGTGGTAGGGGAAATAGGCAGAGGTTACACCCTGAGAGCCATGTAAGCCACGACAACAAAAAGTATGGCCTTGGGTTTTTCGGTCATCTATACCTGTGTAAACTTCATATGAGTAATATACAAATTATTATCCATTCTGAAAAATATAAACATAACTTCATAAGGAAACAATCCTCTGACTTTCTATATTTTTGCCCTTAGAAACATGAAATTTCAAATTTAAAAAGAAAATGTGTTATGATCTATGAGCAACTGGAATTATAATAGAATGCAATGGAAACTTTTTTATAGCTCATTGATAACTATCACCAGTAAGCAATTCCTAAGAGCCTTCTTACCAAAGGACTCTGTTCCATACTCTTAGTTATGATGATTACAATACAGAATTATTTCATTAAAGATTGTTTATTTCTTTTGAAAAATTGTCCATTTTTCCCTTGAGATGTTATCTGAAAGCTTATGATCTATAAGAAGCATTAAACTGTCGCTATGGGGTAAATTTTCAAAGTGGTGCTTAGAATTTGCCAGTGTGAGTCCCATTAACTTCAGTGGAAGTCCTGCAGTTAAACGGCTGCTCATGGCTTTGAAAATGTTCTACAGTATGTCTTTGCAGTGCCTTTTTGTTTTTCAGTTTTTAATAAATACCACAGAGCGACTCAGTGCACAGCTGATTGCAGTATTTAAGAACGTGGATAATGCACTGTGCAGTAGGAGGCTTTTAAAATTAGATTTTAAAGCTTCATTTCTATTAAGAGCCACAACAACAATATAAATACATCTTTAATTCTTCAAAGAGCACCTTTCTGTAAAGAAATTTGGAGCTCAATTAGAATATAGAGCTAATAAAGCAGTACTACGTCCCTCTGAGACATTGTTTATCTCACTCTATAGACGGAAAAATTGAGGCACCGTGAAGTGGGGGTATTTTGTCCTCAGCCCGTAAGTCAACAGTGAAGCTAGGAATAGCATGCTGGCCTCCCCATAGCTCATTGCTCTAAATCACTGCCTCTTGTCAGAGTCAAACTTAATTACAGTATAATCCGTTTAATCTACACATGGAAGAATAATGAGGGAGCAGGAAAAATGAATTTATTAACAGACTGATAGGAGACCATGTTACATAAATAAGCAACTTTCTTTTCAGGATCCAGATTTTCAGCATGTTCTAGATGGTGTCTGATGACAAGAAAGAGATGATACTAATTCCACTGGCCAGAATTGGCAAAGGCTTCTTTATTTTGCTCACTTTGAAACTTAAGTAAAGGTTTCATTTGCAAATCCTGCGGAACCATCTTTTTTGGTCATAAATAAACCTGATTTTTAAAAAAAAACACACATCATGGGAGGAAAAGTATGGAATTTCACCCCTCATCCCTTCTGGATTAAAAGAAAGTAGTACATTGAGTTAAATGCTCAACTCAGTCTTCCCTGAAATAAAAGATGAGTATTATTTTGCTTCATTATTTGGCTTTTGATTACTTTTCCTCTAATTCACCATGGCTATGTGCATGTTAGTCCATCCATTGTCTGTTTCCTAAATACACATTAAAGAAAAGGCAATAGTTGAAGAACTCTATATGTAAGTAAGAAATCTTCCCTTGAAGCTGAGAATAACAGGAGGTCAGGAGTTGGGCTTCCTGGTGTTATATCAACAGGAATAAAATTCCATGGATTAAACTGTAAGTCATTAGCAAAGCATGGTAGTGCACACCTGTAGTCCCAGCTACTCAGGAGGCTGAGGCAGGAGGATCACTTGAGCCCAGGAGTTTGAGGTTGCAGTGAGCTGTCATGACACCACTGCACTCTAGCGTGGGTGACACAGCGAGACCCTGTCTCAAAAACAAAAATTGTAAGTCATATTTATGACCTGATATAACCTCCATACAATCTTACTAAAGTTGGAAGAGATTATAACCCCCATTTTATATATTTAAAAACTGAAATTTAGATTAACACTCTTGTCAAGGGTCACACAGCATATAAACCAAACGTGGGGTGGAGTTTGCTCACATCGTCTCGAATTCTTTCCATGACACCCCATTATCTCTCTGCACCATTCACGTGCAGCACAGGAACAAATTAAATAAACCATGTGAACATGTGATGAGGTCTGCTTCCTACTCCCAAACCCTCCCCACCATGAGATATTATCTAAAGTCTAAAATAAAATGGATGTCAGTATGATAAATGATGCAATTCTTTCTTCCAATAGCCATCTTCCTAAGTTTTTTTCCAGCTTTCTATTTTGAAATAATTTTAGACTTACTTAGAAGTGAATAAATAGCACAGAGTTCCCATGTTTGTATGTACCCTTCACCCAGCCTCCCCCAATAACATCTTACCTAAGCATAATGCAATAGTCAAAACCAGGAAGCTGATATGAATACATACTGTTAACTAAACTACAGACCTTATTTAGATTTTATCGGTTTTTACATGCACTCAAATTTTTTATATATACTACTATGAAACTTGGTCACGTGTACAGATGCATTTAACCACCATCACAATCAAGGTACAGAATTTTTCTATTACCCTAAACAAACTTGGGATGCTATGCTTTGCGTTATCGCTTTATAGGTATTTCTTCCCCCCAGTCCTAACCCCTGGGAAGTACTAATCTGTTCTCTATCATTATAATTTTGTTATTTTTAGAATGCTATATAAATGAAATCATAATAGTAGTCTTTTGAAATTGGCTTTTTTCCACTCAGCACGATGCGCTTTTTTTTTTTTTTTTTTTTTATGACACTGTGTCACCCCAGCTAGAGTGCGGTGGCATCATCATAGCTCACTGAAACCTCAAACTCCTGGGCTCAAGGAATCTTCCTGTCTCAGCCTTCTGCGTAGCTGGGATTACAGGCATGTGCCACCACACCTGGATAATTTTTTCTATCTTTTTCTGTTTTTAGTAGAGACGGGGTCTCACTCTTGCTCAGGTTAGTCTCAAACTCCTGAGCTCAAGCGATCCTCCCGCCTTAGCCTCCCAGAGTGCTAGGATTACAGGTGTGAGCCACTACGCCCAGCCCAGTATGATGCTATTGAGATCCATCCAAGTTTTCACATGCATCACTAGTTCATTCCTTTTTATTGCTGAATACTATCCCATAATATGGATATGCCACAATTTGCTTATCTATTTATCCATTTACCTGTGAAAGGTCATTTGAGTTGTTTCTAGATTTGGGCTATTACAAATAAAGCTGCTATGTCAATTCCTGTACAGGTTTTTGAATGAACATAAGTTTTTATTTCTCTAGGGTAAATACCTAAGAGTGGGATTACTGGGTCATATGGTAAGTGTTTGTTTACCTTTGTCAGAAACTGCCAAATTGTTTTTCAGAGTATGGCCATTCCTTTTAAAATATAGCAATGCCTAGAATGTTTCATGGAAGTGGATTGGATCTATGCTGACTTAAATGACATTTTTATTTTCATAGAAAATATATGTTTCTGCTGTTTTTTATTTTTCTATGAAAATTATTTTAATAAGCAGAAGTTGCTGAAATTCATATTTCACCACTTGGGTCAAGAAGCAAATGAAAATATAGCCCATTAAGAAGCAGTCCTTCATGCTCTGATAAATAAATGTAAATTTAATGTTTATGTAGATGAGGTGTTAAGAGACCAATTAATGTAAACAGCCAATACTGTACAAATTCCTGAAGGACCATTACTTAAATATAACTTTACTTTGTAAAAAGTCTTTATTCAAGCAAACTTTACTGAGACCAATAGTAATTATTCTTGCCTGCTAAAGGATACACATAATCGCATTAGTTAGTGTATCAAAGCACTACTCCAATGGAATAAAATGTTTTAAATTGCCACCCAGGCCCAACGGTACTTTATAGCGAGTTGGGTCCAATATTCATGGTTCTAATGTGACTAAAAAGAGATCATTTGTTTTTCTTAATATAACACCTCTCAAAAATCCCCCTATTCTTAAAACTATTCTCTAAGACTCTGCTTTTCCTCCAAAACCCTCTTTAATGTCTCCGAGTGAGTCTTCCATCATAACCGACAAAAGATCATTTTCTCAAAAGTTAGTAACAATCCCACATGGCCAAATTCATGAATTTCAACTTCATCCTCACTCCGGTTATAAGCAATGTTGGAACAACTAATCACTTATTTGGAAATAGATAAAGTTGAACCCATACCTATCTTACCGTATTCCAACATAGATGCCAAATAATGCAGAGATTTAAATTAAGACCATAAAATACTGGGAAGCAGAAATGGGTAAATTCTCTCTAACCCTGGAACCAGGAAGGACTTTCTAACTACAACTAAAAGCACAGGAATCATAAAAGAAAATATTGATAATCGGGCTGCATAAAATCAAAGAATATTATATAATACACAAAACAACGAACAGAGTCAAAAGACAAATGTTAAAAAATATTTACAACTCTATCAGAGACAAAGAGCTAATCACCTTAAAATATAAGGAGCTCTAGAAATCAAGAAAAATCCAACAACCCAATGGAATATAAAAGATGGGACATGTATATGAACAGACAGGTCACAGAATAAGAAATATATACAAGCCTCTTAAACATACTCAGTCTCACTCATAAAAAAGAAATGCAAATGATAACTTATCAGATTGGCAAAAATCTGCAATTTTACCACACACTTTTTACTACTTTTTGTGTAAGAAAGAATATATATTCATATTGCTTATATTTATATTTTAAAAAATGGAAGGATAAAAAAGTGAGAAAAGAACAATAAGTTTACGCAAAGATGGTGATTGGGAACAAAATGAATGGAAGCAGGGATAAAAGCAAGATTTCTCATCAATTACATCTTTATATCATTTTGCTGTTTAGACCCTCTAAATGTATTAACTATTCAAAACTAAATAAAAAGAACTATTACCTGGCACAGGATAAACACAGTTTAAATATTGACTATTATCATTATTTTTGCATGGCAATATTGGGGTGGGTTGATTGGTTCATGTGATGTAAGGTTGTGCAGAATCTCACACTCTAGGCACTTTTGTCATTGCAAAGAGGGACAATGCCAAAGATAACTTACCATGGGGGTTTCGTGTGAATGCCCTCAGTTCTAGGCTGAAGTAACACAGAATAGCATTTTTAATCTCTTAAAGCCCTATTCTAAAAGACGTTTTGTGATGTACCTTAATTTGCCCTCTATATATTTCCTCAATTTTTTCTTTTAATTGTTTTCCTATATCACAAGATATCAAGTAAATCTTCTTAATTTTAAACTTAGAATTTTAGTTGTACCTTTTCAAAGGATTGTTTAAGAAGATAAAATGAGATGATGCGTGTGAAGCACTTAGCTTAGTGCCTGGCATGTAATCAATACTTCGTAACTATTAGTGGTAGTAAACCAAATCATTAAAATGCATTCAGTGTAATCTCTGTTCAGTTCTACAATAGAGAAATACAATCAGAAAAAATATCTATTCGGACCTCTTTGTATATTTGCGTTGATTATTTTTTCTCAAAATATCTTCATCAATATATTCCTAGAATTTGAGAATCTGTATTATAAATAAGAATAAATTTTATTTTAAAATGGGAAGGAAAGGGATAAGAAACAATCCAGGTACTTTTTGAGTCTAGAACTTTTAGATATAATAAATAATTTCAGGAATTGTGTATATGGTACCTAAAAGGATGTTGGGCTAATTAGAGGGGTTTTGAAGCTTCGTTTTAGACTGGTTGTTAATTATGGCTTAACGTACATTTCTCCCAAGAGGGCTTCCATGGCCCCTTAACTAAGTTAACTGTCCCTGAAACTGTGCTCTTTATATTTCTCCCGTTATAACATTCATCACCTATGACTAATTTCTAGATTCAGTGTCTTCTATGCAAATAGTTTATTCAGCCTGCTGTGGACAGAAGGCATCTCTATTGTCTACACCATCCATGCCTCATCCGTGCCCTTTGCTGTTATATACTTAGATCCCAGAAGTTTCTGGCCACAATGAATGTGTATTGAATAAATAAAAAATTCAAAAAATTGCAAGCTGGTAAACATTCCCACGAGGAACTTCATCACCACCACCCTTGCCACCATTGTAGCCCCTACACACACAACGTAAAATTGACATGTTCAACATGAACAAATGAAGAAAAAAATTATGGCAATTATCCAAAAAATGCAAGGTAAAAAATAGCACCTTTTACCTCAGTTATCATAAGTTTTCAAAAGAATAACTTTTGCCTACTTTTTTGTCTAATTTCTTCAACTCTGTACTTCAATTTGGTCATGTGAATGTGATTATATTTTTTAATAAAATGCTGATTTTTGCATGCTTCTGATTGTAGGCTTTTTTACAGGAGCCTTGTCCACTCCCGTACTGCCTTTTACTCAGTCTTTTTATTTCTGCCTTTTGCAAAATGTTTTAAATATTTGATTTTAGCCCCTACCACAGACTCCAAATCTGTGCTTGGAATTTGGAGATCAAAGTACTGTAGCTAATCCTTAGGACATTTGCCATCATGTGACCTAAGAATCCATCTCTTATCAAGTTTCTGTGGTTTTCTGGAGTATTTACTGGTCATAATGTCAAAATGTGCACATCTGAAACTGGTTTTGAATTATGTTTTCTTGATACTTTTCCATATTTAGTTAATGGGAAAATGTCCAGCTTCTGAATGATATTGAACTCCACTAGGCTGTCTCCAGCTTCTTTATAAAGGATTCCTAGGTTGTATCATCACATGTTTTCAATAAGCCTTGTTTTTGTTCTTCTTGAAACAGAGCATGTCTTATTCAAAAAGTTCATGACTGTAGGAAAGTAATTGATAATGAAAAGAAAGTAAGTCCAAAAGAGGATTTTTCCTCATAGCTTTAGGATTTGTTATAAGACAAAGTGTTTCACAGTCTGAACTGCAGCTTCAGGAGTTAGTTACCATGAATTCTAATCTTGTCTCTGGAAGTAATTTATTGCACTATCTTCTACAAGCCTCCCTGGAACAGTATTTCTTTCCTTTTAAGCACAGATAAGAACAGCAGCACACTTTGTAGGGTTCATAAACGGTAATACAGAAAGCAAATATGAAATTAGAAAGTTCTAAAAACTGCCCTTTATCTAGTGCCAATGAGGGCAAATATTGTCAAGAGTCTTATAAAGATGGGAGTTAGATGCACAATTAAATGTGACGTATTTGGTTAATAGTTTCACTAAAAAGATAGATAGATATAATAGATCTGCACATGGCAGCAAGTAGGATTTTCAAAATTATAATGAGTGTCAGGTATTTATTTATGGCTTGTATTTACTCAAATTCACTCCTTTAAAGCACTATCATTTCATTCTTCACAAAACGAAAAGTCCATTTTCACACCTCAGTGTTTATCCTAAGGATTAGCCAAGTTCCTAAACTGTATCCATTTCTTAGTTCCAAAAATAAGAAATTGTGTTTTGAAAAAGATTAAGAGAGCCAGGTGAACCAGGTAATTTTCAATTTCCCCAGATAATACCTGGAATGAATTTCCATCCATAGGTGTCCTTTGCTTAGTGATATTTGAGCTTAAGTGGCACCTCCATTGCAAAATCCAAATAGCACAGTCTATTCAAAGAACTTCCTGAAGATATCCTTTCAAAAACTTTTAGTAGTAGATGATGATTAATCATAACCTGCATGTCATCTGACAATAAGTATCAGGTTTCTCAAAGAAAAATATCCCAACACTACCAAACATAACTGGCTGCCAAGATGCAGGGAGTCAATATCATTCAACTACTTGAAATAAGTGCAAAACGGGAGTATTGAAAGTTAGGTATTGTGTTTTTACTCTGTAAACGTAAACCTGTAATGACATTGTTTGCCTGTTGATGTGTAAACATTGAGGTTATGACCCCAATGAGATATCCACTCATTGGATTTCATCATATTAATAGAACAGTAGGGGATTTCCAGTAGAAGTTTCAACTTTGATCATTTATTCGTGGGAATCCAAATCTTTTTATAGATCTGCAGTCAAATACTGGTATGGGGCTCTGTTTAGGAATCGAAACTGCAGTTTTGTCATTTGGTATGTGTGAAAATAGGTGCTAGAAAAAAAAAAGAAAGAAAGAAAATGGGTGCTAGAAGACAATCTTAAACATCGGAGGATATCAAAGTGCAAAATTCCTGCTTCTAAAACCCGTCTTGTACTTTCTACATAAAAGACCATAATATAAAGCTGCCATGTCATTGCCCTAAATCATGCTCTGAATCATCCCAAAACACACATGACTTTTCATCCCGCTGATTTTTGAGGACTCATGGAATTATACCTAGGTAATTTACTCGAGATAGTATAGTGTACCTTAAATAGGATGTGTTTGCCTCCTACTCATTCATGGTGACTCTCAGGGGACAAATGCTTCTTTCCTGTTTTACAAATACAGAAACACAGCTTCCTTACATCCTTCAATCTGTAACACACATCTGAAACTAAATGTTTGTGATCACACCCTGAAGCAATTGTTTCAGTAGGTTACTGATATCAGAGGGCATTAGTTCTGTAGCATAAAAAAAAAAATCTATTGCCTGACTCTGCCTTACTGACCAATCCCACGAACTCCAGCCTCACTCACTGTCTATAGACGCCTACTGGGCATCTCAGAGTTAACACAGCCAATCTGGGCACAGTGGCTTACTGTAGTCCCAGCTACTCAGGAGGCTGAGGCAGGAGAATTGCTTGAGCCCAGGAGTTAGAGGCTGCAGTGAGCTGTGATCGCAGCAATGCTCTCCAGCCTGGGCCACAAAGCCAGACCCCATCTCTAAAAAAAACAAATAACAGGGCCAGAATTGAACTGGCAGTTTTGCCCCTCAAACAGTGCTCATTACTCACATAGCCCCAGCAGTATTACCCCATCTCAGTAAACGGCACTTCACGCACTTGCCCAGACCAACAACACTGAAGGCAGCCTTAAAGCCCCTTGTTTGTCTCACATTCCACAATCACTCCTACAGTAAGTCATGGCCTCTCCACCTTCACGATGTGTCACCCATTCAACCCCTTTAACCTCATTGTTTGTAGAGCTGCTCTCACCTCTTGTCCAGACCATGGTGGTGGCTTCTTAACTGGCCTTCCAGCTTCCTCTCTGGCATCCAGCCCACCCCTGATCTGTTTCCCAAAGGCAACCAAAATGATCTTGTAAAATACAGATCTGATCTTGCGCTCTACCCGAAACCTTTCCCTGGCCTCAATCACACTTACAAAGATATCTTAAGCTATTCCCAAGGCCTCAATGATCTGGCCAGAATCCACTCTCCCCTCCCTCACTCCACTCTAGCTAACTCAACTCCTTGCCTCCCTTGAATGCACCAATCACGCTTCCACCCAAGGTCTTTATGTTTTTTGCCTGGAACATTTTCCCCTGAGATATGCTCATGGCCACCCCTTCACTTAATTAGGTCTCAGCTCAAACATCATCTCCTCCAAGGAGCTTTCCCTGACATCCCAGCTCAGATAGAACCACTCACTGCTCTGTGACTCCACCTCTCGTCCTGCTTTGTATCTCTCCAGGGCCCTCGTCACTACTTGACGTTACATTCTGTACTTATTTATTTGTTTAACATCAACCTACCACAATAGAACATAAGCTCCATGAGAACAGAAAACTTTTCTGTTCTATTCACTTCTCTATCCCTAATGCTTGGCTAATGGCAGACAGGCAACAAAAAATGTTTGTCGAATGAACTGATGAATGAATAAATGAATTGCCTTAACACTTAATTTGAGAAAAATCATTGCCAAAACACTCCTGCTGAGGCTTTGTTATTCAACCAGTATACAAAATGAAGAATGTACCACTTAGAATTCCAGAAATTTGGAGTTAGAAGGATCTTTAAGACTTTCCAGTTCAATCCACCTCATTTTAAAGGTATGGGAACTCATAACCTCTGTGCCTCCCTGGAGGGCCCTGAGAAATAAATGGTGACAAAGTTAAGTTAGTGGCAGACTGATAGTTAAAACAGGCATAGTTCAATGATCTTTATGCTTCTACACTTGACATCTTTGTTTCTTCTGAGAGGTTAGAATTTTGTATACATAGGCAAGTATAATGGAACCACAAAATTTTAATTCCTCCTTGTCTTGCTGATCTGTTGGCAATAAAACAGCTGGTACACAATATACATGGGACACTAAAAAAATTATAAATTCAGGCAGAAATAGTCCCACACAAACAAGACAGGCTGACCTCTCTATCACAGTCTGCTGTCCCATTGGGACAATGTAAAATATACAAATCTGTTAATTATTAGAATTTTGCTAAATTTTACTTGAATATCAACCGTTTGCAAGTCCCATATATATTCCCCATTCTTAATAACACTTTACTTCTCGGAATTTCACTTTAAGCCTTTGTTGACTGCCTATTTCCCTCTTTACTAGTCTTTCTACTAGATAAAATTTATGCAAAGAGAAGCGTGGAATGAAATGTAAGTGGTCTGGAAGCAGACAAATAGGAGTGTGGTTCTTGGCTCCATTTACTAGCTAAATGACCTTGGATAAGATTCTTGAACTTTCTTCGTATTAATTTACTGATCTAGAAAAGGAGGCATATACATAAAATAACTTTTTTTAGGGTGAGCATTGACATGATACCAGGCACACTAAGACAGATGAAGAGCTTTGTATGTATTATCTCATTTAATCCTCACACTAGCCCTGTGGCGAAAAAATGGTTCTATCCCCTATTTATAGGAGAGGACCCAAGACAGCAAGATTAATAGGCCTAAGGTCACACAAGTAGGAAAGGATTGAACTAGGAATCCCTGAGCTGTCTCACATGAACTTCACATTCAAAACCTCTGTGCCTCCTCGGAGGGCTATTATGGAGAAGTAATGAAATAGAGTGTGTGTCCTGAGCACTCCGCGTAGCCTCATACATCAGAGGTACTCAATAAATGTTGCCCGTTTCCCTTCTCTTCTCCCACCACTGACTAAATACATTACCTTGGCCAATTTGCTAACCTTCCTGGGTCATAGATTTTTATTTTAATTAAATATTAATTATCTTTTTTTCTCATTACAAAAGCAATACGTGGTTATTGTAGATCATTTGGACAAAAGAGTATATATTTAAAGAAACTAAATTTTACACATACTCCCACCACCTAAAGGTAATCACCATTAACATAAAGGTTTATATGTACTTATAGTATTTGTATTCATATATACTATAAGAATACATTATCCTTTTAGGGGCAAAACTGGCATCATCCTATGTAATCAATTCTTTATACAATGCATTGGAAACATTTTATCTTATCAATATTTTTCTAAAACATGATGTTTTGTGGTTGCATATTATCCATGGTAATAATAATAAATTAGCTAAAATTTAGTATGAGTTAGCACTGTGATGAGACGTTTCACATGTTAACTTATTTAATTTGCACATCTCTGTGACATAGGTACTATTATTATCCTCATTTTACAGATAAAGAAATTGAGGCACAGAGAAGTTGAGTAACTTAACCCGGGTAACTCAGCTAATAAAAAGCAGAGCCAGGGTTGGAACTCAGACACATGAGCTCCACAGCCCATGCTCTAGTAGGGATATCCATGTTGATTTTGATTAATCCATCTTTATTAGAAATATGGATTGCTTCTTTTTATATTACTAATGAGAGTGCTTATTAGCATGCTGCCGCAAACTTTTGTTGACATCTACAATATTCTCACTAGGATAAATTCCTACAATTAAAATTGCTAAAATAATAGGT
Source organism: Propithecus coquereli (assembly GCF_000956105.1). Classification (NCBI taxonomy): domain Eukaryota; kingdom Metazoa; phylum Chordata; class Mammalia; order Primates; family Indriidae; genus Propithecus; species Propithecus coquereli. The sequence goes on from NW_012147952.1 coordinate 2,353,657, forward strand.
ATTCACATTGTTAATAGTTTTGGCAGACAATGGCAATTGCTCTCCCCCCCAAAATTATACCACTTTACACTTACATAAAATCTTGAAAGAACATTTTCTTCTCCTCACTGCCAGTATTGATAATTCGTTTGTTTATACCAGGGGTGGGGAAGCTTTTCATGTTGGAAGTCCGTGTTAATTTAGCTGTAATCAAATAAGGCCACATTCAAGAAACTTCAATTAGAGATACTTAAAAATGTATATTATTTTGTAAAAATCTAACTACCATGTACTTAATAATTTCAAAAAATTAAAACTATTTGTTAATTTTAAAGTTAACTGATCTTCTAATGACTTTGTTGTATCTGCTTTTTGTTGGAAAGCATTTGAATATTTGGTTGCAGCATGGAGATCTGAGGTTTCAGTTGATCCTCCAGATGGGTATCAGTCATTTGTGACCTTAAGGCATCTTGATTTGGGTTAGGTAGGAGAATGTAAATTCGCAGAAATAAGTGATTGAAAAGCAAGAAAGCATTTTTCAGGCACGTTGCTGAAGGTATGGGTACTCTACTGCATTTTTCCATATTTCAGTTGGATCTTTCTTAGCATCAAATGACTTTAAAATGTCATCAACTGAGAACTCAATCAATTCCATCTATAGTTCTTTAGGTTCCTTGGTGATATCAACTAGGAGATTGAAATGCTATAATAATTTGAGTATGATGTCATGATGCTCACAGTCAGTGAACCCTTCGTTGTATTCTCCAATTAATAGGTCCATAACAGCTGTGTATTCTTCACATGATTCACGTATATCATCCTGCTCATCAATGACCTTTGCTAACTGGGAAAAATGTTCATCTGAAATTTCCTTTTGAAGAAGAAGTGTTTTGAAAAATGATAGCTTTTTTTCCAAATGTTTGAGTTTTTTGCCACATATCATATATAGACTTAGTTTTACCTTGCAAAGAAATATTCAAGTCATTTTTATTTCACATGGTATCACACAGAAATGCTGCATTCCCATAGAAATCTCTCAATAATTACCTTGCTGATTCTGTTATTCATAAAATTTAACTCTCTGTTCTCACAGAGATAAAATTTTGACTAACACCTGTCCCTGCAATAGCCAATGCACTTCAGAATGATAAGGCAAATCTACACTGAATACCTATTGTACAACTTCAGCATATTATGAAACTGATGATGCCATGTTGCATTTGCAGGAATGTAGTTAACAATACTTATAACTCGTTGCAAAGTGTCACTTAAAATAGTGCCTTTAGCACAGAGATTTTGCTGATGCAAGATACAATGAAAAGAAATGAGAGCATCTGGATCTGTTAGTACTTTTTTAATCTGTGCAATAAACCCTCATGTTTTCCTGTCATGGAAGGTGCACCATCTGCAAATACACTCACTAAATTTACCAAATTCAGTCTAACTTCATGACATTTATCTTGAAAGTTGTTGAAGATGTCTATTCCCCATGTTCTGTTGGCAAGAGTGCCCAAAGCGAGTAACTCTTCTTAGCAAAGAACATCTTCTGTTATGACCCGAATGAAGTATAAAACCTGTGCTGAGTCAATAGCATCAGTTAATTCATCCAAAACAATTGAATAATATATATTTTCCTTTTGAAGTATTGCATGAAGTTGTTTTGTTCAGTTGAGGCTAATTCATGCTGCTGATCAGTTATGGTTCTCCTTGAAAGAGGCAGTTGTTTGTACTTTGAAATATTATTGAGGTCTAAGCATCCTACAACTTTGACAATTCATTCTTTCACAACTTTTACATCACTTAATGGCTTCCCTTTTTCCCAAGTATGTAAGTTACTTTATAAGTTGCTTCAGTGGCGTTATTTCCAGGTCTTATTGCTGCTTGAAAGAATTGTCTTTGCTTTTGCTTTTCATCTTTTAATTTCTGCAATATAGGCTCTGATAAGCACTGAATTTCTTTAATGTTGATATTGCAGTATCACACAGCAAGCAAATCATCTTATCTTTAGCAGAAACAAAATAATATTGCAGTTTCCAATCCTCACTTAAAAAATCTGTTTTCTTCCTTCAGCATTCTCTTGGTCTTCTTTGACATGATGAGCTGTCAAGCAGACAGAATTAAAAAATATTGTCAAGCTGTGCAACTATACACAAATTCCACTTCAAACAGAAACACAGTGCACCACTGTCAAAAGCTGATAACAGGGTGGCATACTTGACCCCCATAAACTCTCA
>NW_012147952.1:2357604-2372956 GCF_000956105.1 Propithecus coquereli
ATGTCTGAAAGGGTCTTCCCAACATCTTCTAGAATTCTTAAGGTTTCATGCCTTAGGTTTAAGTCTGTTATCCATCTTGAATTGATTTTTGTAGGAGGTGAGAGGTAGGGATCCAGTTTCATTCTTCTGCATGTAGCTATCCAGTTATGCCAACACCATTTATTGAAAAGAGATTCTTTTCCCCAGTGTATATTTTTGTCTGCTTTGTCAAAGATTAGATTACCATATGTGGATGGTTTCATCTCTGGATTCTCAGTCCTGTTCCAGAGGTCTATGTCTCTGTTCTTGTGCCAGTACCACGCTGTTTTAGTTACTATAGCCTTGTAGTACAGCTTGCAGTCTGGTAGACTGATACCTCCCAGTTTGTTCTTTTTACTTAAGATTTCTTTGGCTATACGAGGTCTTCTCTGGTTCCATAGAAAGCGTAGAATTATTTTTTCTAGATCTGTAAAGAATGATGATGGTACTTTGATAGGGATTGCATTAATTCTGTAGCTCACTTTAGGTAGTATGGACATTTTAACAATATTGATTCTACCAATTCATGAGCAAGGTAGATTTTTCCATCTGTTTACATCTTCTACAATTTCTTTTCTTAGTGTTTCGTCGTTCTCCCTGTATATGTCTCTCACATCTTTCATTAAATTTATTCCTAGATATTAAATTTTCTTTGAGGCTATTGTAAAAGGTATTGGGTTTTTTATTTGAATTTCGGCTTGACTACTATTGGCGTATATGAATGCCTCTGATTTGTGTATATTGATTTTGTATCCTGAGACTTTACTGAATTCATTTAAAAATATGGAACACTTCATGAATTTGCATATAATCCTCGTGCAGGGGCCATGCTAATCTTCTCTGTATCGTTCCAATTTTAGTGTATGTGCTGCCGAAGCAAACACTGTGTGGGATTTTTTTAACACATGGAATTTTTAAATTTTGTATGTTTGTACCTCAGCTTCTAAACTACAAAATGAGGGAGATTTAAATACATTATTTCTAAGACCCTCGAAATTATAAAATTGTATTCTATTTCTTTGAGTATTACTAAAAGCAAATAACTCATTAAATAAGTATCCATTAAATAAGTTTTGAACATCTGCAGTGCAATGGGTACTGAGCTAGGCACTGAGGTTACAAAGAAAAATAAGCACTTCTGCCTGCCGTCAGTTTCTTATGGTATACTATAGAAGAGACCAGCAAGTAAACAGACTGCCACTAGAATCCAAGGTAGTAAGTGTTATGACAGGAGCATACCACAGAGCACTGCACACCATGGTGTGAAAGCAGGCTTCCTGAACGGGTTGATGCCTCTGCTAAGTTCCACAAGCAAGTAGAAGTTAGCCAGACAGGGAAGGGGGAAGGGCTTTCCAGGAAGGGCAGCAGCATTTTATAGAGCACTTTCAACACCAAGCAGCTGAATCTGATCTTTGTTCTAGATACTAGAAGTTTTTTAGTTTTGTTTTGTTTTGTTTTTCTTATCAGAGAAGTAATATAATCACCTTAGCATTTTTATCTGGCAGTAGAATACAATATGGTTTAGAGAAAGAAAAGACAAGAAGTAGAGATCAGGTCACAGGTTATAGGGACAGCGAGAGAGAGGTAGCATAGGCCTGACCAAGGAAGGAGACAGGATAAACAGAAAGAGAAAATTACATGTGAGAGATACTGTGGAGGCAGAATCAACAAAACTAAGCCATTCAATGGATATGTGATGAGAGAGGCATAAAGAAAAAGAAGTCAGCTTATAAATTTAATATAAAATCTGTATCAGAATTTTTTTAACTTGATAAATTTATTCTGAAATTCACTTGGAAAAATCAATAGGTTTGCTAATATTTTTGAAAAAGAATAATTTTGAAGGAATCTTACCCTATCAGATGTCTTGTGTCTTACTAATTCAGGAATAGGCAATAAAACAGAATAGAATCCAAAAATCGGTTTCTCAATAAATATATGGCAACATTTGAAAAAGGACAGACTTTTTATTTAGATGGTATTGGAAAAGTGGACTATCATATGGCATAAACAGTGAGATTAGTTCTTTACTTCACCACAGAGACAAACATAAATTCCATAAAAGTTAAAGATTGTATAAGTTAGAGTAAAGCTAATTATTATAACATACACATCTCCAAATTCTAGTAACGTAACAAAATAGGAGTTTATTTCTTGCTTGTGTGATAGTCCAGTGAAGATGCTCCTTGTTGGGGGTTGGGGTGTGTGGTAAAAGCTCTGCTCTATGCAGTCATTCAGGAGCCCAGGCTAACAAAGGCACTGCCATCTTCAGCATTCCAAGGGCATCGTTAGTACCAACACGCAGTTGACAGGAGAAAGAAAGTAATAAAACACATGTGCTCCCCCTCAGCCTGGAAGTGGCATACACCATTTCCACTCACCTTCCATTGGCTACAATTAGTCACCTCACCTCACCCAGAGGCAAGGGGATTGGGGAAATAAGGCCCCCGGCTGGGCAGTCACCTTCCAAGGATAACGCTGTACCTCGGAAGAGAAGCACGTATGTGTGATGGAAAGGTAGACATAGCTACCCTTGCCACAAAGACCATTCTGAATAGTAAAAGTAAATTCATTAACTAAACAAGCACATAAATACACTAAAATAAAATACAGAAAAACATTTTTATAATATTTCGATGGACAAAGTCATTCTAGACAACTTGACTTTTATGACTCCTAAATGACGTGAAATCAATCCAGGAGTCTGCTTTTTAAAAAGAGGTGGTTTTGCCTTGTACTGGCAAAGATTAAAGACTTATATCTCAGTTGTACATGAAAATGCTTAGAAAAGTGTCTATCACATAGTAAACAGTAAATATCAGCCATTACTATTATTATTATTAGCATTTCTTTTTATTAGCAAAGAGAAAGAGAGAAATAAGTACTTTCATATTGTCTGTGAGGATTGGTACCATCATTTTGAGGACATTTTGATATCTATAACAAATCAAAATGTGCCAACAATCCAGTCTCTAGGAATTTATCCTTAAAAAGAATACCTATAAAAATAGATGTACAAGGCTGTCCATTTCAGCATCATTTTAATAGCAAAACTAATGGTAACCTAAAAATTCATTAATAAGTAATTGGCTAGTTAAATAAATTAACTTGCTACTTTAAACATATTTGTATTGTTTTGATATTTTACAACAGCTATTGCTTTTATAACTTTAAAATATATATTTCATTAAAATTATTCCAAGTTTAGTTTATAGTGAAGCCATTAAAAATAGTTCAAGGCATTGGAACAAAAAAGATGGTGGAGAGGATAATATAATCATTAAGAACACTGTATTTATTGCACTTCTGATTTTCCCAGAGAGAACAAGATAAAGTGAGTTTAAAGGGCAAGAGGACCTCCTGGGAGAAGGGGACCACCAGGTTGCCTAAGGAGGGGTGAACCATCCCAAGTCAGAAACGGAACAGGTCAAAACTCCGGTGCTGATCAATAGTAGGAGCACGCCTGTGAATAGCCACTGCATTTCAGCCTGGACAATACAGTGAGACCCTGTTTGTAAAAAAAAATTTTTTTAAGGGAAAAAAAAATAATAATTTAAAATAAATAAATGGCAAGAGGTAAATTTATTTTAGTTATTAGTGAAAACTTTCTGAGACTCTAGAATAACTTATAATCTGCAAAAACTTAAAAAGCCTGAAGTCTACAGACAGTTTCTAGGGGTCAAGATGTATCCTCTTTGTGGTCTGCCTCTAGACGATGTGTCTGTCTTTACATGACTAACTTAAAAGTGTTCAACCATGGTTTGTTGGATCCACATGATTTAGTTCTTCGCATTGGGATTTTAAATTGAGCCAAGTTATACCTTTTAATAGATGCATTATGTAGTGTAATTGTGGCAACAAAACACAGCCGGTCAAGTTCAGATGTATAATTGGCCTTGCTTTAACCCAATCCTTGCATTCATGATAGCATAGCATTGGATGTGAATCCACCTTAAAATGAGGGCTTTTTGGTATTTCTGTGACTCATACCTTTTAGATACGGTCCATGGTGATCAATTCATATTGATTTTGCTGACTAAATAATACTCAAGCAAAGTTCCTGCGGCATCTAATAATAAGTTCTTTCACAGTCCCTATGTGTCTTAAATATCATTGCAGTATTTATTTTGTTAAAATCTTTGCAGTCACCTCAAATCTCAAGAATCATCTATAAATCACTCTAAGTGAGTCAGTAAGTTTGTGAACCTACTTCCTAATACTTTGTAAATCTATATTTCACATTTCTCTTGGGCCACTTCTAATCAATAACTCTTTCTTCACTACTTCCCAATTTGTTCATATCTGTTTCCTTTGGGAGATGTAGATTTTAAGAGCTCAGGATTACATGGTTTTTTTTCCGTGCAATTTAGAGCTCCTCCTTGTTTATTAACAGTTCTATTTCTTTCTCTAGCCCCATTTCCTCTTGATGTATCCATAAAAGTACCATCTGTTTTTTAGCATCATTTTATTTCTGCTTTATCCTCCCTGCACTTCTCTCCTCCCTGCATGCTTTATGTGATAACAATTTATTCTTGATTTGTTATCCACCTGCTTTCACAGCTTCCCCCTTTCTCTTCCTCCCCCACCCCCATCCCGCCCTGGATTTTTTTTTTTATCCAAGGAGTGGTATACCATAACTCTTAAGGACACAGCTTTGGAGTCACAGCTCGACCATATATGAATTTTGGGCCTTGGTCACTTGACCACTACAAGCCTCAATTTCTTTATTTATAAGAAGGAGATGGTTATAATACTACCTATTACATAGGGTTATTGAAGGATTAAATAATGTACATTAGGCTTTCTCAACCTTGGTACTATTACATTTGGGGCTGAGTCATTCTTTGTTCTGCAGGCTGTCCTGGGTATTGCAGGCTGTTTAGCAGCAAGTCTGGCCCCCAACACAGATGCTGGTAGCAACTCTTTCCCCAGTTATGACAACCAAAAATGTCTCCAGACATTGCCAAGTATCCCCTGGAATACAAAATTGTCCCCATGCAGAACCACTAATGTACATAAAACATTTAGCACAATGCCTAATACATAGTAGGGCCTTGATAAATATTTGTGATGGATGGATGGGTGGTCAAATGGATGAATTAATATTCCTTTTTAACACAAGTGTCTAATATAATGCTTGACACTCAATTAACTGCTTAATATATGAATGGATAAACAAATGTACTTGAAGCCAATGAGCTTCAAGAGCTATCTGTAGTTTCTACCTTATACCAAAATGTGGTATCTTCACTAAACACAATTTAGTTTTGTTTCAAAAAATATTTTAGACAATTAACTAATTGCACAGATTAAACTACTCTCCCAATAATCTTAGGGAGATTTAATTTTTATAAATTCTAATAGACGACAGCTATAACTATTATGTTGCAGTAGAATTCAATGCTAAATATTGAAATGATCCTTTGATAAACTTGAGTATTTTAGATTGATATCCCAGGTATTAAGCCATTGATGTGGTAAGAGAACAAAGCTCAAGCTACTTTTAAGTGTTTTTAATGTAAATTCATTTCATAAATATTTATTGAGTGTCTGCCACATTTCAGGCACTGTTATAGGTACTTGGGATACATTAGTGGACAAAACAATGATCCAACACCGTGGAACCTTCATTCTATAAAGTAATGGACCTCAAAAATAATAAATACATGAATAAAAATAAAAGTAAATATTACTCATAACTTCTAAAATATTAGCCTAGAAAATATTCTAGGTGGTACTGACAGCAAAATTCCAGTGGATGACTGTAACCCAACCAGAAACATTTTTGTGACTGCATTCACCGTTTGCCATTTGGTTGCTCATCTATGATTTCATTTTACTGAACTCTGACTTTCTCGTCTGATCTGAATTACAATGAGGGTATTAAATTAAATCTGTGGTTACCTTTGCATATTTTGAAACGTCAGACATTGAGATGATCATTCACTGTGTGCATAATTTTTGAAATTGTCTCAAATCACCAGTGTTCCTTTTACTTTCTTTAGGTTTCCTCTAGTGAACTAACTTCATAGCATACTTTTTGTGCCGTAGCATAACAAATCAATAGCTGATTTTTTAAAAATTAATACAATATATGCTTTTTGTGCCTCTCTTTTTTCATCTGTAAAATGGGATCTATAGAGTACCTAACTCATAAGGTTGTTGCAAGGATTAAATGTTTGTAAAAAACTTAGAACTAAAGAAAATGCCAGGCACATAGTAAGTTTTAAGTGTTGTATTTTCTGCGCCCCTAATTATTTCTACTACTTCAGGTATTTTTGTCTTTCCTTTCTACACTTAGGAGAAAGCAGGATTCCAGTGAAATAAAAGAAAACGTATATCCAGCAGGGCCACATAAGTAATGTCTCTTGGTCTGTAAACCACTAGTCTCGGGAGTAAATCCCTCCAAATGATGAAAGCCAAGAGATGTGTTTGCACATAACTCTTTTTATAAAAGTTTTTTTTCCTGATTCGAAAGACATACTCATTGTTATAAAATTCCAACATTACAGAAATTAATAATTTAGAAAGTGAAAAGTTTCTTTAGCCACATATCCACCCCAACTTACTACCTCTAGAGATACTTAATGGTAATACTCAGTGTATAGTCTCACATGTTTTCCCTACTCATATATTAACATATATTTTTATTAAAATAAGATCACATCGTATATACTGTTTTGCACCTGGCTTTTATGCACTTAAAATATGTCTTCAGTGTCTGTGTCAACACATTAGTTCCTTATCTTTTCTAAGAGTTGCCAAGAGTAGTAACTCAAGGATGCATTTGTGGCTCTTGGGGCACCTACCCACTACATAGTGTTTGGATCTGATTGGGAAAAGTGCTGCAGCTGACTCTTGCACTGCCACCACTGACCCCTCTCTAAGCACTGACCCATAAAGAGGCACCAGCAGAGTGACTCAGAAGATCTCAGTCCACACCAGGACAACAGACCTTTCTCAGCAAGGGGAGAAGGATGACCCGAATGAGGAATACACATTCATACTACAGTTCATCCTGAGGATAACAGAAACATTACAAATGCAACGCCCTTGAAGTGGAACTCCTCTTTGGAGTGTGGAAGGCCAGTCGTGCACAACCCACTTGGAGGAGGAAGGAAATTGTATTTGAGGATATTTAAGTCAAGCTAACTTTTATTAAAATTGCCACAGGAGGCCATTCATTCCCACTTCACTTCTCCCACTTCAACGCCTCTTTCCATCACTCAGATATTGGTTCTTGGAGTGGTTAAGTCCTCTTTTATCTTTTCGGTGGTTTTATTAGCTGCTCTTTTTCTCTTTTTTGCTTACAAAAAGGCAGATATTTTTTACACCAAAGTCAATATGTCAAACATTAAATATGCATTCCCATGCAATGCACAGTGTTTATAATTACATACTCTATTGTAACAAATGTAATATTATTTAATGTGTGCACCAAACTTAGCACATAATTGATGGGCCAGGTATAAAGACTACTCTCTACAGAAAGCATAGAGTATTCTGCTTAGCTGAGGCCTTTGTTAAATAGTATGTGCAGTTGTACACTACACATTAGGGAATTTTTGGCATAAAGGAGATAAAAACTTCTTTGGCAAGAGAACAAGAGGCATAATCATTCCTAGTGGCACTTTCACTGCTGGACAGGCTACGATTCCCTGGTCACATCAACCAGAAGCCTTGTAGTTGGGGGCTGAGGCAGGAGCTCCTTTCTGCCAATAGGAATGCTGATGACACTAGAGATGTGGAAGGCTACCTCACAGCCCTAAGACTCCTTGTAACTCTGAGGTCTCAGAAGGCCATTGTCCAATCTGTTGAAGGTTAAATAGCATGTGGTTCAAAATTGCTGAGGTAAAGCACACAGTTGCGAAGCGGTCAGGACCACAGGAATAGGTAAGTCCCATTCTCCGCCTTTCCACTCTCCAGTCATCACAGAGCCCAAGTGGCACCAGGTGATGCTAGGGTTCAAGATCTGTTTATCTGATTTTGAATAAAGTGCCAAGTGAACCTTTCAGAAATACTGTTTTGAGAAATAAAAAGTCCTAGGCGTGATATTTATGGCTGTTTCAACCTGTTTCTTTCAGATACCATTGTTCTTATTGCTTCAATAGCAGTTGTTTCTGCAAAAACTCAGGGTAATATTTTTGCCACGTCTGCACTCAGAAGTCTCCGTTTCCTACAGATCCTCCGTATGGTGCGCATGGACCGAAGGGGAGGCACTTGGAAATTACTGGGTTCAGTGGTTTATGCTCACAGCAAGGTGAGATTTGCTCTCTAAGTTTTGGAACAAAATTTTTGAAACTTTTTCACTGATTGCTGCAATATTTAATAAACCTATCACAAACAAACTTAGCCATTTCAGAAATGGGTTAAAGCAATTTTGGGGTATGGTATGTAATGGATTATTTAAAAGCCATCATAAATATCCAGGATGTAGTAAGGTGAATGGAATCATGCAGATTTCTTTTTTCCTTTTTCAAAAATCTTCCACCTCTAAAAATCTTTCATTCTTTTTATATCTAGGAATTAATCACCGCTTGGTACATAGGATTTTTGGTTCTTATTTTTTCATCTTTCCTTGTCTACCTGGTGGAAAAGGATGCCAATAAAGAGTTTTCTACATATGCAGATGCTCTCTGGTGGGGCACGGTAAGTATAAAAATCTGTTTTCATTTATTGGATGTTGCGAAATTTTCCTTTGAATACAGTGTAATGGTTCCTATGGATAGTCTCTATAAAAATATCAACTTGCAAAAGGGAGTTGTTTGAAAATATACACTACTTATAATTATCTAAAGGGTTTCCACATCTCTTTGGTCCAACTAAGATAAGTTCTCTTATAAATCATCAGTAGTATTTCTTGAGTGCTAAATTGTTGCCAAAATAAAAGTACATCATTTTTTAAATGGTGACTAAAACATTGATAGTCTGGTTTGTTTGTTTGTTTTAACTTTGTAGAGCACAGATTTAAATTGCTTATTGTTGCATTGATTTGCCACTCATCGGAAAGTTTATCTGGGGTTAAAAAATGAACGACAGTGATCTAGTACCTCTTATACTTTCCAGGATTAAACTTAAGCCCATTATCCAAAGTGAGGCACCACAAGAGCAGAAGAACGGGATCCACTTGTACTCGACATCAAATTGGTACTAACTGATCAACACTAGGTTGATCACATGGCAGAAATACTCTCCAGGGATTAGGGGGATGGGGGATAAATCCACAACTAAAGGACACAGGGAGCACTGTAGGGGGGGAAGGGCATCCCTTTAACCCGCACTTGGGTGAGGCAAAGACATAAAGTATAACCATAATGTTTGTACCCTCGCAATACCCTGGAATTAAAAAAAAAAAAATGAACAGAAGCTGAATAAAAGTTAGAAGAGTAAAATTATAGCACAGAAAAATGAAAAAGAAAAGCCTAGTAACCATCTGTGAGATCGGAAATTATAGATACCTAATTTCAAAACTTTCCGCTCAAAAACTACTTTTTCTTTGTATTGTTATTAGAGAATAATTTTCAGAACAAGTAAAAGTAAAATCATGATACTGATAGACAGATAGAAAATACAGATAGAAAATAAACACATGCTAAATATTTTATTTAACTCATTCTTTTATTTGTCATTATTAATGAGGAAACCAGTAAGATGTTACAACCAGTTCAAAGGGCTATCCAAAGAATAAAAACATTTCAAGATCAGAAATACTGAAATGAATTTGCAAATAGAGGCAAAACTGGCTTCTTCCACGGTGTGGGAGGGAAGCTCAGTTGAACCTCCACTAGACAATTTATTTACATGTCTATAGACAAGAATTATTTTGCATTGCTACCAGTTATCTACAACTTACAGAGTTGTAAAATAGCTCAAAGGCCATGAAAGGAGCAGAGCCCCGTAAAATCAGAATCCAAAAACCTGGAAAGGTGTACTCTGAAAAACACATAGTTTTCCATTGAAGCAAAAATTTCCCCCACATTAAGAATTTATAAAACAGTCATTGGAACTTCCGTCCAAGTAAGAATGTCACAAGATATGAGAGTGCTTTATGCCATGTATAAATTACATTTCTTTTTATTTTATTCCTTTAATAAAAGGTATGTGAAAATATACAGCATTTATAATTGTCTAAAGAATTTCCATATCTCCTTGATCCAACAAAGTTAAGTTTTCTTGTAAATCATTATTAGTATTTCCTGAGTGCTAGCTTGTCTCCAAAACAAAAATATATCATTTTCTTATACTGCGATTAAAACATTGATAAGCTTTTTATTTGTTTGTTTGTTTTGTGGAGCACTAATTTGAGTTACCAATTGTTGCATTGTTGCACTACTCATCAAAAGCTCAAGACCTAGAACTCTTGTCTGTCGGAGACAAGGAAAACTTGTCAGGGCTACATTAAACAGAACTTGGTATATTTGTTGGCTGTATAACAGGAATGAAATGAATAAAAATCAGAAATACACTCACCTAAAGATTAGAATTTTTTTCTTAAATTATCTTAGTAAATGCCTACGAGATTGTGCCACTGGTATCGAATCATTTTTGTGGGTTTAATAATTTGGTTTCTGATTCCTCCTCACTATTCACAGCACTAATGGACGTTTGAAAGGAGAAGTGGAAATCTGAAAGAGAGCAGTCATCTGACATTCTTAAAATACTTTTTATATGTAGAGAGCACATGAAAATCTATGACTCATGGTGGAATCAACTGTGTAAACTGAGAAAACGGGAGGATTTTCTTGCCAGCAAGGGCAACACAGTTTGTCATCCCAGCCTTCAAAGCAATGGTTTGAATTCACATTTAGTTTTTGCTTCTCTTGGATAATTCTGATATATTTAAATTACTGATGCAGGCTGGGCGCGGTGGCTCACGTCTGTAATCCTAGCACTCTGGGAGGCCAAGGCGGGTGTATCGCTCAAGGTCAGGAGTTCAAGACCAGCCTGAGCAAGAGCGAGACCCTGTCTCTACTAAAAAATAGAAAGAAATGATCTGGACAACTAAAAATATATACACAGAAAAAATTAGCCGGGCATGGTGGCGCATGCCTGTAGTCCCAGCTACTTGGGAGGCTGAGACAGCAGGATCACTCGAGCCCAGGAGTTTGAGGTTGCTGTGAGCTAGGCTGACGCCACGGCACTCTAGCCTGGGCAATAGAGTGAGACTCTGTCTCAAAAAAATAAAATAAAATAAAATAAATTACTTATGCACTCTGCACTCAGGTGCATTTTCCCCAGCGAGATGCAGTTGTGGTGAGTTCAGCCTGGCAGCTCTTTTTCCTTCTTTTCATTAGTCTTCCATTTCTCCTTATTGCTGATAAGAATTGCTGGATTGTGTGTGAAATAGTGTGTGGGAAACTCTTAATATACCTCTCACTTAGTCACCAGCTTGTTTTTGGTTTTTGTTTTTTTTTTCTTCCAGAATAACCCACATAACAGGTTTTCAAAAGTTACATCTATGACTTTGAGGAAGAAACAACATATTTTCATTGATTTCAATTTCAGTAGTGCTATTTTGACTGACATTTAACCTGTACTTAACAAGTTCCAGAATGGTCTAATTATGTTTCTACTTTAAAAAAAAAATCTAGTTTTGAATATCAGAGTAAAAATCTTCTAAAATGCCAGACTTCTAAGAATTTTTTTAAAAAGGTCTTATTAGTCTAATTGGTCCACAGCAGGTTTGTTGATATTAACTGACTCACTACTTAAATTGTCTGAAGCCTAAAAAACACAAAGGCAACAAGAGAGCTTATTATTTCTCTTCATTATAAGAAGAACATATACTAGATCTCCAGTGTGAAATAAAATAAATTTAACCTTTTATACCTTTTAATATACATTAATCAAGACCTTAATGAAATATATGGCTGGATATTTCTTACTTAAAATTTTCCATATTGTGCATAATGGACACCTTAATAACTATGGAAGTATCCGGAATAAATGAAGAAATAAATGCACCCTAAGTTAGAGTATTTCTAAGTGTCAGGCTTTGACCAAAAAAGGAAATCACCTATATTAAAGGAGCCCAAAGTATCAAAATGCAATCTCTTTTCTATGGTACAATGTCCCATTGAATTCTAAATACTAAATACTAAACTCCTTCCATTAAGATGGTGAGAGCTGGCCCGGAGATTAACTTTTGAAGGGACACCATGATGGGATCAGCACTGCTCAAAGCCAGTAAAAATTCAAAGAGCTTTGCTCCCTGAAAACAGCTTCATGCTAGTGAATAGCAATACCCAGCCCATTGAATAAGTGAGATGACAGATATAAAGGGCCTGGTACCAAAAACATAGCAAGTGCCCAACAAAGATGATGGCTATCGTTGGTGTAGATGTCGCTGTTGTGCATGTAAACACCTTTATAACAAAAGGAACGAAAAAGAGCTCTGTGCTTCAATGCAGAGCCACAGGTTAAGCACAGAAGGGGCTTGGGAATCGGGGGTTGTGATGAAAAGATGTTCTGGTTCTGAAGTGGCAACTAAAGTAGCACTGATGGCAGAAAATGGAAGAGGGAAGTGTCTCTAGTAGCTGAGGCGCTGACAGCTAGTGAAAAGGAGGACCTTCTGGTTGCTGGGTGGGGCTCCATTTAATATTTTTCCTATTATTATTATTTGTCTTCTTTTTAGTTGTCCTAGATTTAGTCTGAAATAATGTAAGAATGGGTTTTCCTGGGGTTATTTTCTATTATTATCACCTGTCTTGTTATTATGTTTCTCCTTTTGATTTGCTTTAGATGTATTCTGCAATAACTTAAGATCAGGTTTTCCCCAAGTAATTTTTTCGGGTAATGACCTGTTCTTGAAGGCCAGTTTGTCCTCTTTCTATTTCCTGCTATTCCTGTCATGAAGATAGTGTTGTGGGTTTAAAAAAACAATGCATACAGCAGCAGAGAGCATAAATCTACTCTTGAATAAGCATATGAACACAGACTCCACCTGAGACCATGTGCTTGAAATGATTACCTCAGGCATGAGAAAGAATTTTATATCAGCCAGAGTTAGTCTGAGAATTCATGCTGAAAATCTTACAATCTTTCTAGAAGCAAACCATATGGAAGGTTCTATGAATATAATGTAGTATACTTTGCACTCAACATGTTGTACATCCCAAATATATGCCATGAGTTTCATCCCCCTGCAAAATCTAAGAATAAGAAATTGTGTAAATTTGTAGAATGAAAAAAGATACCCTTGTCCTTGATAATACCAGTTACCCTTCAGCAAATCAACTCTCCTTACCTTAAGTTCACCAGTACAAAATGTTTTCTGCAACATCTTATAAACTGTTGTTTTCTGACTTAATACTGGTATATTAAATTAAAGTTAATTGGCTAGGCACTGTGGCTTATGCTTGTAATCCTAGCATTTTTGGAGGCCGAGGCAGGGAATTGCTTGAGGCCAAGAGTTTGAGACCAGTCTGAGCAAGAGCAAGACCCCTGTCTCTACAAAAAAAAAAAAAAAGGAAAATTAGTCAGGAACAGTAGTGCACGCCTATAGTCCCAGCTACTCAGGAAGCTGAGGCAGGAGGATCGCTTGAGCTCAGGAGTTTGAGGTTGCAGTGAGCTATGATGACACGACTGCACTCTAGCCCAGATGACAGAGTGAGACCCTGTCTCAAAAAAAAATTTTTTTAATAACTAAAGTTAATAATTGTTTCTTACTGCAGATACATTACCAGCCCCTAATTATTCAAGACAATTACCAGCTACCAAGCAAAAACTGAGATGTATGTATCCCAGCTGCTACCCACCACAAAATCCTAGCTGTTATGAGCATCTGTAAGTCCCATGCCTACCTTAATGGTATGCATTTGTGAAATGTATTATTGTAAACCTCTTTGGGGAATTCCTTCCTAACGTGAGGTCTGTTTCTTCAATGACATCTTCTCACATGTGTCTCTGGACACTTTTTCTTGGTGATTATTATTCCATAAGCATTAAGCACATGCTGTTTTGAAAAGAATAGAAGAATTAGAGTCAAGAGAGCTGGGTTCTGGCCCCAACATTATGATTTAGTGGAAGTATGATACTAAGCAATCATTAATGTCTCTGTAAAATAGAGATAATGATATCACCCAAACACAAAGTCGTGTGTATGAAATGAGATTAGGACATGTAGATGTGCTTTATCAAGCAGTAGGCAAATGTCAGTCATTCCTGTTGTTACATATCTGACCACCAGTCTGGAAGGACAGTATGGAATGCCAATGCTGTGAGCTACCACAACCCAAATTATATGATGCCACCACCACGGGTGATTCTGATGTTTGAAGATGGAAAACGTTTCTGATCTACTAGTTCAAGGTGACCAAATTTTAAAATTCACTACACAGGTTTTATGACCACCCACTATCTGAAACGAGGTGCTCTGGAAGTACCTAGAGAAAAGAGTGGAAAAGAGAAGGGAAGGAAGGAAAAGAAAAGAGAAAGAAGAGAAAGGGAGGGGAGGGCAGAGGAGGGTTGACAAACTGCTGGTATGAATCATCCTTCCTTAAAGGACTTCCTTATGGGGAAATTATGCTGTGCATTGGAAATCTACCAACAGTATATTCTTAACTTTTTCACATGAATGTATTAGCTAAACTAGTATTCATAATGTTCTCTTCAAAATCAGACCAATAAATATTTGTTGATCTTGTTACTTGAAGAAAAGAAGGAGGAAGGACTTATATCTCCTGATCTGGAATTAATTCTGCTATTGGAAAAAAAAAATAACCTGTAGCCTAACCAGTGTCTAAATTATAATCTGACCATCCATTTAAAAAAAAAAAGAATCAAGAAAGCTTGGGTCAGAATTTTTATTTGTTTTACAGCATTATTTCTGAGGAAGAATTATTGATTGCCAAACACACTGAGGTGCCCCCACTCCACCTCAGATTGTGCTACTAGAGTGATAACTTTATGCCGACATTTGCAACATAAAGACTTTCAGAAATTTTCTCTTTTCACCTGCATAACTGCAACTGAGCATATGGAACATGAGAGCAAAAAATTTATCTGAGTTATTCTCATCTGCCAAGTCACCTTCAAGTACATGGTCCAACTGGAGAGATGGCACAAACTCCCAAGGATTCCTGAGGCCAGCGGAGGTCAGGCAACAGGGCGAAGTGAGCCATACCTGCTCAGACCCTGATCCGTCTTGTCACACCACAGCCGGAGAATACATCTGCCAGCTTCCACCTCAGGTCATGGAATGTGGCAATAAACAGCATCTTCTCACTTCGTGAGAGTCCTACTACTCTGCCTAAAACTGCACTGAAAAACAGATGTTGGACATTTTTTTAATTCATAATTTGTAGTTTATTTTTAATAAGTAAATTCAAAACTT
>NW_012147952.1:2373857-2386183 GCF_000956105.1 Propithecus coquereli
TGATGCCACGGCACTCTAGCCCGGGCAACAGAGTGAGACTCTGTCTCAAGAAAAAGAAAAAAAAAAAAAGAAAAGAAAAATGACATGGTAACTAACAATAGTACTAGTCATTATCAAAAATTAACAATATTAAGTATCTTCGTTTTGGGTTTCTGTGGTTTAGGTGTATCCAAAGTTTCTTCATATTCTGTACTCATTCCCTTTGCCAGCAACCAACTGTGACCATTCCATCTGAATTCTAACTTTCAGGGCAATCTTTCTTAAAATGTTCCACAGAGCCACAAAGTTTGTAACCACCACCATCAATATAGAGTCCTTTGGGATTATTGGGACAAGATCTAGACAGGTCTCCCATTTTCCCACAAACAAAAACATTTTGCAAAAGGAAATTCACCAAGAGCTGGACCTACTTTAGCCTTATACTTGGTTATTTCATGCTCTGTGGACCTACATCAGTAACACGTTCCAGTGCCCATATCTTGATTTTCAAGGGTGGCTGGGCAATCCGCAACTCCATGACCAGGTTCTGCAATAGAAACGTACCATTGCATTTTTCTTTGCTGCTCATCTTTTTAATTATCTTCCTTCTCATCGACTATCCTTCTTTAAAGCGACTGCAATTTCTTCCCTTCCTTCCTGAATGTCTGTTGCTATAATTTCCCCATCGTGAACCATCTGTGAGCTCTGTCTTAGGTGTTTCATGAATCCATTCACATCTTCATTTAAGTACTCTCTTTTTCTTTTTGTTCTTTTTATGTTTTGCTTGGGGTGCATCAGTTTTAAGGGATAGCCTGTTGGTTTCAATTTGTTTATGCCTTGGTAGGTTTTGGCCTGTTCCCTCAAAGGACTCCCTCTTCATGTCCTCCCATGATGTCGTAGGCAAGGGTCTCTCGTTATGTGTGGTATAATAGTAACTCGTGCCCACCTGGTCATAGTTTCATCAGGAGTCGCATATGAATCCTTCAGAGCAGCTGAATTCCCAATGCAGTGTTGTAAATACCCATGTATTCTATTCTCCTTCTTCTCATCTCTCACACATATATACAAGCAAAAATTAATGCTCACACATGTGTAAGGAATATCAAAGTTCACAAAATATTATTTCGTTTACTTGCCCGTTCACATAAACATCGTATTTGTGTTAGAATAGAGTGGAGGCTCTTCACTGGCTGGCCAGATTAACTGACAATCCCCACTCCTATGAAACATGCCAACTGAGGCCTGCAGCACAGCGAATGCTCTTTAGAATCCATAGAATTCTGTTCTTAACATTGTTTGCATGCTTGCAAAGAGTCAGTGTGTTCACTCCCAAACCTTTTTATGCCAGTTGTATTTGTAATTATAATGGCAAGGTTTAATTTTATATTATTGCATAAACTGATGACATATGGTACAGAAAGAAAGATGGATGGTTTTATGAAAATAGAATGCTTTAGAAAAGCTCAATAAATGCAAAATACTAAATATACTAAAATGCTAAATATATTTTAAAATCAGGGGTGAACACACAATTATATGGGGGAAAAAATCCTAAATATCTAGGACTCTGTACTCAGATGGCTCCCACAGAAGTCAAGTCCACTAAAAAAAATAATTTTTAAAAAACACTAAAATTAAGAAAAATAAATGATGCATTATGGGTGAGGTTTATGCAAAAAAGATGAGGTAAAACCCCAATTGTAGAATACATCCTTCATTGGAAATATTGGGAAATGAACGTATTAATACATTTATGTGTTTTAGGTTAAAATAAAATATGTAACACACACACACACACACACACACACACACACACATATATATATATATATATATATATCTTTGTGACTATCTGCTTTAGTCAAATTTCTGACTAAGCAACCAACTAGCCATCACAGAAGTTCCATTAAGAAGACTTCTCTGTATCTTCTCATGCATTAATATATAATATCAAAACATCATCTCGCCTACAAAGAATAACGGGGCTCTCTAGAACATTTATTTTACATTGATTCAACTGCTTAATAGTTCAACTAATTCCTTTGAAACACATTTGCTATGCAGAGTAAAAGTCTGATGTATTGTGATTCACTTTTAACACTGTATATATTAGAAGAGAATTAAATGCCTTGACTCAGGAAGTATCAAAAATATATTAGTACAAAGAGAACCCATTAACCGACCACACTTTAGTTCTTTCTGTCATCCTCAACCCACCCAATCCCTGTCATCTCCACCCACCCAGCCTGTATGCAGTCATGAAGCATCTGCATGGTTCACCCCAGATGAACAGAGAGTCTCTGGATTTGATTCCAGCACCATCACCTACTGGGCTCAACCCTTGCACCCAATGCCATGCGCACGTGTAGAACTGGCAAGGAATTACACAACACGAGGTGATGAAGGTATCTTCAAAGGAGGAGCTATACTATTTATTTAATGTTGGATTGCCCATCTAAAGAGAGTGCTATTTCCAAGGAGGCTCATTATTTGTTTATTTGTTTTTCGTTATAGCAGTACTCCATTGCTACATCTACTTTTTCCCAAGTCAACTCTGGCTCTTTAAGTTCATTCATCCCCTGTCACTGTATTAACTGTGTACTGTAATTAATAATCACCACCTGCCCTTTGGACTGGGAGTCACCAAGGTACTCAATGTAGGAGCAGCTGCAATACAGAGATGACGAGATACAATAGAATAAGTCATCTTGCCATACCATGCCATCAGGATGCTGCTGGGTTCTTGGAGATCTGTGAAGAGTTTTTCCAGAAAATGAATTAACTGTCCCATAACCCAATTCAACTGTGACATCTAGGTACAATTTCCTCCAAGGCCCTGAAGATCATATAGCAGCCTTTCAAGGTCCTCTGAAACAAGCTGTTGTTCCAGGATCTCCCGGAGTATCCTGGAGAGCTTGTGTCTTTGGGTTCTATGTGGACCTCCCTTTCTCTGATTCTGAACCTAAATGAAACTAATCATTACTGGGTTCAGCCACTGAAAACACTCAGGAGCTTTCTGGAAGGCAGAAATGGGTTTATTGTTTAGCACAGGCATGGGAGAATAGGCACCAAGAGCACGGCTCAGTTCATGTACAAAGGATCAGCTGATAAACATTAGAAGGGCCTTCCAAGTGCTAGCAAAAAGAAAAGAAACATAATGTGATTGTACCATTCCAAGGACACTCACTAGTACTTCAAGGGCAGCTTGACCTGAGAGTCCAGAAAATCAATGATTATCATAATGCAGGGCTCATCTACAGATGGAAATGAAGCTGGTCTTTGCCTTAGAAAGTCTGCAGCCAGATCAAACAGATGGGTCAGTCTGAAGTCCTGGAGAAGACTCACATCTTTTTATTGTAAGTGTACCTTAGAGAATTTATAATTTTATGTATGGTACTACCTTTCTGTTTCTATCATGAAGCCCATCCATCCCCTTCCCATCCACAACAGTGAAATGATGCACTTTCCAGGCAAGAAATAACGGAAACCGCTCCCTGGCATGGAGGGAAACAAAACTGCCACCCTACTGCCAGATCCTTCCCAAGCCTTGCCTGGCAACAGAAAGCCCCAACGGTTTTCAACCAAGAAACTTCCCAAGCTCCTCTGAAATCCAAGTGAAAGAAGGTGCTGAATCCAGAGGTTCAGCTTCTGGCTATTCAAGTCCCCTGCTCTCAGTAAAATGTGGTCATCCCAGACGTGCAGAGAGAAGGTGGGCAGCATCTTTGCACACCCTCGGAGGGACTCAAGGTGCCACCCTCAGAGCTCACGACATTCTACTCTTCCCTACAAACCACCACTATAAGAGAAAGGGGCCTGAGGCGAGAGAGAGCGTAGTGTGCTGATGAACAGCAAGGTTGGTGTGGCGGAGCAGGATGAGATCTAGTATGGCGGAAGACCGTGTCTGAGTAGTAGGCCAAGGCCCAATCACGCGGAACCCCGTAGGCCATGGAGAGCAGCTGCGACTTTGCTCTAAGGAACATGGGAAGCCCCTGGAACTGTTTGATCATGGGAGAGACGTGACATTCAAAGACATTCCCTGGCCTGGCTGTAGTATATCTAGTTCACCTGCTCTTCCGCTAATCCTTATCTTTTTTTATTGTAAATGGACAGATTATAGGTGCATATATTTATGGGGCACAAAGTGATGTTATGATTTATGAATACAATGGGAATAATTAAATCAAGCTAATTAACATATCTATCACCTCAAATATTTGTCATTTTTTGTGTTGAGAACATTTAAAATTTACTCAGTGATTTTGCAATGTACAATACCATTCACCACTAACTACATTCACCACTCTGTGCAATAGATCTCAAAAAGAAAAAAAACTTATTCCCCCTGTCTAACTGAGGCTTTGTGTCCTTTGACCATCATCTTCCCATTCCCCCAACCCCCAGCCTCTGGTAACCACCATTCTACTCACTGCTTCTATGAGTTCTATTAATTTAGATTCCACATATAAGCAAGAACATGCAGGTTTTGTCTTTCTGTGCCTGCCTTATTTCAGATCATCTCATTAGATGCAGAAAAGGCATCTGACCAAATTTTATCATCATTTCATGACAAAAATTTTCAACAAATTAGGTATAGAACGAATGTACCTCAACACAACAAAGACCGTATGTGATAAGCCCACAGCTAACATTATACTCAACAATGAAAAATCGAATTCCTTTCTTCTAAGACCCAGAACAAAACAAGGATGCCCACTTTCACCGCTTCCATTCACTATAGTATTGCAAGTCCTTGCCAGAGCAATTAGGCAAGAGAAAGAAATAAAAGGCATCCAAATAGGAAAGGAAGAAATGAAATCGTCACTGTTTGCTGACAACATGATCTTATATTTAATACATAGGAAATCCTAAAAATTCCACCAAAAAATATGGCTAGCACTCTAATAAACTAATTCAGTGAAGTTGCAAGATACAAAATCACACACAAAAATTAATAGTGCTTCTACACACTACAAGATTTCAGAAAAAGAAATCAAGAGAACAATCCCATTTACAATAGCTAAAAAAAATATGTACTATATACACTAAAAAATGTGCACTATACACTGAAAACCATAAAACGCTGATGAAAGAAATTGAAAAGCCACCAATCCTTTTCAAATGCACCATGCTTGGGTCCGTCGGAACAACTAATACTTTGTAGAATCTATCCTATTTGTTGTCCTGGCTGTGCACCTAGTCACCTGTTTCCCCTCTCTACACCACCCTCTTTATTATTTCTGCCTCTCAAAATGTTACCCCTCCTTCAAAGCCCAGGTATGATGACATCTTTCCAATAAAGCCTCCTCAACCCCACAAGCTTATAATGATCAATCTGTTCCTTCAATTCCCATAGCAGGTTATTTGTGCCCCTACCATAAAACCTGTCTCGCCCTATTTTGTGTTTTAATTATTTATGTGTGACATGTCTCCCTTAGCAGGCAGTAAATATCTTAAGACAAGCGCTATGTACCTCTCATTTTTGTTCCACTACAAATCATAACACATGCCTTGTACACACCAGACCTTCAGGAAATGCCTGCCAAGCTAATGAAGGGACAGCCTTAACTAGCATAAATTGTTGCTCTATGTACTGATCCAATCCTAAATCCACGGTACTATCATTTCTGTATCACTGATGGTTATCCACTTACTTAAATAACCTTTCTTTGAATACACTTGGAAAAGATGGAAAACTGTGTTGTAAGGGAGGAACAAGTATGTAGGTTATTCCCTTCCTTAAACACAGAGAAGTTCTGTTATGCGTCACGGAAAATTAAAGCTCAGTAATAAAATGCGCCAACAAGACTTGTTGAATAATGATTTAGTGGAAACGTTGCTTTGCCTCCTGTTCATAGGTCCTAACATGCCTCTCAAGTACTTAAGCTGCATGTTCTATTTATTTTGTTTTTAGATTACATTGACAACTATTGGCTATGGAGACAAAACTCCTTTGACTTGGCTGGGAAGATTGCTTTCTGCGGGCTTTGCACTCCTTGGCATTTCGTTCTTTGCACTTCCTGCTGTGAGTATCTCCTGCAACGATAAAGCAGTTTAAATTAGGTCTGAGAGGTTGATTAGTGTGAGCACTCACACATTGGTATGCTTGAGAACGTATCTGTATGTTTACAGATATGATTTTTCTGATATAATGTTGACTTTTCTAAATGTATCTACTTGGATAATTTACAAAATATGATCTTCCCTTGGAAACACTAAACCTGAGACTATAATAGCAGCTAGGTCTTTATGACCAAATAATAATTCAGATGGCATCACCTTTTAGTCGATATGCAACTAACACATTTAAACCATTTGTAAAGATTTAAAGCTATCTTCCAATTTGGTTTATAATGTGTGCCACTGAAAAGATGGATGTGCACAAGCAGAGTATTTTCCTCTTCGGATCTAGTTGAGTGAAAAGCATATGACCTTAAAGGGTTTTAAAAGTGTTAGATGATTTATTCTTTGTTTCATCATCATTGATTTTTCTTAATGAGCAGTTTCTGTGTCTTATCAGAATAAAGAGCATGTTTCTCTTCCCCCAAGCTTCTGATTATTTTCTCCTTCATGGATGAAGCTTACCTTTCATATCATTTTATCTTGTTTCTTTAAAGGTAATTGATCCAAATGCTAACATTTGCTCCCGTCCCCAAGTTCTCCCTTTTGTTCACTCCACCTGGGGTGACAGTGGTGGGAGCCAACGAAAAGGAGTGTCAAAGTGGTGGCTGCAGTCATGCTTAAGGAAAATAGCTCTGGTCTTGCTCCAGACACAAGGGGAGGCTGCGCACAGCCCCTGCCGAGCAGAGACCCCAGAGCACCTCTCCAAAGGAAGCCAAGGGAGCAGGGAGGAGCTTTTAGCTCAGGGGGCTCCTCTGCCTGTTAATGAGTGCAGAGGACACTCTTGTCCTTTCCATGGCCAGTCCCCAACTCCAGATTGACCAGCTGGTTCTCCCCCAGACCACTCAAAACCACAGAAAAGAAACTGAAAGACCACGTATGAGGCACTGGACCTCAGTTTGAATTCTGTCGTTGTCATGTACTAAATACATGACTGCATTAGTTTGCTAGGGTTGCCTGAACAAGGTACCACAGACTGGATGGCTTAAAAAACAGAAACTTATTGTCTCAAGTTCTGGGGGCTAGAAGTCCAAAACCAGAGCGTTGGCAAGGTTAGTTCCTTCTGAGAGCCATGATAGAAGGGTGTGCTCCAGGCCTCTCTCTGTGACTTGTAGATGGCCATCTTCTTCCTGTGTCTTCACATCATCTGTGTCCAAATTTCCTCTTCTTATAAGGACACCCGTCGTATTGGATTAGGGTCCCCACCCTAATGACATCATTTAAACTCCTGGTCTATCATGGTGAGGTTAAACTGTGTTGTTATGTAGCACTTATCAGCATAGTACTAAAACTTAAATCTAAAAATTAAAGTCCTGTTATCTTAGAAAATGAATTAAAATAAAACTCAATTTCTAAGCATTTGCATCTATTGGTGTCACTGTCTGGAGGGATGACACTTCTGTTCAAAGAATAAGCCATGATTTGTGTTTGTATGTATATGTATATATGATATAAGTATATATCATATATATATATATCATAGTAGGCCTTATTTTAACAGACTTCTATTTCAGTGCACTGAGCTGTGTACTAAGAGAGAGGTGGAATAAAATTGGAATGGATCCATAATGAGACAGGAAACAGACCTGGTTTAATAACTACTGTAATGTACAGTCTAGGCAAGAGATATGTAGCAAACATTTGCCATCTACTAACAAATGTTTCTAAGCAGTACCAATGTGATTTTCAGCACATTTTAGTTTGTTTGGCAGATGTTAAATCTGTGCCTGTATAGAGCCTGTCTTCATTTTCCAAAGGGGATTTACTGCTGAACCTCATACTCACATACGTGCTCAAAATGATAGCTATTGCTGTTAATTCGATGTCTACGAAATCTGACTTATCTTTTATATGAGTGGATTATACAAATACATGCACATAATGTATGTACCTATAACACATTTTATAAATACATGCTGGAAATTAGAATGTTTCATCTTCTCTTACATGTTTTCTTCATAAAAATGACTTTAAAAGAAAAATAAATCAACTTTTTCTAAATGATCTTGAATAGCAGAAAAAAATTAGGAGCTACAAATGACTGGAATTGATCTGAGTTTGGAAATGGAAAGCCATTTTCAGAACCTCTAAAAGGAGGAAAATTTTATTTAAATCTACAAACCAGACTATAAAGACCAGGTTTTTATAAAGCTTAGTTTGTGCAATTACAACCTATATGAGATAGAGAGCTTAGTGTGAGACAATTACTAAAGAAAAGAGATGGAAAACAGAACCCATGATGTAATTTCTAATTTCATGGTACAGCCATTTATTTTAACTAATAATGGAGTAGATCATTTCTCATTAATAGCAAATACTATTATTGTATAATTGTGTCTTTTAAACATGATTGCATTACTTATTGTCTGGTTATTGTCACAGATGTACTCAGAATTGTGGAATCTCAAGATAAAAAGGAGGGTTAAAGGCTATCTAGAGCCCAAAAATATCTCAGCCAAGTTGTTATCCAGCTGAGACTTAACACCTCCCAGAGATGAAAAGCCCACCACGTCTCCAGGCAGCCTACACCATCTTTGATCTACTTGAAAAATATAAAGAAAAGAAAAACAACCATACCTTACCTGTGGCAAATACTGACTTAGGGCTTATAAAATGTCCATCTCTAACCTAAGGGTTGAACTCCTTAAAGTTCAATAAAAAGCTAATAATTTATAGGTAGCAATTAAAATCTGTAGACTTGAAAGCAGGAGAGCTCCAAGTCCCATGCCGATACAGTCAAGAGTTAAGGTCGAAGCCCAGAGACTGTATATTTAGTAAGCTCGGAAAGACAACCCAAGGCTGAGACAAAGTATCTCAGTTTCACAAATATTAGACCAAAGCAAACTAAAAAGAGAGGGGGACATCAAAGAAAGAGAATTTTTGCAGATCAAGATGATAAGCAGAGGAAGGCAAACTAGCCATAAAACTAATATAAACAAAGGGGGGATACTAATCTTACTAACCCCAAAATCCACGTAGGTGACCCAAAACCAAAAAGCTAAGGAATGCTAAAAGTGTGAAATTAAAACAGAAAAATCGGAATGTGCTCTGCAATGACCCATGCTCTTGTCTTTATTGTACAAAGAGGCAAAATGGGAAAACCTTCTGTATCTTCAAAACTGAGTGTCTGTCTCATCTGGATGACTGTCACCCTCTCCCTTTTACTTTCTTTGGTAGGAGTAGAATGATAGCCTCATGAAGAACCACAGCTGGGACAGAATTTTAAACACTCTCCCCTCTTCCCCTTTTCCATTTCATGGATAGTGAACATATAATTTCAGAGTTTCATCAAAGTGCAAGAAGTACTCCCATGTCCACAACAGTGAGACTTTTTTTTTTTTTTTGAGACAGAGTCTCACTCTGTCACCTCAGCTAGAGTGCAGTGGCATCATCATAGCTCACTGCAACCTCAAAGTCCTGGGCTTAAGTGATCTTCCTGCCTTAGCTCCCAAGTAGCTGGGACTACAGGTGCATGCCACCACGCCCAGCGAATTTTTTCTATTTTTTGTGTAGCCAGGGTCTCGCTCTTGCTCAGGCTGGTCTCGAACTCCTGACCTCAAGCAATCCTCCTGCCTCAGCCTCCCAGAGTGCTAGGATTACAGGCGTGAGCCACTGCACCCAGCCAACAGTGAGACTTTAACTCTCCCAAATGAAAAACCCAGTTCTGTCCAAAGCCAGAATTCATGTCTTCTACATTCCATCACTGGATAAGACCATTCACTCTAATTTAGGCATAAAGAAATGTCACAAAGAATGCCACACACACACACGGAAAAAATTTATTGTGATTTTTATTTGTAATTATAATGCCTCTTACTATATCACAAAAGATAATAAATGAGGCTGCCTAGTTGATTTGCTAAAAAAACAGGTTGTTGTATCTCATGGCAATATTGCCCAACAACTTAGCTGATGGTACTATAAATCGTGTTTGTTTTAATAAATAACATGTTCATGGACAGATTACATACTGTATTTCTTCTCTCAGACTCATTTTAGTGGTTTTTTTATATTTGTGTTATTTAACAATGCTTTTGAAATTTTTTTAAAGTACCATTTTTTGTATTTTGTTCCAGGGCATTCTTGGCTCAGGCTTTGCATTAAAAGTACAAGAACAGCATCGCCAGAAACACTTTGAGAAAAGAAGAAACCCAGCCGCCAACCTCATTCAGGTAAATGTCACTGTAATAGGAGGATGGCAACATCTGTCTCTATAAGTGATTGTTGGGTCATTTCCCAATCTCTGTGCTTCATTGCTTGATAGAGCAACTGTTTTGTTCTTTTTTAAAAATGAAGTCAGAACTTAATGTACAGTCTTGGATGTGGGCAGGTGTTCACCCTCTGCTAAATAGAAAAACGTATCTATTCAGCAAATGGTCCGTGCATTGTTCAGGTTAATTAACTGTGCCAGCAAAGCCATGCAGAGGCTAGCAGCTGTGTTGCTCCTGGAATGACCTAATAGGTCTTATGAATTACTTGGTGGAACATAATTGATCATTAAGTGATGGAGCAGAACAGGGCATTCCTCCTAAAGAACAACATATTTGTTTAGAATGTCAAGGTTTAGTACCTGTGAAATTGCTTTAATGCTATCTAGGGCAATAACTTGAAATAGTTATACTAAGAGCTCTTGGGATTGTGGAATACATCAGTGTTTGAGAATATGAAACAATAAGCATATTATTTGAAGGTAGCTCATAATAGATAGGTAGTTATTTAGCATTTCATTTTTTTTTCAATAACTCAGGATTTGTTTTAGTGCTGAAAGGAATGCTTCTCCTTTTGCCATCAGTATCTTTTGGGGGTACAACCATCCTAGATCCAGGTTAAGAATCACAAAATATAGTTTTTGCTAGATCTATAATATGGAGTTGGCATTTATTTATAAACAGGAAATCTAAAGTTTCTTCCCTTCATGGAACCAGGCAGTGGAAGCTCCAGAACTTCTAAACTGGAGAGGCTTGGGATGGCTTCAAGTCACTAAGAGACTCATCTTCATGCAGTAGAAACAAGCACATTGTTTTAACTTAGATTGCGGTTTGAGTGGGTGCACTGGTAGAAGAAAACCACCGTGACCCCTGCCCTTAGCCTTTATCTATGGCTGTGATACGCAGCGCCTCCAACAGAAACAAAGCTAGGGAGAGGAGGGGGGCGTGTGGCTCTCTTATATCCTGAAGGAGATCTGTTTGTATTTAATCACTAAATAAGGACATTAATTTTTAAATGAAGCTATTCTACAATTATTGATGAGAAAATGGACCATTGGATGAGTTCCAATGCAAGCCATTGAGATTCTCTATTTTTTTTTCCAGGTTTTAAAAGAGCACTAAAGAGAAAGTAAACTTTACTTTCTTAAACAAAAAGATCCCTAAGTACTAGGCATGTAAGATCTGACTCCAAACAATAATCATCAGAATGAAAAGAGGAGTCACACTCTTTAGGACACACACAAAATACCCCGAGGCCCCAAATTCATAGCCTTTCATCCGTTAATGCTGCTTAACTGGTTATGTGTGTTTCCATACTTCTAATTGATTTTTCTCCTTACTCTGTTTATGTTTTAATTTCCCTTCACTCTAGAACAATGTATTTCAACCTGTGAATGCAGAAGTTATCCCATGGGTCCCTTGCATCCATCTGGGCAGCAAGCCCTGTCTACATATGGAACCAATAATACATCTTACACAAAAAGAACCTCTTAGAATATCAGCTGTTCTGTTAGAAAGCAAGCCCTTTGAGGAATTTCTCATACATATATCAGTGATGATGATAGAGAGCTTTGCTGCCCAATACAGTAACCACTAGCTGTGGGTAGCTATTGAAATTTTTTTTTTTTTTTTTTTTGAGACAGATCTCGCTCTGTCGCCCTGGGTAGAGTGCAGTAGCATCATCATAACTCACTGCAACCTCCAACTCCTGGGTTCGTGATCCTCCTGCCTCAGCCTCCCCAGCAGCTGGGGCTACAGGTGCGCACCTATACACCCTGCTGATTTTTCTATTTTTAGTAGAAATGGAGCTCACTTTTGTTTAGGCTGGTCTCTAACTCCTGAGCTCAAGGGATCCGCCCACCTCAGCCTCCCAGAGTGCTAGGATTACAGATGTGAGCCACCACACCCGGCCTATTCTTTTTAGTTCTTTAATTTTTGTCTTTCTGGTACCTACATAGTCATTTCACATTGTAGTTTCAACTGTCATTTCTCTTAAGAGTAAAGAGGTTGTACACATTTGAT
>NW_012147952.1:2386723-2408475 GCF_000956105.1 Propithecus coquereli
ATAATTATTAAATTTGATCATTGTTCTTCCTCATTGTAGTCTTTAGACAGAATTCAGGGCTTTAGGCCCTAATTACATATTGTAGAAATTTATTTTTCAAATGCACCAGATTGAAAAGCAAACCCGATTCACTAATCCATTTAATTTCTTACCCAATAAACCTCATTTGGTTTGCTGAACACACAAAACATCAAGACCAAAAGCAATCTCCTTTGTTTTAAGCCAGAGCAACTATCTTCCTAAAAGGGCAACGGAGATGCCCAAATTGCTTTGTCATTTGGTTGGTGACAGAACTAAATTAACCAGCATTTCAAGGTTTTAGGAAAAAGTTTAAAACCCCAGCAGCTTGCAACACATTTAGCTGTCTCAATATCTTGGCGTGATTCTTTTAAATTAACTTTTCATTTCAAGTGGGGCAGTCTGGGAAACTCAGTAATGTTTTGAATACCTGCCCAAATGTCACAACTTTTATTAATAATGACTAAGACTCATTAAGTGCTTTTTAGTTTGCAGAGTGCTTCTAATATATTATATTACTTGATCCTCAGGACAAGCCTAGGAGGAGCTAGGACTCGAATCCCTGCTGTCTGATCTGAATCCTTCACTCCTTCCAAAAAGCAGTGGCTACATCCTCGTATATTAACAAGCCTTGGGATTAACACTGAAAGATTCTTCAGAAGTTCCATGGTAGAGGTTTACCTCTGGAGAGATGGGGCCAGTTTAGGGTGGAGCCAAGATGCTTTACTAGGAACACATACAGGGGAATTAATTGAAAGTTTATGGAATAAATGCTAATAGACTTCATTTCCTTAAGGGAAGAAATTAGAAGATGCTGCTTTGAGGAAGCTAACTTGCCCAAAAGAAAAAAAATCACATATTGAAATTTTGGCTTCCCCTATCAAAATAGCTTAGTCTTCACCCAGTTACCATAAAGTGAAGCCACCAGTCAAGCCACTAACTCAGAGATTGTACATCTTTTTTAGTGCTTCAGTCGTAAATAAGAACAAACTCAGAAACAAAATTCTAGATATGAAAAACATGACAGTAGGAAAAAAAAAATAGAAGGAAAGATAAAGTTGTGAAAATCTTCCAGAAAGTAGAATAAAAAGATAGAGATAGAAAATAAGACAAAAAATGGTAAGAAAATTGAAGGACCCTTCCAGCGGGTCCAATATCCAATAGGGGCACCTCAAATAGAGTACAGGGAAACTAAGGGGAGGATTTTATCAAAGAAATGTGACATCATTATTCTCCAGAACTGGAAGACAGAATTGGCCACAGTAAAAGAGCTGACCAAGTGGCCAACACTGTGAGCCAAAAACTTTACACCTAGATTATCATAGAGAAATATGAGAACACTTGCAAAAAAAAGGAGGGATCCTACATGCTTTCTGAGCAGGACATAGCCAAAGGATCAAGAATCAGGAAGGCATTGGATTTCTCTTTAGCAACCCTACAATTTGAAAACAGTGAATCAACACTTTCAAAATTATAGAAAAAAAATGATTTCCAACCTAGAATTCTATGCCAGCCAAACTACTCATTGAATAGGAGAGTAGCACAAAGACATTTTTAGACATGCACAATCTCAAAAATTAACCTACCATTTAACCTTTATTCAATAAGCTACTTAGAATTGCTCTTCCAAAACAAGGGCTTAAACCAAGAGAGAAAAAGGGCATCCAGGAAATGAGATTCCAGGCAGAAAAGAGTAAAGGGAGTCTCTGTGATGACAGGGAAAGGAAGCCCTGAGACAGCAGCTGCAGCAGCCTTGAGAACAAAGTGAGAAGGAGGCTGAGCTCCAGGAGAAGAGTCTTCAAGGAAACAAAAGAATGGAACTGAAAGATTGCATGATGTATCTGACTGGAAGAATTTTATAGTTCTGTTAGAGAGATCAGGAATGTATTCATAATAGGTATATATAGGCAAATCAAGAAATTAAAATAGGGCAATAATATTACAACTCAAAAAAAATATATAGAAAAGAGTAGCCATAGTACATCACATTGCTGAACTAGGAACAATACTATGTGGTCATAGTAATACAAACACTAAATTGCAACTTAACTAAAAATTGTGATATAAAAATGTTGGAAGGATAAGAGCAGGGGAAGAGGGCATGTAAGTGGGCTATGTCATTATCTTTCACGGTAAGAAGTTAATTGATAATGCCCGAAATTGAAAAATCAAGAAATACAAGTATGAGCATAAGCCTTTAAAAATAAGAATTCTTAAAAATAGAAGCAACAACTGTAAGAATTGAAGGGGTCGCACTAAGGAAAAAACATTAGTGTGAAGAGAGATGGGGAAAGGGATTGCTGATTTATATCCCAAATCTTTCAGGACTCTGACATTTTAAGTTCTATATCTTAAAATAATAAGCTCCATGTTAATTATACCTTTCCGTGGTCAGCTAAAACTTTCTGGACCATTTCCAGAAAGGGTCAAACATGCCATAGCTGTCATACTCTAGACAATGAGAACTGAATACTCCCTAAAAACTGAATTATTCTGACATTGCACTTATAATTATGAGCCAAAGTTCAAATCTGTTTGGCTGCCTAGAGCATCGGCAGCACCTGAGAAAGGGTAAATTTGGCTTTCGTTTTGCTTCTTGTTGACTTGTCCTTTGGAGTATATATACCATGTAAATTAACCATAGGAAATCCCTCTGAGGTGTTATTTTTCTCTTGCCAACCACTATGTGATTTTGGCTTTAAATATAGGAACATCAGCTACTGAATCATATGGATGTGGGCTTGAAATTCAGCTACTAGGAGCAATTAGCTGAGAGAGAGCTGAGGACAGGACAAAGTTATCAGAGTATAAGAGTAATGGAGTTACACTTTCCACTTTGATTTTGACTGTTAACTAATGTCAGCCCTGTGATAGATGCCACTTGCACCTTCTGTACCTCTCATTTACGAGGCATTTTTAAGAGAAGAATATAAAGGGAATAAGAGCTTAGCTGTTGAGATCAATTTGATAGAGAAAGAGCAAGAAGCCAGGTCTCATTATAAAAAAAATCTTCAATTTTCTCAGATTAGCCTCCTTTGCCCCCATTTCTTTACAGCATTAACAGGTAATGCCTTGGTCCCATTTTTCGTTGTATTGTTTTGGATTTTTTTCACTGGTATCTAATAATGCACAGACCTGTTAATATGCTTCTAGTTCTAATGAGTCTTGCTTTCAAAATATCAGAGTGCATGTACATGTGATGCCTTCTATGGAAATTGTGTAATTAAGGCAGCCCTCTATGCCACTACAGCATTGGAGGATCTCTGGGCCTCACTGCTACAGATGAAGCTGCAGTAATAAATCCATGCATTTTTTTATTGCTTATTCTAGATCTTTCTATAAGTTGTGTATGT
This sequence comes from Propithecus coquereli, assembly GCF_000956105.1. NCBI lineage: Eukaryota > Metazoa > Chordata > Mammalia > Primates > Indriidae > Propithecus > Propithecus coquereli. Next base: position 2,390,095 of record NW_012147952.1, read on the forward strand.
ATAATATTTGTAAAAACTAACATTTCAAGATATATGGTGATAATTGCTTTATTCTCCATAAGATGCCAAGATCCTTAGCACAAATTTCCACAGATTAAATCAACATGAACCATGTAAGGAAGGCTCCAGGCAAGAACCCTACTTCAATCATTTAAACCTTCCTTAAAAACATAAAAAGCCTTCATGTCCTACTATACGTTTCTCTAGCTTTTTTTATATCACTTCCTGAAATGTTAACTGAAGTGCAATGTGCATGCAGAAAACAGCACATATCCTAAAGAAACTGAGCACTCCTGCTTAACGAGCACTCAGACAAACAGAGCATGACCTCCTCTATTCCCTTTCTCAATCACCATCCCACAAGGATAACCACTGTGCTACCTTCTAACAGCATAGATTCATTTTCCCTGGTTTTTGTCTTTTATGGAAAGGTGCTCTTTTGTGTCTTGTTTCTCCTATTCAACATTATTCATATAAAGTTCATCCATATTGTTGAGTGCAGTTATAGTGTACTATTGCCATGTAGTATTCCATTACATGAATATACCACAAGTTTTCTATTTATTCTACTGTTGGTAGGTGTTTGGGCATTTTCAGCTTTAGTTTATTAAGAAACCAATGTATCTTTTGTTAAAGCTAAATAAGCGTATCTGTTTCATATACACTTAAGAGTGTATAGCTGTATCTCAGGATATGTATATGTTTAGCCTTAATATAATAGATATTGCCATACAGTTTTCGGAAGTAGTTGTGTCAATTTTTAGCTCTTTTATCCAGCACACATTTATTCAATGATATTCTCAGGAAAAGCAATATCATTAGATCACTTTTTTCTTCATTGTATATTTCAAAATCATGGCTGATGGTTATATAGTAGAGATGTGACCCATTTAAATGGACTTGCCACATAAAATAGAATGTTTTGATTAATGAATCATAATAAAAATTTTTCCCTGAAGAGACTGCAATAAATGCTTGGTCATTAGAGATGTCTGCAAACTCATGACAAAAGAAGAAATTTACCAGAATCTATATGGGAAAGTAAGTTCAGGCAATCTCTCAAATGAACAGTTCAGATGGAAGCTTTTCCAACAACAGTCTTCAAGTAGTCAGCAAAAATCTCAGTGGAGCGATTCTATGACCAAGAGCCAGACAATTTAGATATTGTCTCAACTCCACCAACCTTGTTTAAACCTCTGAGCCTTTATCTGAGCCTTTATTTTCTCATCTACAAGATAAGGGTCTTAATCCACACTTTATTATGAGGATCACATAAAAATACTTTGTAATTTTATGAAATAGACAGAGCTTGTGCTTTACATCAAAGAGCTATAAATATATTCTTAGATCATGATTTTAAATCCTTAGGTGCTTTCCAGTTGTATTTCTAGAGAATACATTTCCCTCTATCTTGTTTTAGCTCTGCTTCTAGTTATTACTATCTTGATTTTTAGCATTAAAAGTATTGCATATAGTTCACTTTCAGGGATCTCATTAATTAAATTATAAACATACCCTGGTGCTCATTAGTGTACCAGTTAGTTTACTAGTTGCATAGTGGATTTTCAGTAGTCCTTTGCCTCTGTGTTATCACATATTGATTAAAGATCAGTCCCTGGAATAAATGTTCATGCTCAGGTAGTTTACCTAATTAGTATCTTGGACATCAATATTTATTGAACCAGTCAATCATTACTTTTCTTGTTTTGCATAATATAGTATCTTTCCCTAATCAGTTCAAAAATCACATTACGTTATACTTTTTAGCACCTTTAGTTTTTGGTGTGAGTTGTTCTGAAAACAATTCTGATGTGGTTGAATATGTTTAATAGCCAGCAGAAAATACCAAAGTAGTCTTTTTCCTGCCTTGAGTATTTATCAGGGGTAAGTATAACAAGCAAAAGACTTTTTAATGTGTAGTAATTCAATAACTTTCCTTTCATTTCATTCTATCTCCTGCTCTCTTTTGTTTCTCTTTTTTATGTCCCAATGTATGCGACATGCAGTGTGTTTGGCGTAGTTATGCAGCTGATGAGAAATCTGTTTCCATTGCAACCTGGAAGCCACACTTGAAGGCCTTGCACACCTGCAGCCCTACCAAGTAGGTATCAGTGTGACAGCTGGTGCTGTAGTTGAGTCTTTTCAAGTTTGTTAAACAAACCATACGCACAAAAAAAAAGTGTCAATTTTTGGCTTGTCTTATTCTCTGTTGCTCTCAGAGAGATTCAAACCTGTATAGTAGCAATTCGGGCAGAAAACTTAATGGAATCAATATCATTTCTCACAATTAACAGACTGGGATTAAAGAGTGAAAGAACATAAACTTTTATAGAGATTTGCTTCTACTATTTCTTGCTTCTTTTCTAATATCTAATTTTATTAATACCACCACAACTCTAAAAGTAAGCACTACAGTTCTTCACAAAACAAGGATCATTTGTCTTCCTCCCATCACCTGACCCCAAAAGGAGAATGCTCTGAGAGCAATATGTCTTCCCATATCTAAGCCTCTCAGAGTCATTTCACGTCTGCATTCCCTTACAGGATGGTCCTCAAGCTTTCCCTTGCAGATCAAACTAATATCAGTAGCAAAAGAAGAGAAGGATCTGGGTCTTGATAATATTACGGTTTACAATGAGGCAATGGGACCAATCAGGTTAAAATTTGGAATTAGCATTCAAAATTTAAAAGTAATATCGCTACCATTCCCATTGTATTGGCCAAAGTAAATCACCCAGCCATGCCTGAACTCAAAGAGGATAGAAAAGTGCAATCCTATCATGTGCCTAGAAGGAGGTGAGAACCAAAAAAATTATGAACAGTCTTAATGATTAGCACAGTGATCTGTAACTTTAAAAAAGCAAAAAAGAAAGCCCTTAGTCCTGGAATCCTGGACTCCAGTTCAACTAGCAGAGCACATGTTAAATCATAATCACCATCTAATTAAAGAAGTCCTCATTGAAATACCAAAGCAAGTAAGTCACAAGAAAGGCTTTCTGTGAGTCACCCAGCTTGATTAGAATAGTCAGTTCCTCAGGTTGCTCAAAAGTTATTAAATTGCTCATCTGACTTAGTGTTTTAGAATACCAGCTCTTGCCCTTCATAGCCCAACAAAACATCAATCCTAGTGGCTTCATGGAATTCAAGGTACCCTGAGTCATAGCATGACTCAGGAAAACCACTTTGTTGTTACTGATCTGGATGGGATACGAACTGGGGAGACCTTCAAGACTTAGTCCCTGGCATAGCCATCTTAATGGAGGTTGGCAATGCAGCAGAATGCACACTGTCGGGAAGCAGCAGATCTGTTATTAACTAGCAGGATTCCTTATGTTGCTTCCCTGTCCTGCCTGGGCCTTGGGTTTCCCATCCACAAAGAGAAGGACAAGAGAGCTGCGCAAGATGATTCCTAAGCTCTATCGGGACATGTCTCCTGGAGATCAGTGTCTAAACTCCGTCAGCACCTGGGACAGAGATATTCATAAAATCCCAGGATGCTACAGAGGACAGAAGCATGGATACTGTTGAGTACATGTGTGGATAAGAATCCTCTTTTCATTTAGATCTTGAAATTCAGTTGAATTCCTTTTATCAAATATTAGACTCTTTCAAAGTTTTGCTATTATAAAAGGGGGGCACAACTCTTTCCTTAGGGGTATGAATCAAAAATGAGAATTATATAGAATTGTATTTCTTGTCTTTATAAATTCTGCTAGATAAATGTAAGAGGAAGATTAGTAGAAAGACCTATAGAGGCTTCTCAAGTGAAAGACTAGAGTAGTCTATTATCATATGTGATTAGTTGCCTTCCCACTTACGCAGTTTTTGGATGAAAAGTCATTCTGAAGCCTGGAAAAACTATTTAATAATGAGTCAAGTTCTCCCAGTAAATCAACTATTATTTTACTTACATGATTTCTTTCTTGTCCTCTGATATTTTCCCTGTGATAAGTGGGGGTGATGGTGGAGGAGGATTTATGCCAATACCTGCATTCTTCTTGTCCCACTGTACCTGTCAATCTTCCCCTCACTCTCCTTTCCCTGCAAGCTCATTGTTCTCTGGGCTCAGCCCCACTTACTGAAGAGCAGTTATTGTCCAGAATGACAGAGCAGTCACTGGTACAGTTCATGGGAACCTGGATGACCTAACACCTCTCCCTCTAGTGATGCTTCACTGTTTCAGATTGCAGTGGTTTTAATCTCTGTTGTTGTTATTGTTTGCTAAGCCAGTGAAAATGTGATGGAAATTACGGGCTCTTTCCCAAGAGAAATATTTGATGCACCAAAAAAAATCAAAAATTCGCCTACAATTTTGATGTATTCACAGACTCCTTGAAGCAAAGTTCAGAACCTTTGCTTTAGAAAGCAAGCCTGCTTTCGTCCAGTTTGTAGGTCTGTGAAGAGAATAATTCATAATGACTTAGAGGGATGTTTTTACATTTATAACTAGCTGGCTTGCTGAATGCAGAGTGATGTAGTAAGAAACAGACAAAAACTGCTTTTTATTTACCTAGTCTATTTCCCTGTAGCATTCAAAGCCTAAGAACTTCTACGGGGAAGGACAATTCATTCATTCATGTATTCATTCAAAAAGTATCATTGACACCCATTGCGTGCAAGGCACTGTTCTAGGCACTGGGAATGCAGGCAGAGAAAAAAGACAAGGAAGTTAGAATCTCAGGCTTCATTCAAGGGATGCTGGGAATAGACAATAAAAATTTTTAAAAAGTAAAATATAGGATAGATTAGATGGCAATAAATGCTAAGGAGAAAAGTAAAATAGGGAAGGAATTTAGGCAGCATCAGGAGCTACGATTTTAAATAGGTGGTCAGGGAAAAGATTGTGTTAACACCAACATCACCATCATCATGATCATCATTAAAAAGCACCAACCCCATGCTCTTGCTCCCCATAGTTTTAGAGATACAATGGGAAGCTTTGACTCCACCCAGGGAACAGGATGGGAGAGAGATCTAAGAAATAACCACGCAGGAGAGAGATCTAAGAAATAACCATGCAGGAGAGAGGTGCAGGGCAAGAGGCGTGCCGGACCCACTCAAACCTGCCAGGGACACAACCCAGCCATTTATTACTCTCTTCTCAGGTCTGGATTGTCTCTCACATACAAGTCAGAGGTCTTAACAGCTGTTATTTCAAAGTTTTGTCTTAATAACAGAAGGATTTATGGAGGGAAATATTTTTATTGATTTTCTTTTCAAAAAGCGTGAAGTGTATGCAAAGGGTGAAACATAGGTAAATATGCTATTTTAGGGAATGAGTTAGATAATTTATGAAGCTATGAGGAATTTTTATCAAGCTCCAAGGATGCCATGTGGTATCTTAAGAAGTCAGAATTTAGAGATTATTAACCCAATGCCTTCAATTTGCTTGTAAGAAAACCAAGACCCACAAGAAGGTAAGGTGCCTGCCCAATAGCACGCAGCTCATTTGCAAAGAGTAGGAGCTCCACACCATGATGCCTAGACCTAAATTTGCTGAAAATGAGTTATTAAAAATGCCACCCCATCTGCCCAAGAGTCTGGCTTAAAAAGGAAAAAAGAAAAAAAATGCCACCCCAACAGTAAGCTTAAAGAGTTCCGATAGATTTTTCTAAGTACCTGATTTATTCCAAAGGAATTCATACTTTATATAATACAAAAAAAAAAAATTCTGCCTCAACAAGTGACTAAGGTACAGGCCCCGGTCACACATTAATGAATCTAGATGTAGAAACCCAAAAGTTTCCCTAAAGCACAGGCACTACATCCACATTGTAACCCATAACATTGTGAGAGTCTTTGCTAATGCCGGTTAGATGAGAATCACTCTCTCTTAACCATGGATAACTGGCTCATGAAGAGTCTATAGGTTTTGGTTATATGTGAGCAGAGTTGGCTTTGCCAAGTAAATGTTGTGCTATCTCAGGTCTGTGCCACAGGAACCTGTGAAAAAGTTGGGTACATTTATATATTGCTTTTGTGGATCTTGCCTGAAAAGGGTTACTTAAGGTACTTGATTCCCCAATCTCCAATTTGGCCATTATCAAGTGCGATAAATGTATTCACCAGTTTATCATCATTTCTCTTCTGTCTGCACGCACCTGAAGGAAAGAGCAAGGGGAAGCATCAAGCAGGTTTGTGATTTCTGTTTTGCTACATGTTTGTTTATAAATCTAATGCCTAACAGATGTTTTAAATGTGTCTCATGTGAATAAAATCGATCAACAAATACAAGATGATTAAAAGTGACCTTTCACAAGATTGCCTGCAAAAGTTGCTACTTTATTGATTTTTTTCTCTCCCTTGGGAGCAAAGTGTCTTTCCATAACTCTCTCACAGCCTTGTTTTTTTACAATCTGCAGGGCATGGAACACTCAGGGAGGAGGGTAGAATAATTATGGTCTTTGATTAGTCCTTGCTGCCACTGCTATTTTTCCAGACAGAGTCTTATCCAAGTATTCGAATTAAGTGATCCAGAAAGTGAAAAAAAGGAATTCTTTTTCCTGAATGTTATAGACTCAGGTCCTTCTTTTGGAGTAAAAAAAAAAAAAGTCTTTTTTTGTTAAGAGGACACTGTGTATAGGAGATGAAAACCATCTCTCGGTGACATCTCCAGCCCATTGAGTGCTGAGGTTTACTCAGGTGATCTGATTCAAAATAAGAGATTTCCCTCACCCATCATTTAAGGTAGCCCTTTCCAAAATTCTCCAAATAATTATGGGCACTCTTTCATGTCTTAGATGGAAATGCTTTATCAGATTGCACAGCAGAGAGTTAGACCTCTGGGGATAGCAAATGAAATAGGGAACAGGAGATGAAAGAGAAAATTTTGATGTGTGAATGAGTACCAGGAAGGGTCTGGATTTGGGAGCAAAGCCCTGAAAAACAGAGCCAGGTAGATCCCAGCACTGAGATGTGAGGGATGGCAGAGGCAGAACCATCAGGAGAATCCCAGGTGCCTGGAAGGGAAGAAGGGACCCAAGTTTTTTCCTGTCATTGCCATTTGTTTCAGTAGAAAGAAAATGAAGGCATCCACCTGCCCAGAATTAGTCCCTTGGTGGTGGCCAAGGGGGTCCAGGGATTGTTCCTTTAGCTTTGTACTGTTATAATAATGATATTAATCATAATGCATTTATGCAGTACTGAAATTAGTTTTAAAAGTTCATGTGGGGCCGGGCGCGGTGGCTCACGCCTGTAATGGTAGCACTCTGGGAGGCTGAGGCGGGAGGGTCGCTTGAGGTCAGGAGTTCGAGACCAGCCTGAGCAAGAGCAAGACCTGTCTCTACCAAAAATAGAAAAAAATTGCCAGGCGTGGTGGCACGCACCTATAGTCCCAGCTATTTGGGAGGCTGATGCAGGAGGATCGCTAGAGCTCAGGAGTTGGAGGTTCCTGTGAGCTATGATGATGCCACTGCACTCTACCTGGGGTGACACAATGAGACTGTGTCTCAAAAAAAAAAAAAAATCACAAATCCTAACATAAATGCATTCATCTATGACAGGAGATAGACATGGTAGGACATACAACATCAGACACTCCTCTGAGTAGGTAAGCCTACCCAGGGGATGGCATTGAAGATTCTTGTCTTATTTGGTAGCCATGGAGTCAGAGCCAACAGCATTGGATGTTCCTCATGGTACTGCCGGAACATTTTAGTTGCCTAAAGAGTTGCTCTTTTCGATTTAGAGATATTTTTTTAGCAAAGAGCAATTTTAGTCATTAGACTCAGAATATTCTTTGCATAGATAACTGGAAGAGGCAAGGTGACCAATTCTAACCCTTCAGTCCTCTTTCTAGATTCCTTGCAGATCCCACCATTTTTCTGTTGTGACTTTACTTGAACAAAGTTACACAAAATAAAACATAGCCATTATAAGCTATGTTTTAGTCTCTTTGGTGATATTTGAAAAACTTTCCTTAACTCAAGAGTTATCCCTTTACAAATTCTCTCGAAGGGTGATTTGTCTCCAAATCCTAAGGACAGAGATTATCTATTAACTTCAGAGCCACTTGAGAGTAAGAGCCCCTGTCTTGGTTTCATCCTCCAAAATAAAGCTTTTGATACCCAAAGGAGACATTCATAAACCATGCGGAGGTGCTTGAATAAGTGTAACCTTTATGGCAATCCTGGGTAAGGGGTCACCTTGGGCTGACACAATGATATTGCACCTTTTTTCTATGTTAACATGGCAGAAAACAAAGACAAATTAAAATGTCCTATTGAGCTTCTGCTCACCAGTCCAAAAATGAGCCTCCTAGTCAGCTGTCACCATTCAAAAAAACTACCAGCCAAATTTTCTAAATTTTATGATATTCACATATATCTAAAACATTTAAATCTATGCAGCATGCTTGTGGCTGAGGTTGTCCAAGATAACTCACCCATAGGTTTGAATATGTACAGAACCACAGAGAATCACACACAGAAATTTCTTGCTTCTTTGTGGTCTTTGGACATTTGGTCACCTTGAAACAAGTCCTGTACTATGACTTAGCCTGGATACCTCACTTAATGCCTCACACTTCCTACACTTAGGTCTTCTATCCCCAAACTGTCTATCATATCCCCCTATGGAAAGCTATGACAGAGAATGTCCTTGAGAAATAATTTTTGGATATAGTGATAAAATGTCCCTGACCTCAAGTAATTTATGTGAAGAGAGATAAACACCAAGAAAAATGAGAAAAGAGGAGACATATAAAAAGAGAGAAAATGAAAAATCATAAAAACGTTGCAATAATCTAAACGAAATAAGCAGAAGCTTCCATTTTAATATTACCTTAGCTTTCACCTTGTTGTGCTCCATACGCAGAATTATCATACTGCATAATGAATGCAGAAAGACTATCATAATAACAATAGCAACAGTACTGTCTTAGAAAATAACAAATTTGTCCTTACCCAAGCAAAATATGCACAAAAAAAAAAATGCATTTACAGTGAGAGTTATCCCTTAGAGAAGAGCAGATCTGGGTCCAGAAAATTGTTAATTAATGCTTGACCCCATTTCAAATGAACTGATTAACACTGCCCGACTGCAGAGTGTTTTAGTGCCCTTGGGGCCATTGAGCTATTGATGGTAATTCAGATAAGCAAAATAGACAAGCTTCAGCTCAAGTAGGAGCCAACTTTTTTATCTCTCAGATATCTCAGAGCCTGGAATCTCCTAAATCCTTCCTTGTGGTTTGTCTTAGTGTTAAAAACGGAGAGTAACCTACGTGTGGATGAGCTCAACACAACAGCCAGCACTTCTCTCCCGACAGCTGTAGACAGGGCCGTACACAGAGAGGCTTTTCTTTCTGCAGAATGGATTAAGGTGTCAAACACATTCATATAATCCTTAATTAACTATGTTCCCTGCTTTGGAATGTCCTTGTTAAAAAGAGAAGATTTTTGTCTTTCTATAATGAGGTTAGGGTATGTTTAAACAAAATTCGTCTACTATGTTTTCAACTAAGGAATAATATCTCATTGTTTGCGACAGATCTAAAAATTATCTTTAAAAATACAAGCCATCGGTCTCCAGAACAGGTTTTTAAATATAGCTCAACCGAGCAATAGTGAAAATAATGTTTCTTTGGTTCTCTTCTGTTCAGATTCAGGTACAAATTACTGTTAGTCTCAACTGAGCCCGCTCTGTTCTTCCTCTACTTAGACCATAAATACAACATTTTTAGCATCATTTAATTACTCATTTCTTTTCCTCTGTCTTCCCACTGAAATAGTTCTAATCTCGTATGTGTGGTGGTAAATGTGTTTATTTATTTTATTCTAATTAATTACCCAATGAAGTAATTTTTCCAACCATTTTTTTAAACTGCCATTTTCAGAGAATAGAATTTATCTGTGAACCCATCTGGCCAGATTAACGCAGTATTCTCACCTTGAGGCTCCTGTGTTGTGCTCCCTTTCTCCTTGACCAGGTCGTGAAATAGTGGTCAGTTAGCCATCACATTGGTACAAAAGGGTTTTTCCTTCTTTCTCCCTAACAAAAGCAGAATATACCATCTGAGATTTGGGGATTGTTCATAAATCTCACTGCCTCTGCGTGGCCTGTCTTCTTAATCAACAATGGTTGGCTGTATACCTGCTTCATAGTTAAACTGCCTTAATTGCAGTTTATAAAGCATTACTAGAACCCTTTTAGACTTCGTAGACAGTAGACTATCTAAAGTTGCTTTAGCAGGTACCTGGAAGATAACAGATGCATGTCTTAAAAGTTAAGGCACAAATGACATTCTTTTATTACATTATGATCTTGTGCTGAGATCCACTGAGTGCTTTGTCTGAACCGCTCCTGCGTGGTTGGCTTTATTGGGTTCTGAGGCAGTGTGTGGCTCTTGGGAGAGAACTCTAGAACACTGGTGGAAAAGACTGTGTTCTTATATTTCTTCTGCATTTATTTTCCATTATTTGCATTTTCATTCTTCTGTGTGCAATGAATGATCTGCATGTGTTATTAAACTAAACTTAGGAAAACTAGACTTTATTTTTTTTCCAGCATAGTCAACTTGTGTCCTTATTGGCAAAATGTTAGGTTGTTTCAAAAACAATCTTTTCAAAATGGTCTCTCCTTCTGCTCACGTTTATTGATACAGGGAAAATGATTTAGTTTTTTAAAAATACATCATAAGACTTAAAATAAGAAATGTACTTTTTTTTACAAACTAACAACCTAGAATCTTTTCTTCCATTTTGTCAAACATGTATTCTATCTGATGATCTGTTTTGTATATTAACTGTAACTGCTGGTGTTTCACACAAATCCAGAACTTACGTTTTTAAATTTCAAAGCAATTAATGTTACCTACTTTATTGATGTCTGTAAATGTTTATTCTTAAAAGTTTTAAAATATTTTATTCTTCAATCATTTATACTATGTTCTATTGATATTTATTACAGGGGTTACTATAGTATAAAATATTTATATTCTTATTTTGATATCAAACAGAGGCTAACATGGACTACCATCATTTGTAATGCCTATTTCAAATCTAATTATTTCAACCTAACCATTAAGATCACTGGATATATTCAAGCAGCACAATTAAGCTACATAGTACTCACTGCTTAAATAGTCTGTGTACTTATATATGAAAAACAATAAAGCCAAATGGCTTTGTTTTTATAAAAAGAAAGAAAAACTCCCCAAGCACTTTCCTAGTGGTGAAATACTTAGTAATGTGCTGCTCTATTTCCCTCGCTCCTAGTAAGTTCTGTAGTAATAAGCAGAAGCTCTTCAGAATGTACACCTCACGGAAGCAGAGGTACCCAGCATCCCAGCTATTGACATGAGATTTGAGAATGCCAACTAACCTCAGGTGCATGATCAGGTTACACCGCCACCCCACTTGAGCCCTGTTCAGAGACTCACTCTTCCTAGGGACTTCTCGAATGAGGTTTTCAGCCCGCTTGTAATTTTCCTTGTTGCTTGTTGCCTGCTTTGATTCTCTCCACCATTGGTTCAAACAGGCAGCGTCCCGCGTTAGCATTGGCAGTCAGCCCTCTGGCGCCTCCTTGTGGTTGGACAACTGCTGAGCTGCTGCACGCACTGGATTGTGATGGCTCAGTTGCCATATTGTGCCTGAGGCGAGAATTTGCAAAGCGCTTATCCCATAAAGGGCTAAAACCCTAATTAAGTATAACAATAACTACAGCATTCCAAGCCCTAGAGTATTACTGTGGGGTTATGATGATGCCACACAGTTCCCTGGCAGACAACATCCGGTAGTAGGCTGCATGCTGGGCCACTTGTCTAACCGGCTGGTTCCTAGAGAGGGAACAACTCCCCTGCGGAGTGGTTGCTCAGGCTCCTCTTAGCATGGTCCTCAGCTGGGAATGTGGGACTGCACACTAGGAAAGATGCTCCAATCAATGACCACAGCGACCTTTGGTTACTTTGTCTAAAGACAGACCTCCCTGTCAGTCCCTTGGGGATAATCTTCGGCAATCTCTTCCTAGAAACACTGTTACATTAATCTTCCTCAAAAATCGTGTTTATAGATGTCACCAAAAAAAGCAGGAAAATAATGAAAACTTTAGTGTACCAGTGAAGAGTCTATATTTTTAATCAATGTGTGTTTTCAATAACAGCCACCTAATCAGTTTAATAGTCTTCTAATCAAGATGCTCTGTTGATTTTCAAAGCAGAAACAAAGGAGAAAAAGTAATAAAAATGAGCTTTTTGTAAGAGGACACAAGAACAGATCTTTTCCTTGTAAAAGAAAATTTTATCTGCTTAAAATTTCTGGATTAGGATTTTATTCCTGACTATCACACAATTATGTAAAAAGAGAAAGTGAAAACATTATATTTTTTTCTAATTTAGAGTGTGATGTGCTGAGTTTATTTTAAAATAATTCTTGAAAATTTCTTAAAATAGTAGATATTAGCAAATACCCATGTAGTTTAGAAAGACAAAAAGGGAAATGGTACCTAGACTTTGTTTATTAATATATCAACTTTAAGTGCTTTAAACGGTACTGAGATTCATAGAATATTATTCCCACTTTCCATTAATTCGTAGGGGTAATGTTTAAATGTTTCATAGAGGCAATTTTTTAAAATATTTTCATAGGAGCAATTTTTTAAATGTTTTGTTATTGTAAATAAACTGTGATGGATTTCATGCTAATACTTTTATTTTAGATATTTTTACTTTTTTAGTAATTGAAACTTTTAAAAAGGAAAAAACATAATTTCATATTAAGTGGGTTTTATGATGTTTTTATCAGTTTCCTGTTTATTTAGTTGGCATAGGAAGGAAATGTATCTTGAAAGTTTGAGAAGATAATTTGCTATTAACTAAACCCAACCTTTTATAGTAACCAGCATCTGTTAGTTCCAGAAAAAATAATAGATAAGAGTAAGTATAGTGAAGACACTTGTAATGATAACTATGTCAACTTGAGCCATTCATTAATCTAAATAAAGGTGCAGAAGTGAGCATATGCTTCCTGAACCAGATCATAAATTTAAATTATAGAACAGATGTGTTGAAACTAAAAAGAGATTTGAATTTTTTACAATTAAAAAAAAAAGCTTGAGAAAAGTATACATTTTGGGCACTATCCCTTTGACAGATTTGTTTAAATAATCGAAGGCTTTTGGATGACATAGAGAACCTAGCCTGAGAATTAAGATGTAGTTTTATGATGTTATTGTTGCTCTTGTTTCATGTAATCTGTCAATTAATCACGTTTGTCAAGTATAGATAAATCCTTCGACTAGTGGGACTGTCGTAAAGAACCCTTGAACCCACCTGACTGCATCACAAAACTGCCCAGCCTGTCCTTTGCATGTGCCTTCCCCTAGTCGTGCCAGACTTAGCTGTGTCTGCATTTCAGAGGGGGGCTGTCAGTTGCATGGTCAACTCATTTATTGTTTCCGGAACTCTATGATCACGATTTGATTTGTTTTCATGTAAACACACATAAAACGTTGTGCCTTTTTAGAATATCATTTGTTAAGCAACTAGGCATAGAAAAATAAATGTTATTGTTTCTTGTTAGCTACAAAACACATATCCACTAAACACATTTGCTGTTGGCATGCTGCAGTTGGGGACAGTGGACATTGCGGTAAGTGGAAAAGACAAGGCCACCACTGCATCTCAGATAACCCTTATCTATGAGAACACTGCCTGTATACCCCACTCCCCGCAGACCCCCGTCATTTCTTCAGGCCCTGCAGAGTCCCGGGCCTCTCACGTTGATGACAGTGTCACCTTCTAATAAATAGCCAGAAACAATGAAAGAAGACGACAAACAAAATGGGCGCACAAAACTTTTTACGGTTCATTTGAGTCCCACAAAAATCGCTTAGCTGTGTTGCTACCTTTATCTCCATGTTAGAGAGGAGGACTCCAAAACCCATGTCTGATTCCCACCTGCCCTTCCCAGCACATCACACCACATCTCTTGATTAGGAAAGTGTGAAGATGTACTTTGGATTTTGCTGTTGTCAATGCTTCCTTTATCAGCCCACAACAATTCAATATTACCTGGCATCAGAAAACTGAATGCCTGAACAAATATAATTTACCAGTAGCTGCCACAGCAAATCGATAACCTGTTTTATAGCAGGAAATTGTGTTAGTGAACATGACATTTCATTCTGTTAATCAATCATCACATTCATTATATGTTGGGACTGTTCTAACTTGCGTGGTTTTTTTGTCTTTCGAGAATGAATCTAAGCATAAAAGAAATGTAATGTTAAGTGTTGTATGTTTAAGATTACGTATGCAGTGCTACCAACTGCTATGAGATTGCATGAATTTATTGATACCATAACCTTGCCTGGAATATAAAAATGCATGCCGAATGTAGATATATATGTAACTGTCATCCCTGTTTTCCTGTAGAAATGTTTAGAAATTACAAAGAGACATGCTCCCAAATAAAAAATAGCTTTTTTTAAATCTCAAAAGTTAAAGTTAAAGCTAAAATCGCTCAACTGTTTTTAAAGTGAATTCCAAACCAGTTCTTGGTTATCTCCAGTGTAATCGTGTACAAACTGCTGGTGTCAGTCCTTTCTGTGACGAATCCAAGGAGGGTGTGTAAACCTGTGGAATGAGATGGATCTCAAATGAATTCAAGCATAGAGATTAAATAAAGCTCAATTTTTCAATATGGGGAAAATACATTACAATGCTCCTACTTGCTGAAAACATTTTGCCTATTGAAATACGTGACCATATACAATTTCCTCAAATTATTTACCCAAGTGGAGTGGAAGAAATTGCTTGAAATGCAATAATCCTGCCTCTGTTCTCCACAGTCAGAAGCTAAGTTTTAAGGAGCGAGTGCGCATGGCTAGCCCGAGGGGCCAGAGTATTAAGAGCCGACAAGCCTCAGTAGGTGACAGGAGGTCCCCGAGCACCGACATCACAGCCGAGGGCAGCCCCACCAAAGTGCAGAAGAGCTGGAGCTTCAACGACCGAACCCGCTTCCGGCCTTCACTGCGCCTCAAAAGTTCTCAGCCAAAACCAGTGATAGACGGTAAGCCCTGTTTTTCCGTGACCATTTTTAATTCGATAGGCTATAGTGAGTGAGATTAGGAAGTAATTAATTCTCCATGATACCACTCGAAGACAGAAGGAAAGAACCCCAGGGAAAGAACTGTTTGTTTATTTTATTGGAAATTTATTCATTGCCTTGAGCAAATGTACAGAACATAAGTTTACTTTTGGAACCAACTTTGGCAGCTAAATCTACATTTTGAAGAAGCCAAACAAAATTCTGTGAATTCTTCATTCCTATCTACAACATATTTATTTCTCAGAGAAGGTCCACATTAAGATCGGTGTGACTGTCATTCTGATATATACGTTATGTCTGACCAGTAAAAGTCCAAGGCCCAATGACAACCATGTGCTCTGTGAATATCTGAAAATACCATTAAGGGTGATCATTTCTGGTCAACAATGAAGGTGCTCTTTCCCCTTCTCACATGCTCCATCGACCACTAAATCAGAGTCCACTGCTAATCTTCCTTAGAGACATTCGTGTTGAACGTTCTTTCAAAGTCTTCCAATGATCAGTGAAATTCAAGTTCTTCTTCCAAGGTGAATTAACCTATTTTACTTATCATATTATATAGCAGACGATTACATGGTAACACATTTTATTGAGTGCTACATAATTTTCATGTTTATAAAATAAAACATTTTATTTTTATTTAAGATTAGCTTGGCTTTCCTTTTAAGTATGCCCTCCCCCACCCCCGCCGGGATCTCTTGTGCTGGGCAAAGAACCAAAATCAAATAGCATCTTCCATTAATGCATAAAAACTGCAAAGGCTATCAGTCGTTCTGTTCTCATTCCCTAGAATAACCTGTATTTTCCCAGGCCCTGAAAGCCCAAGGGATAAAATTAACAACCAGGGGTCATAATCGCAGTGATCTCAGGCTCTCTGCAGCCACGGGTCCCTCCCAGCTTACTCAGAGATCCTCGGGGTATCCCTTCCACTCTCAAGTTAGCAACACAAGCCCCTCTTCACGCTTCTTCATTCTCTACAACCCCATGGGTGCCTTGCTTTTCAATAGACCCCCAGTGTCTGGCCCGATGTGGCCCCTCCTGGCAGAGCTTGCCGCTCCCATCTGAGTTGCGGAACGTGCTGATCTCCCTTCCACCTGTCGCCGTGCTAAGGTGGGAAATGCCTCCTCCACCAACACTGGACACTCCTCCATCAAGCCACTTGCAGCATCTGAGTCACTTGTGGCACAGATTTTCAGTGTCCTCTGGTTTCCACACTCTCCTCCCTAGGATTTTGGCTGAAAGCCCTTGAGCAGCTGAGTCAAGAGTTACCAGTGATGGGGCTTTATGTTGCGCTCAAAATAGACTTGCTGAATATAAATGGGTACATCCTTTCTGGAGGGCAATTTGGCAAAATACATCAAAAGTCTTTACATATGCCTAAGCCTAGACACATCCCACCCACCAATTCTATTTCTAGGATATGATCGATATAATAAAACAATATCAGACATTAGAAATGGTGGTATATGTTAAAAATTATTGACACAGAGAGATGATCACAAAAAAAATAATCATTCCATTTTATATATATAAATATGTAAAAATTCATGTGTTTATAGGAAAAAGTCTGGAAAGATTTACAACAATGTATGAACAGTTACCTCCAACTGATGAGATCACTGTTATGTTTTGTTTCTTCATTTTCTTCATCTGTATTTCCATTATTTCTAAAGATCATGTAAAGCTCTTATACTAAGAAAGCAAAAGAGGATTTTTTATTTAAAAAATTAACCCTTAGCTTATAAAAACAAAATAATAAAACAGAAAAAAAGATTTTAAAATGATCCTTCATTTCACACACTGCCCTCTCGCCACCCCCTGCTCTAGGGGCCCTTGAATAACTGGTGCTCACCAGCCCCTTCTTGGGCCGATTTCCTCCCCAGTGCTAGAAGGTGCACCTGCTCTTGGTGGCGGGGACCAGCCTTCACTGAGTGCAGCCATGCACTGCCTAATGCTGTCTCACAGCTCCCACTACAAATAGAACTTGTATTAGTTTGCTCATGATGCCATAACAAAATACTAGATGCCTTAAACAAAGAAACTTGTTTTTTCGCAGTCTGGAAGCTAGAAGTCCAAGATCAAGGTGCCAGCAGGGTTGGTTCCTTCTGAGGGCTCTCTTTTTGGCTTGCGGAGGGTCTTCTCCCTGTGTCTTCATGTGGTCTTTCCTCTGTGCATGTCTGTGTCCTAATTTCCTCTTTCTATAAGGATATCAATCATACCGGATTAGGGCCCACCCTAATAACCTTATTTTAACTTAATTCCCTATTTAAAAACCCTATCTATAAATAGTGACACATTCAGAGGTACTGGGGGTTAGGACATCAATATATGAATTTTGGAGGGACACAATTCAGCCCATAACAGAGCTCCTGCTCACCCACATCACAGCATCCCTGGCAAGCTGAGATGTGCCCATATCGTCAGCCCTGGCCCTGAGTTCACACTGTTCTAGAAACACATGCATTACACGTTACAGTGGGTCCACGTTCTTCTAACATGGGCTTCCCAAAGCAATCACCTTTGTGTGTAAGGTCCTTACAGTTGGCTGAGCACATTTAAATGAAAAATTCATAGAATCTGGATTCTGAATATGAACAATGAATTCTACGTGTACTGCTTGGCCAGAGGGGAAGAGTTTTTCAAAGGCTCACTAGAGTCAGCACTATTCATCACTGTATTTTTTAGTATCTGCAAAGATGTCTCAGAGATCATGGATACAGAAGTCCTATTCTCTATCAAATCATAAATTAGAGAGGTCTCCTGTCGTCTGTTTTCTAGATCATTTCATACAAGTACATTTTTGTTTGGTTAGAAAGGAATTGCTTCTCCCTAGTCGATGCCCATCTCAACTGATTGCAAGTTCCCCAAGTGACAAGAGGACTGATTGCTGTTCTGTTGAAGTAGCTTTGTTGGCTGCCCCCCTACGGGAGATGGTGGCTCCTCACTCCTCATTTAATCCAGAATCTTTACCTTTGATTTAACTTGACATTGGGTCTTGGGTAAATGGAAGTTCTTTTTTTTACAGAAAAAGAAAAAAAAACTCAAGTAGCTATCAAATCAATACAGACTTCAATTATACATTTTTATTTACAGTGCCTCCCCAGGTTTCAAGTATTTCCAAAATTCACTTATTACTCATAGAAAATAATATATAACACTTACAGCCAACTTTCAATTATTCCAAGTCTAGTTGCTCATTCACTTCTGAGATTCTTTTCTTCTCTCTTTCCTTCACACATTTTAGGCATTTCATTGCCCGTTTGTGTGCTCAGGAAGAGTAGATGAATAGAAGAAAGAATAATAGAAATTCAGATCAACCTTTAAGTTGATAACTAGA
>NW_012147952.1:2408525-2431863 GCF_000956105.1 Propithecus coquereli
TTTCACACTGTCAATCATGTATTTACCACAAAATCAATTTCAAATTGTACACAAATAGTTTCACAATAAAATATTATATCTATATGTTCCATAATACTCATAGAAAATAATATATAACACTTACAGCCAACTTTCAATTATTCCAAGTCTAGTTGCTCGTTCACTTCTGAGATTCTTTTCTTCTCTCTTTCCTTCACACATTTCAGGCATTTCATTGCCCGTTTGTGTGCTCAGGAAGAGTAGATGAATAGAAGAAAGAATAATAGAAATTCAGATCAACCTTTAAGTTGATAACTAGAAGTTACATTTGGAAAATAATGGCCTGTAACTGAAAAGTATAATAGAGAA
Source organism: Propithecus coquereli (assembly GCF_000956105.1). Lineage (NCBI taxonomy): Eukaryota > Metazoa > Chordata > Mammalia > Primates > Indriidae > Propithecus > Propithecus coquereli. The sequence goes on from NW_012147952.1 coordinate 2,408,874, forward strand.
TCAAAAAAAGTAGGGTTGATCTGTAAGTTTTAATAATTTCTGCCAAATCTGATACCCTTTGCTACAGATGATAGTATTTTTATAACTTAATGACTCTTACAAAAGGTTATTAAATATCCATGTTGTTTTACTCTTTGCTGTAATTTCTAATGAGATTAACATTACACTTAAAAAAAGGCACAGTTGACCAGGTGTGGTGGCTCATGCCTGTAATCCTAGCACTCTGGGAGGCCGAGGCGGGAGGATTGCTTGAGCTCGGGAGTTCAAGACCAGTCTGAGCAAGAGCGAGACCCCGTCTCTACTAAAAATAGAAAGAAATTGGTCAAACAATTAAAAAAAAAATAGAAAAAATTAGCCAGACATGGTGGCGCGTGCCTGTAGTCCCAGCTACTCGGAAGGTTGAGGCAGAAGGATCACTTGAGCCCAGGAGTCTGAGGTTGCTGTGAGCTAGGCTGACGCCACGGCACTCTAGCCCAGGCAACAGAGTGAGACTCTGTCTCAAGAAAAAAAAAAAGGCACAGTTATCTCCTAATGGTCCACACTCCTGTGTACTAGAGAAGTGGAAGGTGGCAGGCAGATGTTGAAGCCAGAAATGTACAAATGACAAAGGAAAGAGTAAACTGCAAGGGACTGATTGGTGTTGCCGTAGCAAATTTATTTTGACCAATCTGAATAATATTTTTGGCTTATAAATCCTGTAATAAGAGATAGAAATGTTCCATTAGTCAGTCAATAGTATTTAAACCTCTTCATATAATTTTAGTAATTAGTTAGCATAGAATTGATATTTTTTCACAAATATATAAGAGTAATAATAATGATAAAACTAGTATTTATTGAATGTCTCTGTGGCATGCATTGGTCTAAATTCTTTACCTCTTATCTCATTTAATTCTCCCAATACCCCTATGAAGTAGTTATGTTATTATCCCCATTTTATAGATGAGGAAACTGAGACATAAAGCTACGTAACTTGCCCAAGGTCTAACAGATATAAGTAAAGGAGCCACAATGCACACCCAGGCAATCTAATTTCACAGTCCTCCTTTAAACATATTCTAAGATGTGCTCCCAGATGTCATATCAATTTCCCTTTAGGCATCTTTCATTTATTCTCCTCCCCTCTTTCCCACCCGATGCTTTCACTCTTCCATCTGCAATTGGTCAAATTCCTCTTCCCATACAAGCCATTTGACCTTGCCACTCTCCCATCTGTTTCTCAGCCCCAGCTGCCAAACCTATCAACGACATCATCATCTTCCAGAGCTAGCAGATTAGTCAAATTGGGGAAATGGCCTTTCAATAACCCTTCTCTGTTTTGATCAGGTGTCTGGGAAGAGACTCGGGATAATAGTCATGCTGGTCTGTGTCTATTTACCCAGGGAGGGAGGTAAATGGTGGGTCATCTGAGGCCAATTTCAAGATGCTAAAGGTAGTGTCAGGAGATGGACAGGTGTCAATAACAGAAAAGCAAGTGGGAGGTGGCAGTAGCAAGTAAGAAGAATACCTGGCGGCCAAAATCCACAAGAATGATACTAAGGGGGAGCTAGGGAAAGGTCTTCAGATTTCGGGTGCCTAGTTTGCTGTCAAGGAGGACTACACTTACTGGACCCGGCTGCACTTGGGAATGCGGTTCAGAATTGCACTCAGAGAGCATGATAACCTTGACAGAGAAGGGCAAGGAGGTGGCTTGAGTGAGCTCTACCTCATAGTGCTGAATAATCTAATAGTAACTAAACCCAACCTTCTTTTTTCCTGTTTTTGTTTTTGATATTAATATTATAATTTATTACTTAACATAAGGAGGATAGATTTGAAAAGCTAAATATTTTATGGTAAAGATCTCTTTATAAGAAAATGTAGAATTTTGATATTAGAAAATGCGAATTCTAAAAATTAATGTAGACATTGAAATTTCACACTTTCTTTTTTTTTTTTTTCTTTGAGACAGAATCTCACTCTGTTGCCTGGGCTAGAGTGCTATGGCGTCAGCCTAGCCCACAGCAACCTCAAACTCCTGGGCTCAAGCAATCCTCCTGCCTCAGCCTCCCAAGTAGCTAGGACTACAGGCATGTGACACCAAGCCTGGCTAATTTTTTCTATTTTTAGTAGAGATGGGATCTCAGTCTTAGGCTGGCCTCGACCTCCTGACCTCCAGCCTCCTGCTTCGGCCTCCCAGAGTGCTAGGATTACAGGCGTGAGCCACCGCACCTGGCCTGAAATTTCACACTGTCAATCATGTATTTACCACAAAATCAATTTCAAATTGTACACAAATAGTTTCACAATAAAATATTATATCTATATGTTCCATAATTAAACAATATTAAAGCTAAAATATATATTAAATAAAATCTTCAAAGCCTATACAAAACATATTTTAAAATATTCTGGTATAATCTGAGTTAAACCCAACATGCTATAGTAATTAGCACCTGTTAGCTCCAGAAATGGTAATAGATCTAAAAAACCTGTCTCCCATATATGTATAACCACGCATGCTTTTTTTTTTATTTTGAATATTTTTTTCTTTCTTTTTTTTTTTTATTTCAGCATATTATGGGGGTACAGATGTTTAGGTTACGTATATTGCCCTTCCCTCCCCCCTCCCCCCCAAGTCCGAGTTTCAAGTGTGTCCATCCCTTGGATGGTACCACACATGTTTTGACACATTTGACGTTGTTTCTGCTTAGGGAGAGGGTATCATTCCTGCCGAGCAGTCCTCAGGGACCCTGCTGGCTGCTGTGGAAAGTACATCCTTACCAGGTGTTTATGGAAAAGACTGGCACAGCCTGGGTGTGGGAGACATGTGGGATTCACCTGGGTGGACTCTGGGTGAGCTGAAGATGTGAATACCTTCTGTAGGGGTCCCTGAGGCCAACCCCCTTGTTCCGGACACTTCTGATATCTCTTTCTCTCTTCACTGCTCTTCATGTTCCTTTCTCCCCTCAGCCAGTGTACACGTCAGGATGCGTTTGTTAGCAGGGCAGATGCAGATTCAAATAATTGAAACTATAATGCAACTTACAATACCACATAAAAAGAAGTTTGGAGATAAGACAGCTCCCCGCAAGGAGCGTCAGGGCTCTGGTTTCATTGATCTGTGATCCTTCTGACTCTCCTTTTGCCTCTGCCCTCTGTGTGCCCACCTCCTCTGAGGCCGGGAACAAAATGGCTACAGCGGGTGCAAGCATCTTATCCAGACACAACACTTCCAGAGGCAGAAAGGAGGCTATATCTTATGTTTGTGTCTCTTCGTACATGAGGAAAACCGTCCATTCACATCTTATTTTGCAGAATTCTCATGCCTGAAACAATCGCCAGCATGAGTGGACCACACCATCATTGGCAGTCACCAGTGTGGACCCAGCACCTGGATCTAGGCCGGTCTCCCCTAAAGTACATGAACAAGTGTGGGGGGAAGTAACTGGATAAATTTGAGGATTTAGGTTTAGGGATTGGATACTGGGAAAGCAACCTCTCATAGTGTCTGATATAGACAAGAAATTCCTTCCACTTTGGGGTGAGGGTAAGGAGGAAGCACGTCCTTAAACATGATGCTTTCTCCCAAATATTCTGTCTGTGTGTCATTTCAGTTCCTCTGACTGTCTGGGTTTTTTAAGCATAAAAGCCAGATTTAGAATTCTTTTTTTTCTCTCTCTCTTTCAATTTCTCTTGTCACATCATTTCCATGAGACAATGACCATAGACTGGCCTAACTCCTTGAATTTGGAAAGAAAGACAAAGTGCAAGGGCCCCGCCTGGGCAGTGTCCAACAGCAGAGAACATGGAGACGCCCCTCAGCTTAGCTCCAGGGGCCCAGAGAGGCCCAGGTTTCTCCTTGAGGGTCCTGCCAGGTCCCTGGGGTAGGCCTCTGAGAGGAAGGTGGTGCCACAGCTGAGGTGGGGAAAAAATAAACAAAGAAAGAAAGATAAAGTGCATAAAGAAACAACTAGCAATAATAAATGAATTAGTATTTCGAGCCTATAATCCCTCACATACAGTCACCCTGAACATTTCCTATCACCACTGCCATTGAGGGGAAACTGGTACCGTTCCCTTCCTTTCCACCCCCTCAGCAGCTTCATGACAGCCGCTCCTCGGGCTGTTTCGCTTGCTGACTCCTTCCTCTTGAAGTTAATAACTAACCCAGTCTCACCTACAAATAGCAAAAGAGTAGAAATACACAATGTGGGGCGCTAGAGCTCTCAAGCCCTCTTAAAGGTAGTTAGCCCCTCCTCTCTTCTTTACCCTCGGTCTGGGCCCCAGGCCCCCCAGTCTACCACAACCCTTGTTTGAGACTATCGATTTAAGATCGCTGAGAATACTGAGGAACAGGAAGCGGGAGGATCACTTGAGATCAGGAGTTCAAGAACAGCCTGTGCAAGAGTGAGACCCCATCTCTACTACAAAAAAAAATTAGCTGAGCATGGTGGCGAGTGCCTATAGTCCCAGCTACTTGGGAGACTGAGACAGGAGGATCACTTGAGCCCAGGAGTTTGAGGTTGCTGTGAGCTAGGCTGACGCCACGGCACTCTCGCCAGGGCAACACAGTGAGACTCTTGTCTCAAAAAAAAAAAGAAGTACAGTACTAGGCCGGGTGTGGTGGATCATGCCTGTAATCCTAGCACTCTGGGAGGCCAAGGCAGGAGGATCACTTGATGTCAGGAGTTTGAGACCAGCCTCAGCAAGAGCGAGATGCCCTCTCTAGTAAAAATGAAAGAAATGAACCAGGCAACTAAAATAGAAAAAAAAATTAGCCGGGCATGGTGGCATATGCCTGTAGTCCCAGCTACTTGGGAGACTAAGACAGGAGGATCACTTGAGCCCAGGAGTCTGAGGTTGCTGTGAGCTAGGCTGACGCCACCGCACTCTAGTCTGGGCAACAGAGCAAGTCTCTGTCTCAAAAAAGAGAAAGATTTTTCCTGACGTTCCGTAATGATGGCCCAACTTCAGCCAGACCTTGATTATAATTTTCCACATCATGCTTCCTGGCACTTTCTGAAATTGCCTGATAATGACTCTGCATTGTATTGATAGGAATAATTCTTGTTAAAGCAGTATTCTATTAGGGCTTCCATGTAACCTGTTTGTACCAATTCCTGGCCTGGAATTCTGACTGAGGAGTACAGCCATTCCTGTCAGCTCTATCTGTACCAAAACCTGAGAGTTTTCTTTAACAAGAGCAAAAGCGTTTATTGAGAATGACTGGATATAAACTCTAGACATTCACTCTCCATATTTCACTCTATATTCAACGTAATTGTTAGAATAATTCCTATATAAAAGCCTACAAAGGGTATTCAGTAGAATTCTAAAGCACACTTTCAGTTCCTCACTACCTTGTTGGTAAAAACCATTACCTGAAGAAATTGATTCAATTCTGGTCCATAGGTATCTTTTTTTTCTTTAGTTATCCAGGTTCTTCAGTCAATCAGTCATTTCTTCAATCAAAGACATACCCTAGTCCTCTCTTGTGTGTCCTATAGTGTTCTTGCCCCTCTAAGATCTGCTTCTGTGTTCCAAGGTTCTTATTACTATTGCGTTGGGAGAGAGACCTCTCAATGTCTAGTGACAGACTCCAAGTGACTAAGTATTCCTTGTATTTCTGAGAAGAGTGGTGTTGTAGTCTGTTCAGTCTGCTATAATAAACATACCATAGACTGGGGAGCTTATAGACAGCAAATATTTATTTCTTACAGTTCCTCAGGCTGGAAGTCCAGGATCATGGTGCTGGCAGATTCGGTGAGAGCCCAGTTCCACATGGTGGAAGGGGCAAGTTATCTCTTGGGTCTCTTTTATAAGGGCACTAATCCCAACCATGAGGACTACACCCTTATGGCCTAATCATCTCCCAAAGTTATCACCTCTCACTACCATTACCTTGGGGGTGACAGTTTCAACATATGAATGTTGGGGTAACACAACCATTCACACCACAGATTGTTTTTCCATTACTTTTTGTGAGACACCCATTCCTAGTTTTTAATTACAAGAGAAATGCTTTTCTATTTTGATTGGACTGGAGTTCCTGCTAGCTTTCTATGCTAATCCAAGTGCTCTTTGTATTATACATAGAATCTGTCAGATTTCTCTAGGCTGTGTCCCGATGTTTGTTGTCACCCTACAGTGATAGGGAAAATTATATTCTGTTCCTATTGGTGGGGAAGAAAATAGCTCCATACGTGACTATGAATGGATTCCACCTCCTCCCTTCCACTAGAAACTGAGCTGCCAGATAACCTCTGAGTCCTACCTTAAACTACTTTTTGGTTTCCATAGATCCAGGCTTTATTGAGAAACCCAGGGTTGTAAACTAGAACTCTGTATTTTGTTTCACCAGCAAAGCGTGTGTGCATGTGTACACTGATACTTTAAAATGAATCAGAATGCTGTGCTATTTATTGTTACATAACAAATTACCCCCAAGTTAGTGGTTTAAAACAACACACAGTTTCTGTGTTCAGGAATCCTGGAGCAGTTTAGCTGCATGGTTATGGCTCAAAGTCTCTCTTGAGGTCGCAGTCAAGCTCTTGGCCAGAGATGCAATCATCTCAAGGCTGAACTGGGAGAGGACCCATTTCCAAGCTCATGCGAGCATTTGCTACCAGGCCTTATTTCCTTGCCACATTGGCCACTCCATAGGTTTCCTGAATGTCCACATGACATGTAGCCGGCTTCCACCAGAGAACAGAGAAAGTACACTCTCAAGAGAAGGAGAGAGAGGCCAAGGCGGGAGGATCGCTTGAGGTCAGGAGTTCGAGACCAGCCTGAGCAAGAGCGACACCCTGTCTCTACAAAAAAATAGAAAAATTAGCCAGGTGTAGTGGCACATGCCTGTGGTCCCAGCTACTCAGGAGGCTGAAGCAGGAGGACCACCTGAGCCCAGGAATTTGAGGTTGCAGTGAGATACGATGACACCGCTGTATTCTAGCCAGGGCAACAGAGCAATACTCTGTCTTGAAAAAAAAAAAAGAAAGAGAGAAAGAAGGTGAGACAGAAGCTGCAGTCTTTTATAATCTAACCACAGCCGTGATATATCACTTCTTCCATATGCTAGTGGTCACACAGACCAACCCTGGTAAAATGTAGGAGGGGACTGTGCCCTGGGGTAAATACCAGGAAGTGAGGCTCACTGGGGACCATGTCAGAGGCTGGCTGCCACAAATGCCTTTAAATCCGTTATGTCTCTCAAGTCACAGATGTCTACCACTCCCCGTTGTCTTCCTAAGAACCCCAACCACCAATTCCCTATCCCTCTCAAACGTTTCCATTACTTGCCTGCCTCTAAAGGCATTTGGGTTTCTGACCTCTGGTCTATTTCATGTCCCGTGTCCTTTGTATTATATCACAAAAAAGAAAAAATCACATCCTGGCCCTCAACTGTGATGACATTACGGCTAGACGATTATATTCTATTCTTAGTGCAGCCTTTTGAAAGTAGTATTAACAAAATATTGAGCATAGGATTAGTGCCGCAAAAAATAAAATAAAATGAGGGAGCAAGAAACCAGCTAGTCAGTTGCAAAACCAAAGTGTTCTAACTTCTAACCCAGCACTCTTTCTTGTACAATGTATGGCCCCTCTTCAGCTGCTTCAAGAGGTTGAAGATACGTTGTTGGTCACTTCCAAGGGCAGAACCAGAACCAAGAGGTGCGCAATACAAATTTTTAGTTCAATGTAATGATAGCTTGGCAATGAAAGGCCCCACGGCACCAGAACAGATTCCATGATTGGAAGAATTCAAACCAAACTTGGATTTCTGGGCCAGACAAGGAGATCAAACCAAACAACCTCTAAGAAATTTTCTTCCGAAACTGAGTTTCTAATAACCTGCTTTTCTGGCCCAGTGGAAAGTACTTGCTTAGCCATTAATTCTTATCCTCAGTGGCAAGTCCAGAGTGAGAAGTGGAAGAGGAAAAAGGATTGGCTGAGGAATGCCGGGGACCAATTCTCTGCCCTCACTCTGGTTTCATGTCTCTGGCACAGAGAAAAGTGCTGTCCATCGCTCCTTACCTCTCACTGTCGGCCACAGCCCTACTGTCCTGCGAGGCATGCCCCACCTTCCTTACAAGGTTCGTGTGTGTGCGCCACAGGTGGGTTCCACAGTGGATTCCGCGTACAGTTTGGATGAGCCCACAACAGGAGGATTACAATTTAAATCAGAAAGTATTTGAGGGCTGCTGCTCAGGACTAGCATTCTCCAGGGCATTTAGCAGGTGCTGAGTAGATGTGACAACTGCCACCTCCAGGAACTTGCCATTCGTCTCTAAGCCTTCCCACCCCAGCCTCACTCCCGTTTCAGTATCGACTGGCACTGGGGGAACAAAAGGCATCGTCCTCACTCTTCAGACTTCACTCTTGTCAGAAATAACCTGTGGGTGACCTCTGAAATCTGCACAAAATAAGCACAAAGTTAACCATTGCACAAATCGGAGAATTTAGCCCATATTTAAGGGAAGCATTTTTCAGCAGCATGGTGATTTTTCATTTGCACATCTCAAATTATTTCCTTCAGAGGCACACTTAGTTGTCTGCTTCACAAAGAGAAACCAATATGACACAATTTTAAAATCACATTTAATCGCTGTCATGGTGTGCTCTACTTGGTAAAGAAGAAAAAAAAAAAAAAGGTTAGGTAAAGACCAAGATCCTCTTTCTGCAATAGACGGCTGACATAGGAAAAAGACAAGTTACCCACGCTTTGCTTTTGCTACCTGCGGTATGAAACTCCCTTACATTGTCCCAAATTCCTTTTACGGGTATTTTGTTTTCAATGTCTAATTTTTCCCAGCTTTTCTTCCCTTGCCATCTTTTTCTTCTGTTGCCATGTACAATGCATAACAACAGTTCCTGGACTCGAAAAATAATATTGCTGGGGGAAAATTAATCTCTGTACCCCCAGTTACCAAGAATCATATGCATATGAAACCCTTAATTCCCACCAGTGAGAGATTTACATCTTTCATTAATCTAATGCAGTAGCAACGGGTGCGCCACATCATTCTGTTGGAATTGGTGACTAATCGTTCCCAAAATTGTTTTGAAACTGTTGTTCCCATATTTTGTGTTTTGGTTGAAAAATGTCATGATCCCATATCTCCTTACATGTGTATGAGTTATCTGTTGCTGCATAACTGACCTCCTCCCCCTCAGACTTAGTAGCTTAAAACAGCAACCATTTACTTAGCCCACAAGTCTGTTCGGCAGTTCTTCTGGTCTTGGCTGGACTCACTCATACTCTGTGATCAGCTGCTGTGTTGGCTGGGACTGGCTGGCCTAAGGGGGTCAGTTGGGATGACTGTCCTCTGCTCCGTGTGGTCTCTCACCCTCTAGCAGGCTGGACTGGTTCACGTGGTTGCAGTGGATTCCTAAGAGTAGTACAAGCAGTACTTGCACAGCCTCTAGAAGTTCAGGCTCAGACTGTCACAGTACGATGTCCACTGCATCCTGTTAGTCAAAACAAATGACAAGGACAGCCCAAATGCAAGAGGTAGGGAAAGAGATTCCACCTCTTAAAGCAAGGAGCTGCAAGTACTGTGGCCAGTATTGCATCCTACCATCCCAGTCCCCGTCGTTTGTAGCTTATTTGCTTTTGTATTTTCAACATCCTATTGATTCTATGAAGACGGTATTAGTGTCTGATTCATTTTTTAATTTCTCCCTATAGTTTTGCTCACTTCCAGAGCCCAAGAAGGAAAAGAAAGGAAAATAGCATCGTTAGCACCTAATATAGGCTATGCGTTAACTAGGTTTTCTATGTATTGGTTCATTTAATACCCACATAGCCATTTTACAGACAAGGAAATTGAGACCCAGAAAATGTAAATAACTTACCCACATACTTCTGTCTAAATGCTGAAGTTGGAGTTTGAAATTGCACTTAGGTCTAATTTCAAAGTTTTTTATGTTCTACCATGCTTGCTACTTAGCATGTTTTCTTTTATATAATTCACATTGCTAACGAATGAATGCACAAAACTTGGTATAAATCAACTATATATTTAGTGTTAGTGTAATGATTTATTGTCTTCTTTTTTAGTGAATATGGCAAATCTGTTCAATCCATGCCCCTTTATTATTGTATACACTACAAATATTCTCTCTCTATCCCTTCGTGCATCAATGAAGGTAATGCACCAGTAATTTCCATTACTTTTTGAAAGCAACACTTATGTTGCCATTTCAGATCGAGCTACTCCAAATGATCTTGGGGTTGACATGTTGGCATTTTCTGGCAGTATCACTGCTAGCCGAATAAGAGTTGAAAGCTGAGAAAAAATTTACTAGATCTACTTAGAATTCCCCAACAGATTTGATTTAATCGTAATGCAGATTAGTGATTCTGCAGTCTGTAGGACCATTATAAAGCATGACTGCTTTGATTGAGATCAGATGTTTCTGAATATGGTTCAAAAAAAACAGATCTCATCCCTGTGAAAATAGGATTAAATAAGTCCCTCTAAGTCACACTGATTCAGATGTCTCCCTGTGATGAAGTACTGTCTGTCTTAGTCTAGAATGGTAAGAGCAATTCATCACTCTGTTCTAATTTGACCTAGTTCAGTTATATTACTACTGAGTAAGGAGGCTGTCTGAAGATGATGCTTCAGATGTGTAGCAACAGCTGTCTCAGTGATCTGAATGTGGCTGGCCACTTGGCTTTGCCAGGATTACGCTCAACATTTGGTTCTGATAAAGGCAGTCCTTTTATTTTTTGTTGTTGTTGTTGTCATTTCAGCATATTATGGGGGTACAGATGTTTAGGTTACATATGTTGCCCTTGCCGGCCCTCCCCCGCCCCAAGTCCGAGCTTCAAGCGTGTCCATCCCCTGGATGGTGCGCATCGCACTCTTTGTGTATGCATATACCCGTCCCCTCCTCCCCCCTCCCCCTTCCCCCCTGCCCGACATCCAATAAATGTTATTCTTATATGTGTACTTATGTGTTGATCAGTTAATACCAATTTGATGGTGAGTACATGTGTTTCCATTCTTGGGATACTTTACTTAGTAGAATGTGTTCTAGCTCTTTCCAAAATAATACAAGAGTGCTATATCATCATTGTTTCTTAAAGCTGAATAGTACTCCATGGTATACATATACCACATTTTATTAATCCATTCATGTATTGATGGACACTTGGGTTGTTTCCACATCTTTGCAATTGTGAATTGTGCTGCTATAAACATTCGGGTGTGGGTGTCTTTTTCATAGAGTGACTTTTGTTCTTTTGGGTAGATGCCCAGTTATGGGATTGCTGGATCAAATGGTAGATCTACTTGTATCTCTTTAAGGTTATCTCCATATTGCTTTCCACAGAGGTTGCACTAGTTTGCAGTCCCACCAGCAGTGTATGAGTGTTCCTATCTCTCCGCATCCACGCCAACATTTATTGTTTTGGGGCTTTTTGATAAAGACCAGTCTCACTGGAGATAAGTGATATCTCATTGTGGTTTTGATTTGCATTTCCCTGATGATTAGAGATGTTGAGTATTTTTTCATATGATTTTTGGCCATTATTCTGTCTTCTTTTGAAAAGTTTCTGTTCATGTCCTTTGAAAGGCAGTCCTTTTAGACTATGAATTTACTTTGCTTTTGTTACAAATGCCTTTTGTAGTGGAATCACAAAAATCTATAAAAATTGGTTTTTGTAATTACAAGTAAAAAAATGTTTTCATAAAGCTACGAGTTTTATGTTTTTGTTTTTTATTGAGAAAACTCATAGTGCCATGAGTATGGTAAGTTCTCAAAGAATATTTTATGAAAATCGAATTAATCAGACACAGTGCATGATTTTGGAGTAAAACAGAACTTGTATCAAATCCTGGTTTGTCCACTAGGTTGAGATGAGACAAGTGACTTAATCTCACTGCGCTTTAGTTTGTTTCTCTCTCTTTCCTCTTTTTCTCTCTCGCTCTCTATAGTAGCAGGAATGATACCTACCTAATAAGGTTGTGTGAGTAATAATGAGACATAATGTGTGTAAAATTCTTATACAATGTCCAGCACAGAGAATAAGTGCTCAATATAGTGAATGTATTTAATTCATTAATGCTGCTTTCTGCATCAATTTTAATAAGTTGAAGTCCTGGACTTCATGAATTTGCATGTTTTCATCTTCCCTTCTTCCAGTACTTGATGGCAATTCCTATCTGTGGTAAATAAAAGGTTAAAAGTTATATGCTCATGCAAACTTTATTCCTTCATTCCTAGTTTTAAGAGTCCTCATGTTGAATAATTCATATAATCACAGAAGGAATGAAGTTGTCTTTATTATGCCCCATGATATTACTATTTATCAGAGATCATTGCCTTCATTGAAGATGACAGAAATATTTCTTTTTTGCGGGGGGGTGGTGGTTCTATGTGAATAACAGCAGTCTTTTTTTTCTCCTTTTTCAATCCCTAAAACCTTTTCTTTTAATAGCTTATTGGGCTGGCTAGGATCTCTGTTACAAGGTTAAGTAGAAGTTCATATGTTAAATAGTGGCTACCCTGATGACAGAAATATTTCAGTCATTCTGGGAGAGAGGCATTGGCTTACTACATGACAGCACAGTGTGTGGCACATGGTAGTTGCTTGGAAAATATTTATTTTGAATGAATAATGAACAGATTATGAACAAATAAATTATTCAATATTTAATTACTCAAGAGTCAATTAATTAAGCTTTATTAATAAAAATTGCTTTAGGGTTATAAAAAACCCACACACAAAATGCATCACTGAGGCATAGGATGCGCCTATTCTCAGGAGTAGGATTATTAAAAGTGTTATTGCTGAATCACTGAATGCTGAGGTAGTCAATAAGTGGGTATCTGAGTGATTTTAAGAAGGTAATGAAACTCCTCTATTGCTTTACAGTTGAGATAATTTTTAAAGAACACATAAAAACATATTCTAGTGTTCCCATTTGAATATAGTATATATAACATATGTAATTAAAAAGAAAAAAGAAAAGAAAATTTTTTTTGTTTTTTCTTTTTGTCTTATCAGCAGTTACTAAGCCATTATTGTGGTGTGATCAGCAATTTTAGTAGTAGAGACCATATTAATTGTTTTTGAAAACTCTCTAGTGCTTCATATCATCACTCAAAACAGAGAGATTCCTTTTAATTAAGTGTAAAGAACTATTTATGAAATTTTGCCAGTATTTCTGCTAGCCAGTAAGTAAGGTTAATTGACCATCCTTAATAGAGAATCTTAGAGAAGCTTATATCATAATTAATATAATTTAAGATGCTGAGTATGCATGAATTATCTATTTAGTGTAAGTGGGGTCTTTGATTGTAAAGAGAAAATGTTCAAGTGCAGTAGTATCTTACATAATAGACCCCCTCATTAGCGTGAATTATTAATAGTACTTCTAATGTCGCTAATCAGCAAACCTGAGAGCAAACACAATAAAAATCAAATTTGCCAGATCTCAAAAGAGTATGGGTTAGTGTATTTGGTAAGCACAGTTAGATTACTATTTTGATTGAATCTCCTAGCAACCTAGTTTACTATGGTTGCAGGCACTGTGGACATCTGTTTTGCCTGCCATAGGAATAATCAATTATGTACCAAAAATTTGTAATGAAAGTTGAGATAAAAAATATTTCAGGAAGTCACCAAAAATATAGTTTTGCAAGCGATAAGGAGATGGTGTTCCATTTCTGCTGTGACTGTAGAAAGGTACAGAACTTAAAAGAGAAAATGACAAGAGTACCTCTCATTTTCTCAGAATATTTCAACTAGCTATTGAACCTGCCAGTGCTCTCTTGTGCTTTAGGGCTTGTGTCAAGCAGCAGAAATGCAGAACTTGTGCATTTCTCATCACCTTGTAGAGAAGCATGTGAAAAGGGGTAGATGACAAACCTCAGGACAAAATAGTTTTTTTATCTTTCATGTCAATGAGCAGTGGGCGATTTTTTTTTCAAATGTCTGAGATAGAATTAGAGATGAAGTTAGTAAAGAAGACATATTGAAAAGTAAAAATGAGGGATGCACACCAGACAGGAAAGACTGTGTCGACTGTCCTTTTCAAGCCGTGGTAAAATGTCATGAAATCAAATGAATAGGTTATGATCAGCACTTTTTTCATGCAGTGAAATAGAACGAGATGAGAAGTTATGGGATGAGATGGGAAGGTCTGGTGTAAGGTGGCATGGGGTGGGACAGAATAGGAAATACATAGAATGTATTACAAGTAGTGAGAGCCAGTATTATTTTTGGAGCCTTTTAGGTTTCTTTCTAAGAGTTTTTGTTTTACCAAATACATATACCTAATTTTAAAAGCCAAATAATAAAGATTACTCAAAATGAATCATGAACTTAAATATATAGCATAAAACTTTTAGGAAAAAAACACAAAAGAAAATTTTGGGGATCTAGAGCTGAGCAAAAAGTTCTTAGACTTGATACCAAAAGCATTATCCATAAAAGAAAAATTGATAAAGTGGATCTCATCCAAATTAAAAACTTTTGCTGTGCAAATGACCCTAACAGGATGAAAAGACAAGCTGCAAATGGAGAGAAAATATGTACAAATGACACATCTGACAAAAGACTAGTATCTAGAATATGTAAAGAACTCTCAAAACTCTACAGGAAAACAAAAGAGTTGAATTAGAAAATAGGCAGTGGCAGGGGCAAGGGCAACATACGTAACCTAAACATCTGTACCCCCATAACTTCCTGAAATAAAAAAATAAAAAAATAAAGAAAATAGGCAGAAAACATGAGTGGACATTTCACTGAAGAGAATATGCAGATGGAAAATAAGTGCATGAAAAGATGTTTGACATCATTAGTCATGGGGGAAAGGCCAATTAAAATTACAGGAGATATCACTACATATTTATTAGATAGGCTAAAATTTAAAAAATAATGACAACACAAAATGCGGGGAAAGATGAAGGGAAGCTGGATCACTCATACGCTGCTGGTGGAGTGGAGAATTGTACAGTCTCCCTGGAAAACAGTTTGGTAGTCTCGTACAAAACTAAATATGCGGTTACTATATGACCAAGTAATTTTAGTCTTGGACATTTATTCCAGAGAAATTATGTTCATATAGAACCTATTCATGAATGGTCAGAGCAATTTTATTCATAATAACCAAAAACTGGAAGCCATCCAGGGTCCTTTAGCAGGTGAAGGTTAAACAAACTGTGGTGCACATGTCCCATGGAATACTACTCAACGATACAGGCGAGCAAACTACTGATACACCCAACAACTGGGATGAATCTTGAGGGAATTACACTGAGTTAAAAAATGTCAACTCCAAAAGGTCACATACGATATTATCCATTTATATAACATTCTTGAAATGGCAAAATTATAGAAAAGTAGATCAGATGAGTGGTAGCCAGGAATCATGGCTGGGGGATAGGGGGGAAGGGGCGTGACTCTAAAAGGGCAACATGAGGACTCCTTGTGGTGATGGAAGTGACTGCATCAACCTTAATATCCTCGCTGTGATGTAGCACTACAGTTTTGCAAGATGTTACCACCGGGGGAAACTGGGGATAGGGTACGTCTTACAACCACATGAGAATCTACAATAACCTCAAAATTGAAAGTTCAATTTAAAAATAATAAAATAAATTGAAAATCAAATAATATAGGTCCTTTATAACAGAATATGATAGTTTTCTTCCTCAACTCTCCCACTCTACCCCCCCGCCCACCACCACCAGCCTTCTTTCCAGAAGCAACCATTGTCTATATTTTTAGCTGGGTTTTTTTTTTTTACAATTACATATCTCCATATTTTTCCAATAATACATGCATACTGCTAACTTCTGGTTAATCAATTTTGAACATCATCTATTTACTTCCTATTCTGGTAAATTAAGATTTAGCTCTTTTTTAACTGTTTTCTTTCTGCAGACCCTCCCATCCTTTCTAATACAAGTTACTATAGTTTTTGGATGCCAAAATTTAATGTCTATATTATGCCTATGTACTATATTGCACTGCAATTGTTTCTTAGTTTTGGCATTTCCTGCAGTAAATAAATACCTTGTGTATTGTTGTTTTCATAATTCTTTCTACATCTTCCAACAATCTCACAGTAGAATTTTCCGCAAGGTCAATTGCGTCAGGTAACCAATCAGTGCCATTGTGACTTTTCTTGGAGAATACATCCTGGAAACCTTCATCCTCTTTTTATCTGACCTGGCTGCTCTCTCAGCCTGCTACACAGCCATTATCTTTTAAATTCCCTTTTATTTTCTTCTAGATTGGATTCCCAGTTTCCTGGATCTCATGTTTTCATCTTTCTTGATTTGCTTCATTCTTTCAGAAAGTAAAACTCCAAGATTTTTTCACATATTAATAAAATATGGTGTGATGACAGAAGGCACGGTGATGACAGCTGTCAATTCACTGTCACTTGAGTCACACTAGTCCTATCTGGACCAATTTCCCTCCCCATCTGGTGCACAGGGATTTCCCTTTACCATCATTCTGCTGACTCCTGGAGTGTCCCTCATAGTTTCTGTGCCTGTGTCTTCCTCTCTCTTGGTCTACTTTTCCATTTTGATGAAGTACATCCTCCAGTACATTCCTGGCAACCACTAATCTGATCTGCTGCTCTATAATTTTTCCTTGTACTTGGAGAGTGCATGGAAAGCAAATTTTTTAAGAGCTTGCATATCTGGAAATGGCTTTTTTCCATTCTAGAATATTTTATTGATTTTTTTTTATTCCAGGGTTTTGTGAGGGTACAAACATTATAGTTACACTTTATGTCTTTGCCTCACCCAAATGCAGGTTAAAGGCATGAGCTTCCCTCCCTTTAGTGTTCCCTGTGTCCTTTAGTTGTAGATTTGCCCCCCCATCCCCCTAATCCCTAGAGAGTATTTCTGCCATGTGATCAACCTAGTGTTGATCAGTTAGTACCAATTTGAAGGTGAGTACAAATGGATCCCGTTCTTCTGCTCTTTTGGTGCCCCACTTTGGATAATGGGCTTAAGTTTAATCCAGGAAAGTATAAGAGGTGCTAGATCACTGTCGTTTCTTATAATTGAGTAATATTCCATTGTAAACATATACCAAATTTTAATAATCCACTCATGGATTGACGGGCACTTGGGTTGTTTCCACATTCTTGCAATAGTGAATTGTGCTGCCATAAACATTCGGGTGCAGATGTCTTTATCGTAGAATGTTTTGTGCTCTTTTGGGTAGATGCCTAATAGTGCTATTGCTGGATCAAATGGTATTTCTATTTTTAGCTCTCTGAGGTATCTCCAAATTCTTTTCCACAGAGGTTGCACTAATTTGCAGTCCCACCAGCAGTGTAGGAGTGTTCCTGGCTCTCCACATCCTCGCCAACATTTATTGTTTCATGTTTTTTTGATCGAGGCCAATCTCACCGGGGTTAGGTGATACCTCATTGTGGTTTTGATTTGCATTTCTTTAATGATTAGAGATGTTGAGCATTTTTTTATATGTTTGCTGGCCATTATTCTGTCTTCTTTTGAAAAGTTTCTGTTCATTTCCCTTGCCCATTTGTTGATGGGGTTGTTTGATTTTTTCTTGTTGATTTTTTTGAGTTCTAGATAGATTCTGGTTATCAGCCCTTTATCAGATGAGTAGAGAGCAAATATTTTTTCCCATTCTGTGGGCTATTCACTCTAATGATAGTTTCCTTGGCAGTGTAGAAGCTTTTTAATTTGATTAGATCCCACTTATTTATTTTTGTTGCTGCGGCAGTTGCTTTGGGGTTCTTCTTCAAGAATTCCTTGCCTAGGCCGATGTCTGAAAGGGTCTTCCCAACATCTTCTTTTAGAATTCTTAAGGTTTCATGCCTTAGGTTTAAGTCTATTATCCATCTTGAATTAATTTTTGTGAGAAGTGAGAGGTGGGGGTCTAGTTTCAATCTTCTGCATGTAGCTATCCAGTTTTCCCAGCACCATTTATTGACAAGGGATTCTTTTCTCCAGTGTATGTTTTTGTCAGCTTTGTCAAAGATTAGATTACCATATGCAGATGGTTTCATCTCTGGATTCTCAGTCCTGTTCCAGAGGTCAATGTCTCTGTTTTTATGCCAGTACCAAGCTGTTTTAGTTACTATAGCCTGGTAGTACAGCTTAAAGTCTGGTAAACTGATACCTCCCAGTTTGTTCTTTTTCCTTAGGATTGCTTTGGCTATACGAGGTCTTTTCTGGTTCCATACAAAGCGTAGAATTATTTTTTCCAGATCTGTGAAGAATGATAATGGGATTTTGATAGGGATTGCATTAATTCTGTAGATCACTTTAGGTAGTATGGACATTTTAACGATATTGATTCTACCAATCCATGAGCAAGGTAGGTTTTTCCATCTGTTTACATCTTCTTTTTTTAGTGTTTCATAGTTTTCCCTGTATAAGTCTCTTACATCTTTCGTTACATATATTCCTAGATATTTAATTTTCTTTGAGGCTATTGTAAAAGGAATTGCGTTTTTGATTTGATCTTCGGCTTGACTGTTGTTGGCATTCATTTTTTTGTAATTTTCTCTGTTCTCTCTTTATGGAAATCTGTTATTTGGAAGCTGGACTTGCAGATTGACCATGATTTTCTTATCTTTCCTATCCCATATTTTACCTCTTTGTCTTTTTGCTCTACTTTCTAGGAGTTTTGGCCAACTTTATTATCCAAATCTCTTACTGAGATTTTCACTTCTGCTATCATTTCTAAGTTTCTTTATTGTTGTTGCTCACTAAGTGTTCCTTTATTTCAGCATCCTATTTTTGTTGCAAGGATATAGTATCCAGCCTTATAAATATCTATAAAAATATTAACAACAGTGTTTTGAAATTTTCTTTTTCTTGGTTTCTATTTCCTTCTAGTTGCTTTTGATCTCTATCTTTGTGTTGGGAGATTTTCTCAGGTATTTGGTAAACCTTGGATGTTTCCTCATAATAAAATGTGGGTACTACAAGGGTAACTGGAATTCCTGAGCATATTACTGGAAGATCAGCTGATCAGCTTTGATCTTTGCCATAAGTTGATCTGGGTCAACCATTTCCTAGGGAATTCCTGGTGTCAATATCTTTAGCTCTTTCTTCTTATGCTGGTCAGATTCCTCAGAGAGTACTTATCCAAACTGCTGGAGGGTAAGAGTCTTGCTGCCCTTATGATGATGATGAGTGGGTGGTGGCAAGTTGTCAGCATTCAGTCTGTACGTGGTAACTTGATACCCCAGCTTTTGGTTTAATACTTGTCCTTGGACTGTATCTTTGGATGCAAGTACGACCTCTCATCCAAATATTTCTGTCTTCTGCTGGAAAAGGAGAGGACCATATAGGGATCTGGGGCAGATTGTTCACAACCTTTCTTGTCTTAGTTATGCCCCTTTATCCCTGGACCCAGAGGTACCAAATGCTGCCCATGCCTGAGCCTTTTGAGTCTCCTCAAGTGTAAATCTTATTGTTTCTTAGCTTTCCCAGTGTTGGCATAAGGTTTTCTCTCTGCTGTCTGCTAGTCAGTTACCTAACTTGTCCATCTGCTTTCCCACTTTCAAAATGTTGTTGTTGTTGCCTCCTCTGCTCTTCCTCTGATAGTGTATTCGAATGTGTCCTAGGATTATTTATTCTGAGTCCTAAATTTTCTGTTCCATGTCAAGAATGTCATAATATTAAAAAACAAAATAGGCTTTCCACCCTACCCAGATGGCTGTCCATACAGCATTGTTCCAGATTCCCATTGTAACTTGAGAAATTTTCACAATGTCCAGAGTCCTGATGTCCTGCAAATGAAGGAGGAGGATGTCTCGAATTCCTTGCAGCAGGAACCCACTTAGGTGGCACCAACCTTGACTTTCAAATGGAACAGTTTATCTACAAAAGGACAAGTGATGGCATCTATTAATACACCAAATCTCAAGGGGACTGGGAAAAGCCTCTGCTGGCAGCTCGTGCCATCGTTGCTGTTGAAAACCTGTTGATGTCAATGTCATATCCTCCAGAAATACTGGCCAGCGGGCTGTGCTGACGTTTGCTGCTGCCGCCATTGGAGCCACTCCTATTGCTGGCCCGTTCACTCTGGGAACTTTCACTAACCAGATCCAGGCAGCCTGCCAGGAGCCACACCTGGTTACTGATCCCAGGGCTGAGCACCAGCCTCTCACAGAGGCCTGTTATGTTAACCTGCATACCGTTAACACAGATTCTCCTCTGTTATGTGGACATCACCATCCCCCGTAACAACAGGGAGCCCATTCAGTGGGTCTGATGTGGCGGATGCTGGCCTGGGAAGTTCTGCTCGTGCCTGGCACCGTCTCCTGTGAACGTCCATGAGAGGTCATGCCTGATCTCTGCTGCTACAGAGATCCTGACGATACTGAAAAAGAAGAGCAGGCTGCTGTGAAGAAGCTGTGACCAAGGAGGAATCTCAGGGTGAACCGACTGCTCCAGCTCCCAAGTTCACTGCTATGCTACCTGAGGTCGCAGACTGGCCTGAAGGTGTCCAGGTGCCCTCCGAGCCTATTTAGCAGGTTCCTGCTGAAGGCTGGAACACTCAGCCTACCACAGAAGCCTGGTCTGCAGCTCTCACTGCCCAGGCCACCGAATGGGCACAACCGCTGAGTGGGCTTAAGCTGTTCTTCTACAGGCTCTTAAACAAAATGGAAATAAGGTTGATGGAAAATAAACATCAGTTTTAGAAAAATAAATAAACAGCAAGCCCAGCTAAGTTATGCAATCTCTGTCAAATCTCTGTCAATCTGTAATCTTCAGTTGTGCTAACAATATTTACTATATAAATTACATGTACTTTGGTAAAAATACACAGGAAAATGCAATTGCCTGTGCAAAATAATAAAATTAGCTCTTTAACTAAAGTATTGCTTTAAAAGCTCAAAGTGATATTTCATTGTGAAACCAACAGAAACAGATATGGATACTTGGAATTTTTTCCCAATAAAAAGTTTTTTCTATTTTTCAGAATTTTTTAGGATATTGCATCATTTTAATTCTATAGCCTAGAAAAAAGTAATGGGAATGTGTTCACAGATGCATCAAAAATGCAATCAAAAATTTTCTTATAGCATTATGTTTTATTGCTGTGGGAACTCAATGAGATGATTTCCTAACTATTTTTTTATTTCATAATATTAAGAAGGTACAAATGTTTTTGTTACACGGATACCTTTTATAATGCTTAAGTCAGGGCTTTTAGTGTGCCTGTCACCCAAATAGTGTTCATTGTACCCAATAGGTAGATTTTAACCCCTCCCCTTCTCCCTCTCCCCGCTCCTTGATTTCCAATGACCTTTAGATCTCTTTGTGCCCATGTATGCCCATCAATTAGCTCCCAATAATTAGAGAGTACATGTGGTGTTTGTTTTTCCATTCCTGAGATACTTAGAATAATGGTCTTCAGTTCCATCCAAGTTGCTGCAAAACACATTATTTCATTCCTTTTCATGTCTGAGTAGTAGTACTTCATGGTGGGTGAGTGTGTGTGTGTGTGTGTGTGTGTTTTGTTAATCCACTCATGTATTGATGGGCACTTAGGTTGATTCCACATCTTTGCAAGTGTGAATTGTGCTGCAATAAACATTCGAGTGCAGGTGTCTTCTTGATAAAATCACTTATTTTCCTTTGGGTAGATATCCAGTAGTGGGATTGCTGAGTTGAATGGTAAGCCTACATTTATTTCTTTGAGGAATCTCCATACCATTTTCCATAGAGGTTGTACTAATTTGTACTCCCACCAACAGCGTATGAAGTGCTCCTTTCTCTCTGCATCCACATCAATATCTATTGTTTTTCTGACTTTTTAATAATGGCCATTCTGACATGGGTAAGGTGATATCTCATTGCGGTTTTAATTTGCATTTCCCTGATAATTAGTGATAGTGAGCATTTCTTTTCTCTTGAAAAATCTCTGTTCATGTCTTTTGCCCACTTTTTAATGGGGTGATTTGGGATTTTTTCTTGCTAATTTGTTTGATTTCTTTGTATATTTTTGATATTAGCCCTTTATCAGACATACAGTTTGTGAATATTTTCTTCCATTCTGTATGTTGTCTATTTACTCTGTTGATTATTTCCTTTGCTGTGCAGAAGATTTTTAATTTAATTAAGTCTCATTTATTTATTTTTCTTGTTGCTGTATTTGCCTTTGGGGTCTTAATCATAAATCCTTTGCCTAGGCTGATGTCTAGAAGAGCTTTTCCTACATTTTCTAATAGAATTTTTATGTTTTCATGCCTTACATTTAAATCTTTTATCCATCTTGAATTAATTTTTGTGAGTGGTAAGAGGTAGGGGTGTTGTTTCAGTCTTCTGCATGTGGCTATCCAGTTTTCTCAGCACCATTTATTAAATAGGGCTTCTTTTCCTCGGTGTACTTTGTTGTCTGCTTTGTCAAAGATCAGTTGGTTGTAGGTAGATGGTTTTATTTCTGGATTCTCTATTCTGTTCCATTGATCTATGTCTCTATTTTTATACCAGTACCATGCTATTTGGGTTACTATAGTCTTATAGTACAATTTGAAGTCTGGTAATGTGATGCTTCCAGATTTGTTCTCTTTGCTTAAGATTGTTTTGGCTATTTGTGTTCTTTTTTGGTTCCAAATGAAGCACAGAATTATTTTTTCTAAATCTGTGAAATATGACAGTATTTTGATGGAGATTATGTTGAATCTGTAAATCACTGATTTCCTAACTCTTAATAAGAATTCATTTGTAAGCTATTTATTCTGAATCTTCTAAAATTCAGAACTGAGTAAACAATAGTCACATGACTGAAATTTCACAATTTGTTCCTACACTACCAACAACATAAGGTACTGGGATAAAGGTCACATTCAGAAAAGGACAAAGGAGTGATATATCCAAAACTGACATATGATGTAACATTATATCTTGTTGTAATATATTTTCATTTGCAGCCGGGCGCGGTGGCTCACACCTGTAATCTTAGCACTCTGGGAGGCCAAGGCGGGAGGATCCCTTGAGGTCAGGAATTCGAGACCAGCCTGAGCAAGAGTGATACCCC